>NC_140467.1:15756671-16159171 GCF_051167445.1 Perissodus microlepis
CGCGGGGTCGAGGCGGCGCGCGCGCGCGAACACCGGGGGCCCGACCGTGGGAATATAATGCTCAACCCCATGCTTCGTTACCGTGCTAGAGAAATTAGGGACAGACAGCGATGGAAACTCTAAAAGCAAACGCTGAAAAGCATCCCCGGAGGTCACTACATTAGCCCGAATCAGGGGCTCGGCGGCCCGAGTAAAACAGGGTAGCGAAGAAAACGAGAGAGCATCGATTAAACGTCTGTTAGCAACATCGACAAGCAGTCCATGAGCACACAGGAAATCAGCACCTAAAATAGGTACAGAGCTAGCGGCAACAACAAAGTTCCACTGGAAATCCCGGCCATGAAAACAAACAGTCACCAACCTTTCCCCAAACGTTTTGATGGGAGAGCCATTAGCTGCAATGAGCTGCGGCCCACAGTTCGCTGCTAGTCCGTCGGCAGCGGTAGGGGGAAGGAGGCTCTTCTGGGAGCCGGAGTCCACGAGAAAACGTCTCCCGGAGCGCGAGTCCTCTATGAAGAGCAGCCTTTCTGTATTGCCAGCGGTCGCGGCTGCTACGGCGCGCTGGCGGGTCCGTTTCCCTGGGCCGTGAAAGCGCAAGGCGGCAGGCAGCGACGCGCTCTGTCGCCAAAACGCTGATGGTAGAAACAGATGCTCTTTCCGCGGTGCCGGCGTGTAGCAATCCCTGCCGTCAGCAAGGGGGCGGATGCTCCGGGGGAGGCAGGTGGAGGCGTGGAAGGTGCCGCCGGCGAGTCTGTAGCCAGGGCGTGAATGTCGAAAGTGCGGCTAGCCAGGAGAATGCGATCCGCTTCTTCAGCTAGGGAGCGATAATCCTTCGCAGGCAGAAGCGGGGAGTTTGCAAGGACAGCTCTCACGGCGGCCGGTAGTTGGCGGAGGAAGAGGTGGGCGAAGAGGAAACCACCGTCATCCGGCCCGAGCAATGATAGCATGTTCTCCATGAGCTCGAGCGCGGTACCGCCACCCAAGCCTGACAGGTTGAGGAGCTTTTCGGCTCGTTCAGCGTCGGAGAGGGCATAGCGCCGAAGAAGCAGCTCCTTGAGGGCGGCGTATTTCCCTTGGGCGGGTGGGTCCCGGAGGAGCGTCATCGCGCGACGGGTGGCCAGCAGGTCGAGCGAGGCCACCACATGGTGATACTTCGTGTCGTCAGCCGAGATGCCACGAAGGGCGAACTGAGCCTCCACGTGTACAAACCATGACGGGGGGTCATGGAGCCAAAAGTCCGGCAGTTTCAGCGCCACAGCGAACGTAGCTGCAACAGGAGGCGGAGGTCCGGCGGCCGCTGATGCATCCATAGCGGAGTCTGCGTTATCTGCGGCCCGTTGCATGCTCGAGTCAGGGGTCACCAATGTGGAGGTAAGCATCAACGACACAGAGCTCTCAGTTCTTACTCCTTCTTTATTCGTCTCCAACATCAACTGCGCATATCGCGCCACAAAACACAGGAACACACTTCCTATACACTGGGTGTGAGTGGAGCCCTCTAGTGGTCCACCACTATATATATATATATATTTTTTTTTTTTATTTTTATTTTTTTTTTAATTTTTTTTTTTTTTAAGAGTAGCATGAAACAAGTCGTGGCTAATGAGGGCGGGTACCCTGGCTCAAGTGATTTCATCCATGTTGTCGTTAGTAAGTGATGCCAGCCAGACTTTAGTTGTGTATTGTTAATTTTTTTGCTTTAAGATTTGTTGCGTGAAGCTATCTAATGATAATGGTCGTACTGTAAAAGTAAGCGTTTTCCATAAAAACCACATGTGTGCTGTTTCCAAGGTAGTTTTTTACATTTTTTTATACCTTGGAGAAAAAGTCTAGTCGGCAATGCTGCGTCTTCACCTCGTGATAAACAAACCCACAGTACTTATTTTAGTTTGTGGTCGTTAAACTCGTGTTCCATGACCAAACTGGCTTTCTTTACTTACTTAATTAATTAATTCCAACAGAGATCCCATTAGAAATTCTTTGCCAAAGACCCATAAGTATTCCCGAAATTATATTCAGGACTATGTCTAAAAATTACTGTAATACCTTAAAGGTAAATTTTTGTTAAACTCCTTGAATTAAAGCTGAAACTCTGCACTTCAATCACACCTTAAAATCCACTGCGATGGTGTAAAGAGGCAAAAACAGTTAAAATTGTGTCGTTGTCCAAATATTTATGGACCTAACTGTTGGTGTTTGAATCCCTGTATCCCAACAACGTGCCAGCTTTGTTCATGTGGCGTGGTTCCCAAGTTCCATATTCTTATGGAAAGACTTTGCAAAGGAGTCCTGGCTGATATGGTGTCAGAGTGATGCTCATAGTATTTAGGGTTAGATGTTGTATTGTGTATATTTTTCTACAAAAATGGACCTTTGCGCCTCTTTTTAAAAGCTCTAACAAAAGTCTGAGTGGAGGCTTATTGTAATAATCAATCTATATTAGAAAGCCTTAAGTTCTTTTTTTTACTGCATTAAACTCTTTGCACTGCTTTCTTTTGTGCCTTCAGCCCTCCAAAGACCTGCGTAGCCTGCGCCTGCCAGCGTCGTGTTTGGTCCTGTTTGCACAGTGACAGTGTGATACTTGAACACAAAGCTTCTGTACACAAAGCCCCGTTGCCTGGTCTTATATCTTAGCGCAACCCAGCAGCATGCCCCAGCTAAGGCCACTTACTGAATGTAAACAAACACCTGGTTCTCTCCCCAGTCACGAGAACACCACAATTAACTCACACACTCGCACTCTTAGATACAGCTGCTTCTTCTGGCTCACACGGTCCGGAAACAATTGGAAAACACAGAGATTTTCCAGGTTTCGTTTACAGCAGTAGAGAGGGCTCTTTTCTGAGCAGCACTTCAGTTAAATGCGTTGTAGGCATCTAGCTCTTATCCAGATGCCTGAAATAATCAAATAGAGCTGGTAAGGCTTCGGTGTTTAGCTGAAAGACACTTAACCAGAGCCCATGCCGACTGAAAACAACTTGCTGTGTTTGGGATCCGACCTTTGATGGTCTCTTAGCAAGCAGCAACCTGCCAACACGTCATTTCTCAAGTAGGCTTTGACACCTAAATCACACATGTTAGGGAGTAATAAGGAGTGTTTTTGGTAATTTATGTACTCTAAACTGTATTTGTTAGAGTGTCTGGCCAAGACCAGAAGCCTATGAATTTCCTTTCACATCACTGACACACCACCACTAATCATTCCTGATACATCCTCACACAGTGTTGGGAAAGAGGGAAGGAGAGAGAGAGCGAACACATGGAAGGGAGGTTGGGCGAAAATGAACACATGGCTTCAATTGCCTTCTCTCTACTCCATCATCAAATCTGCACAATCTTAATTAGGACATTGGGCTTCTTTTTTTCCCCCTCCCTCGTTTTTCCATCATGTCAGCCTTCAATGACGTACACTGTTAAGAAGGAATAACACCAACTTCAAAGCTACATTATCACCTTTTTTTTTTTTTTTTTTTTATCAGATAGACCCTGTTTAAAGGGCCCAGTTGAATGCCTTCCATTTCCCTCAGCCCCAGCCACTGTGTTGTTATCTTCTTCACGTCATCTGGCTCGAGAGTAGGTAGATTACTGGAAGCAGAAATAATAGCTGCGGTGTTTATCGTGGCTTTGGCACTGTCCGTCGTGGCTCTGAACCAAAGGTAATCTGTCAACCTGCTGCAAGTGGCTGAGTAAAAAATCTGCAGTGGAAAGGTTAGCAGGCAGAGGCCAGCCGGAGCTTACGGCGCGGCTCAGGCCATACAAGAAGAAGTCCTCAAAAATGAGCAAAGCAGGCAGGGCTGCAATTTAAACTGAATTACATTTGCTTGATTAAGCGTCATAGTTACAGAGTTTTTTTTTTCCATGACTTTGAAAATTACGTATGTTATAAGGCAAGAAACCAACTTTGACCTTGATGATGAGACAAAACTGCGCCTGATCCATAAAACTGATTTTAGAGCACAATGACATAATAAAAAAGGACACGAGCAGTTGTACAAAGAAGAACCAAAAGAAGTTGTGTGGTTAGTTGATTGAAATATAGCGCGTGTCATTTTTTTAAGCTAAAATTCACTGTATGATGCATGTTAAATTTCCTGTTTTTTGAAAACAGGGGAGATATTTTGGAAAAACTGTATTTCTTTTTTGTTCTGACCAACAATGAGCTTGTGTAGAATAATCATTTACACACTACCACATATTGAAACTGATTTGAAGCCCTCAGTGCATTTATTTTTCTGTAAGACTCATCGCTCTACACAGAAATATTTTTCAATCTTTACGTGGTTAAGGTTACAGAATTGCAGATAGCGACATCGTTGTATTAGAGAAACCGCAACCTTAAAACCTTTGGCTAAATTTAACTAAATTCCACTTTGAATTCCTCAATAAAACCACACTATAGGATGGCGTCTGTTGACTTCACACAGCAAATGTGTTTACAGCTGACAGTTGCGTTCTCCCAAAAGGCAAAGTAAATTCTTACTACTGGTATATAAATGTTATTTCTAGCATAGAAAATGAGAGCAAATTAAAAGTGGAGTGTGTATCATGTGTAGTTAGTTTCTGCGTGAGGGAGAGAGAGAGAGATAAAAGCAGAGCCACTTGATATATGATTGGCAGATTCCTCGACTGAAAATGACCGGCCTCCTTATTTACATTTTGTGCTCAAGGCTCAATGTCAGTAGCCGAGGTTATTCTGCTGCATTAGCAGAATAGGAAAAGTGTCTGCCAGTTCTTCAACTTTCATTAAAAGTAAACCTTTTAAGCCAAGTGCTGCTGCCTGCCCAGACCCCCCTGACAATAATGTACTAACTGTTCAACCGCCAAACTATCAAACTATTTTATATTCCACACCTGCTAGGCATTAGACACAGTGGTCCAACCTGGCCGTACAAACACAACAGAACTCCCTTTGTTGGGGCCTTAGGAGCATTATGCTGGGTGGGTACAGCTCAAAAGTGTTCCAGAAACACTTTATCAGGAGGAGATAGACACACTACAGGCCTTTGTGCTCCCTGTGACACCATGCTCTAACGGCAGGCATTTCCTGCTCCGAGTAGGCAGGTTTTACAACATTTAGGGAGAGGTATTTTAATTGGAACCACCTACAGCCTGACAGTGGCCTCAGTGGAGAAACACGGAAAATCTGTTGGGAAAAGTCTGGGAGGCTCCCCGTGGTGTCACACAGCTAACTGACCAGTAAAGGCCAGTTCTTTCCACAGAAGATAACATTTGCTGTTTGATTTATAAAGCCAGTCATCAGATGGGAATGTTTTCATCTGAGACTGAGAAAGTGAGTTGTTGTTGCGGCCGACACTGGTCTGTCATAAATCTCAAAGAGGGTGGGCTCAGTTTCTAATGAATCATTCATAACAATGCCAGCGTTTGGAGTTTGCTTTGTTGTTTATTCCAGTTGCATTGTGTTAATGTGCGCATCCATTAGATTCATTACTACGTATTTTCTTGAAGCAAGTGTGCAACGGCTGTTTTCGTGTGGGGGCTGCACAGTAGGAACCCCATTAAGTTCTTCTTCTGACTGTTTACACATCGAAGACAGATGTGGCGAACGGTGATATTCACACTTCTTTAGCAGAGCCACAGATAGACTAATAGGCTAATACATATATTCTGTATTTATCTTCCATGTGTTTTGCCTGTTAACTTTGAACTGCTGTGAATGGCGTGGAATTATTTGCATTCTGATAATAATCAAATAATTAAATCAAAGGAATAAACATTTCATGTTATCGTCATCTGCTCAAAAAGGTACAGGTCACTAGAGTGTGATTGTAACTCAAGTAAATCCACACGCAGTAGTTAGGAATGCACATCTGAGATAAATAGAAACTCTTTTATTTAACTAACAGTGAATCCCCTCTTTTCTACAGTTGTGGGAGACCATACATCAGACTGAACCACGGTGAGGGCTCTTTAGACAAGGGAGACAGGATACCACGTTCAGGTATGCCCCCAGTCTTTCTAGCATTCCTGCAAAGCAGCATGGGAAGAGTGTTTGTGTTACGTTTTCTGGCATAAACACTGAATCGCTTTTGTTTCTCTCTCTTTGAGACTGTTTGTTTCCATTGCACTCAGCTGATATGGGAGATTGATATATATAGTAAACACTCACAGAAAACCCCAAACAAATGACTATCTCGAGTAATGAGTTTGTGTTGATGATAAAGGAACACTACCTCTGCAGTATCTCATACAGTTAGTTGCCTCTCTACACCATCACAGTGGTTTTGAATTCAAACAGTCACAATGTGATAGAAGTGCAAACTTCAGCATTAATTCAAGGGGTTTAACAACCACTTTTCATCAACTGTTTAATAATTACAGCTATTTTCAAACACAGTCTGCATTTTAAGAGGCTCAAAATTAACTGGACAAATTAACATAATTTTATACATTAATGGATGTATAAAGTCTAAAACACATGGCCATCGCCAAATTCTTGCTTCCCTCATTGAGAACACCTGGTGCTTCTTATTTGTGGATCTTCCTGCATTAAGTTTTGTATTTGACAACTGAAAAGCATGCTCTGTTGGGCTGAGATCAGGTGACTGACTTGGCCAATGACTGACTTGGGGTTTTCTTTTGCCTTTAGAAACTCTTGGGTTGCTTTTACACAGTGAAGAGCTGTCCAATCAGTTTGGCTGAATCTATATAGCTCCCAACACATCAGAGTTCCTCCTGCTGCTCGTATCAGCAGTCACATCATCATCAACAATGAGTGACCCGGTTCCACTGGCAGCTATAAATGCCCAAGCCATAACACTGCCTCCACCATGTTTGACAAATAGCTCGGTACGCTTCAAATCACAAGCTGTTTCTCTCGACCATATTTTTATCCTCCCATCATTAATCTTGGGTTCATCTGAAATTCTTGTTCTTGAGCATAACCAGTGGTTTTTACTTTGTTGTAAACCCTCTGTATTTATGAAGGCGTCTCTTGGTTGTAGACCTTGATTGTAGACGATGATACGCCTACCTCATTGAGAGTGCTCTCAACTCAGTTAAATGCTGTGAAATAGTTTTTTCTAACTATGGAAATAATTCTGTCATCGTGCATTTTTTGTCTTCTGTGGTCTTTCGGCTCTTTTGTTGTTGCTGAGCTGGGCAGAGCGTTCATTCTTGTTAAAAATGTACTACATTGTTGTTTATTCTACTGCTCCTAACGTTTGTGAGCAGCACTCAACATGAGCACATATAAGTTTCTGTAGAAAGAACTAAGTGTGCTGCTTTATAAAGTAGCACCTCCAAGCAGACTCACTATTAAAACTTTCTTTCAGTCACGTGAGAGGCAGCAATCGGGGATCTTTGAGTGTTAATGAAGGCAGCAGTGACTTTCTATGGGACCTGCAGAAAGTAACCTATTACAACAAGCCAGGATTAAAGGAAGTGGATATAGAGAAGAATTAAATCCACATACTCCAAGAAACCTAGTGATATGCATCAGTTTAAGAAGATTAACAGTGGATTTTCTCCCGAGGCCGCAGTGTGACATCTCTTTGTTTTTCTTACACCAGCAGAGGACCAAGTGGTTGTGTCATCAGACTATGACAGCACCCACGAAGCCAACCACAGTGACAGCAGTGATGTAGCACATACAGAGGACGATGCAGAAGAAGGAAAAAACTCCCAGAATGTCATCCTCCATGCACTAATACCTCCGGAGGTAAGGCGGGCCAAAGCAGCTGTCTCAATCACATTAGTACTGCTAATAAAACAGGAACATGTACTCTTTATGTAATATTTTCCTTATTGTTTTCACGTCTTTTGACCATTTGTTACTCACGCAGGACAAACCAATCTTGGCACCAGAGCCTTTAATAATGGAGGGCCTGGAACCTCTGATGAGTCAGCTGAACAATTGGAACTTCCCCATCTTCACCTTGATAGAGAAGACCAATGGGAAATGTGGACGAATCCTCAGTCAGGTCCGCCAGAGTGTCAAAGTGACAAATTATTTTATATTACAAAACAGTAGCATACTTTACTATTTATAACACTGTCTTTTCATTTTTTTCATTACATTTTTCAGTTTTACACATTTATTGAACACTTTTGTTATATTTAATATATCTGGATCTGGTGATGTCCATGGGGTCTGATATATATATATATATATATATTTTTATCTTTCAGGTATCTTATAGGCTCTTTGAGGACACTGGCCTGTTTCAGACTTTTAAGATCCCCGTAAAAGAATTCATGAACTACTTCCATGCCCTTGAGAATGGTTACAGAGACATACCATGTAAGCTCGAGCATCTTCCTGCTTTTGTTTTTCACTTTGCTTCAGATTACTCGTTGCAAGGATGAAAGCAGCCACTAGATGGAAATGTTGAGCAATCTATGCAGCATTAGTACTCTGCACTGCCTTGAAGTTTAATTGAACAGGCATTAGCAGCCCAACACTGCACCCTGGTGGAGACGATCACACACACTGAGCAGACTTGTTATCTTCTCTAATCCAGATCACAACAGGGTCCATGCCACAGATGTGCTTCACGCAGTCTGGTACCTCACCACGCAGCCTGTGCCTGGCCTGCCCAGCCTCATGAGTGACCACGGCTCTGCCAGTGACTCAGGTATGTCCATCAGTGCATGCATGCTGACAGCTGATGTCCTGCAGGTGTGTATGTGTATCCATCAGCCCATAAAAGTATGCAAAACTTGTTGTCAAGTTTTTAAATAAGAACAATATTTGCTCTACTGTACTTTTTTGCGCTTAAGATTTTCTATATGTAGGTCAGTTTTTTTTTTATCCTGAATTTTTTCACATCCCCTGCGGCCATCTCATTAATGTCAAAGTATCAAACCTGCAGGAGTGTGTGTTCTTATCCCACTCAAAGTTGGTCTTATCTTACTCAGGCTTTTGGCACTTGCATACCAAACACTATTTGAAGTCTAGAACAGCATGAAATTGCAGGCAGATTAGAGTTCCCTCTTACCCATATTTCCATAACCTCATTTGTATGCCTTACTAGGGCCATCCCTTTGATCCACATATAAGTGGATTTGAACGTTAAAGTGTGTGTGTGTGTGTTTCTGTGTGTTGTGCTCCAGAGCACGTGCGTGCGCGTGTTTAGGTGTGTGCAGATGAAGGTACTGTACAGTTGTGTGTGTCTTGTGTAAATTCTGCCACCTTTCTCTTCAGCCTCCTCACTTTGTCTTCTCCCCTGTGGCTAGACTCCGACAGTGGAATAACACACAGTCACATGGGCTTCCTGGTTTCAAAGACCTACACTGTGTCAGAAGATGGTTATGGCTGCCTGTCAGGCCTCATACCTGCTCTGGAGCTCATGGCTCTTTACGTGGCTGCCGCCATGCACGATTATGATCACCCAGGGCGGACAAACGCTTTCCTCGTGGCCACCAGCGCCCCACAGGTGCTCATGCTATTCAGCCTACAGCATGGTCAACAGTATGTGATTAAATAAAAGTTTGTTTACTTGATTTACTGTCACAACTTTTTTTTTCTTTTTCACCTGAATAATGATTTGATAGATTATTTGTCTATTTCACTGTCAGCCTGCTTGAAAAAACAAACAAATCAACAGTTAGAATAACTGTTTACAGGTCTACAGGTTACAAGGTAGAAATGTTACTGTTTGGTCTAGTTCTACATTGTGTTATCAATAAAAAGAAATCATAGAAATTACTGTATTAAGTAAATTACCCAATTTTGAGCAATGATGACATAATGATACTGAAAGAGTAGCTTGCCTATCAGAGAGCAATAATGTAGGCTTTAATTTTCCTGTCAGTAGTGTCTAACAATTATGTTTTGTTTTGTTTGACAGGCGGTGCTCTACAACGACCGCTCAGTTTTGGAAAACCACCACGCTGCCGCAGCCTGGAACCTCTTCCTGTCACAGCCAGAGTACAACTTCCTGGTCAATCTGGACCATGTGGAGTTCAAACGCTTCCGTTTCCTGGTCATTGAGGCCATACTGGCCACTGATCTGAAGAAGCATTTTGACTTCCTAGCTGAGTTCAATGCCAAGGTATTCTAAAAACATCCCTGTTCAATGTTTCACATTCATTTGACAAATTATAGAACTCTTCAGAGGGAGTTTAGCCTTTTAAGCCAGTGTAAACATTGAGTTGAGCATATGTCTTCAAATATAACATGAAAAGCTTTTTTGTTTATTGTTAAAATTAAATAGCCAAGTAATAAATTGCTTGGAAAAGTTGGGGTCAAACATATTCTGTAGACATGCTTTCCTAACAGATCAGTTCTTTTAAAAACTGGGACAACGCTTCAGGAAAAGGTCAAGTGGTCAAGTGGTTTTCGAGGAGCAGATCTGTTTGTGCAATACATTGCAGTGCTCTCAATGTAAGTCAACAACACAAAGTACCCCATAGCCTTCAAGAACTCACTGGAGTGCAGACACAGTGTTGGCTTTCGATTTGAGGGTCCGCATTCCTCTCATTGTGAGTTCTACTACAGCATTGCTGCTCGATGGCCAAGGCCTGTCAGCTAACATTGAGGTTGCTGGTTTGGCAGCAAAAGTAACAGTAAGGTCTCTCAGAGTCCCTGCTCTGCTCTTCCTGGAAGCGAATTAGCTTTGGGTGAAGTAGCCGTCAAGCGTTCCTCTGTTTCCTGAGCCTCTTTAGATCTGAAGCTCATTAAGCTTAACTAGAAATAATCGATTCATTCAAAAAGTGCTGAGATCAACTTTATATATGATTGAGTCCTGCTTTTCTTAGAAATATGTTCAAGCTCTGTATAAGTTAAAGCACCTTATTGAAGCATTGTTTATATAATAAGTAGCTTTGACAACAAGAATTGGGTTATGTCAGTATTGGCTTAACTACATAACCCTAAGTCTTATATATGTTTGTTTCGTCCTCAGTCCAATGAACTGATGCTGTAAACTATAGCTTAACAAAAACATTTCAGCAGAAGATTATAGCTGTGCTTACATAACATGTTTGAATATGCTAATGCTGTCATGTCTGTCTGTCAATCCCTCAGGTAGGTGATGATCCATCTACAGGTATCGACTGGTCTAACGAGAATGACAGGTTGCTAGTCTGCCAGATGTGCATCAAACTCGCTGATATAAATGGGCCTCTGAAGTGCAAGGAGCTACATCTGCAATGGACAGAGGGCATTGTCAATGAGTTCTATGAACAGGTGTGTGAGCCATCTTTTATGGGACCTAAGACCTCAGCTAAGCTAAAGGTCAGGGTGCACCTGCACACCAACATGACACCACACAGTACAGTATAGTACTGTCGCATAACACTAATCATACCAGTGCCAGTGTAACTTTTGAGCCATGACCTTTTTAGTAATATTCGGGTGGTTTATGCATTAATATGTATTATTTGTATAATAATAATAATGTGTAAATAACTGATTATGATTTCATAGACTGAAATAACATTGCTGAAGCAATGCTAGCAACAATTTAGCTTTTATTTCTATGTAATTTACAGGATATACTTAGAGGTAGTAGAATTAGACTACCTCTAATGTCATGACATACAACAGATTTGTTGTCTTTAACAAAAGAAAGTTGTATTTTACACATGCCCAATAAAGCTGTAAAAACAAAACAAAATAAAAATGTAATAAAAAATGCAATACTATAGAAATCCAATCTATAAAGCAATGTACTTAAAAGATACAAATAAAATAAAAAAGTGCAATTTCTGTGCAACTAGTGACTTAGAGCTATTGGAAAGATACTGGGAGGGGAAAACTGAGTTAATTTTTGGCTGTTGGATAGAAACGGTTCCCGAATCTGGAAATGCAGGTCTTTAAAGTCCTACAAACAGAGGAGAAACAGAGAAACAGAAACAGAGGAGATATTTTCAGCGAGAACTGAACTCTAACTAATCTTGAATTGAAATGAATGGCTTGAATTCTGCAACAGCAAAGGTAGAGGGACGATGTGATGAGAAGGATTTTAAATTTGATTCTGGAGCCATTGATAATAATATGGGAGAAATATGCTCTCTCTTTCTAGTCCCTGTTAGTATTCTTACTGCAGCATTTTGGATCAAGTGAAGGGAGTTTTTAGGACAGCCTGATAAGAACGAATTACAGTCTACAAGTAATAGATTCATGAACTAGTTTTTCAGCTTCACTCTGAGAAAGGATGTTTCTAATTTTAGAGATATTGAAGAACATACAACGACTTCAAGATTGCTCAAAGTGTTATTGGAGGCCAAGGTAATGGAGGATGGAGGCTCACTGGCTCACAGAAGGCAGGCAGAAAGATGATTGGACTACAGCAGTGATGTCAGCAGTGGAAATTATGCAAAAAATAAACCAGCAGTCAAACAGCCAGGAAAGCCGGCTGGGTTAGCATACAGTAACATACTCTTTCTTCAAAAAGATTCCTTCTGATTTACAATTAAATAGCAATCTATTTCCAGGATAGCACTTTATCAAAGAACCATGAAAGAAAACACAACCCTGTTAGACAGAAAATAAATAAATACATGTAATATTTGTAAAAATAGGCCCTAAGAAAAGCACAGCATGTATGTTGTGTGTGACGTCTTCCCGGATATGAATGAATAACAGCTATAGCAAGGATTCCTAGTTGCCTTGGTAACCAACCCCAAGTGTCATACTGTACACTATAGACTAGAAAGCCTCTGTTCCCACAGAGCAGAAAGATTGTAACGCAAAACCAAATGAGTTTTATAAAACGACTGGATCTCGGACAGATCTTCAATTTGATGGAATTTATTAACAGTTGGACTCACATAAAAGAGGATACAACGAGGGGAGGAGGAGCTCTGAAATCCGGTTTTCCTGTCATTACAGTAGCCTAAACAGAAGCGTTATATAATGACAAGCAGATGCTGTCTAAATTAATACAAACTCATAGCTGGGAGAAAATTTCATTAACTGTCTCCTCATGCAGGCGCCTGAATTTTCATTTATCCCAACTTCCCTTTGATGACACTATTGTGCTCTGTTTAGTTTGTAAAAGTTGAGGCATTCCCCATGCAGTGGCACAGTATTTATAATACTGTAGATTTATATCTGTACATTGTGTAGAAGTCGTTCTTTGCCGTTCTTTGTTTCACATCTAGGGCCTTTGGTCCATCTCCTTTATGAACTTCAGTCTTACCTGGGGCATGCACACCAATCTATTATATTGCCAGATGCTCTCCAAGAAGTCAGCTTTTGTTGTTAGTTTTGGCAAGCATCCATCCATCCATTTTCTTTTGCTTATCTAACTCGGCTGTCCCAGGGGCCTGGAGCCTGTCCCAGCCGTCATAGGGGGAGAGGCTGGGTACATCCTGGACAGGTCCCCAGTCTATCGCAAGACTGTTACATAGAGACAGACAACCATTTGCTCTCACATTTACACCTACAGGGGGGTTAGAAAGCACACAATAAAAGATACATATAAAGGTAGGAGAAGCTGACAGGAAACCATGAGTATTTACCTGTGGCCTCTGCCAACTCCCTGAATACTTGTGACAACTTGTAATACTTCACCAGCGGATTGAGTAGACTGATAAAGAGCCATAACAGACAAGACTGGGGGCCTATTAGAAAAGAAAAAGTAAAAGAAAATGAAGTTGGGGAAAAAGTTAACAGAAGGAGCAGAAGGGAGAGAAAAATAGAGTAGAAGAACAGGGCCCACGCCCCGCAAAGCAGCCGCCAGGAGCGAGCCAGTACACACCGGAGTATCCAGCCCCAGACACCGAGAACCAGCAATTCACTGGTGGGGGCACCAGCCACTGGCAGGGAGTGTGTCGCGGGTAAATAGGCCCCAAACCTGGTCGAGCTTGAGCTTTTCTCAGAGAGAGGGGGAGTTTAAGACTGACCTGACAAATAGACATAGACAAACAGGCACACACTGACACACATCCTGCTTCAAAAACACTTGAGTGTTTGAGCCCGTTTGAGCCTGGTGGTTGACTCTGTTGGCTCACAGCAAGAAAGTCCTGGGTTTGAATCTACTGTCTGGGCCTTTCTGTGTGGAGTTTTGCATGTTCAGGATCTCTCCAGGTACTCCAGCTTCCTTCCACAGTGCAAAGACATGCAGTTAATGGTTGTCTCTCTCTCTCTGTTAGCCGTGCAACAGCTTAGCAACTATGTCCAGGGTGTAACCCTCTACCTCTCGCTCTGTGACAGCTGGGAAGTATTGAGATTTATTGTTTTGCTGGTTATTTTCTTTTCTTTCTTTTCTTTTATGGAGTTGAAATTTCAGATGAAACCAAAAACTCTGATCGGACGTGAATTTCAGCTGTGCTAGCATCACCGCATACAAAACAACTAAAAGGACAGTGCTGCTAGACGTGGTGATGAACGCAAATATCCTGTAGAGCTTTTGCTCTCTGTGCCTCTCCTCCCAAAAAATTCAGAGGCACATAATGCGCAGGGTGTGTCGTCACCTAGTAACCGTAGTCAAGATAAGGGCTTGAGCATATTCTTCTTGACCCAGAAGCAATTAGCTGAGGTGTGTGCCAAGCCTAAATACTGTAACAAAAAATCACTGTGGGTGGGTTTAGACTAAAGGCAAAAACATATTCTGTTTGGTACTGCAGGACCAAAAAAAAAATAGGCCATGATTACATATGATATTATTACAATGGCAATGAAGCCAAGCATACATAAGGCCTACAGCATATATGAATCATTAGTTGTTGTTTTTTAAACAAAGCTACAAGATACCCCAGCTGTCTCCACTGTTCTTCTCTTATATGTAGATACAATGTAAAATTAAAATGTACAATATGTGACTGAAAAGATACAATAGTCCTGTCATGGAGTTATGACAGCTCCTTACACAATAGCAGCTCTCAGAAGGAGCACTTCCATTACTTTCTCAATATGTCAGAGGGATTAAATGAAGGAGGAATTAAGGGGAGCAAAAAATCAATCATGCCTGAAATCCAGAAGTCTACGTACAGGAAAGAAATACAGAAGAGGGCGACTATGTTTCAGTATTAGTACTTGCTCTTCTTTGATTGGCATATGACCTGGACAAAAACAAATGATATGAATCTTAAGCAGTCGGCCTTCGCAGTCATTAACAGATGACTAAAAACATCTCTTACTGCAAAACAAAAAAACTATGGCAGCGGTTTTCAAATTTTGTCTTGCATATCAGAAGCTGAAGTGGGATAAATATATTAATTATGGCTGCATTCCATTTAGGAGAGGTCCTGCTCTTGTGTGTGACAGGTCACTGTTATGGTGTACTGGAAAATTTGACCTCTGCCATCAGTTATTCCACCTGGTTTCCCTTCAGTCAAACCCAATCTCAGTGACCTAAATTATCATGTAGACTCAGAATCAGTAGAATCAGTTATGCTTATGCTAACCACAATTACTCATTTCCTGTAAAATAATATGAAATTAACTGGCGATAATTTTATATCTAAATGGCTTATACTTTTTGTAGGGTGATGAGGAGTCCAGCCTTGGCCTTCCTATCAGCCCTTTCATGGATCGAGCAGCCCCACAGCTGGCCAAACTCCAGGAATCCTTCATCACCCACATCGTTGGACCCCTGTGTAACTCCTATGACTCGGCCAGCCTCATGCCTGGACGATGGGTGGAACCCAACCCGGAGGAGGAGGGGCCAGAGGTTGGAGAGAATGAGGAGGAGGATGAGGAGGATACTGCAGAGGAAGACACGTCCACCTGCTCGGAAGCGTCCCGTAAGTATTCAAATGTAAATCTGCAATAATGATAACAGTATTTATATTTGAATGTCTATCTAAAAAGAGAAATTTATTTGTTTAGAATAATTCGTTTGTGCATTTATGGGCAGCATTTTTTGATTAACAAAAAGAAAAGGACAACTTAGATTCCTGTAAAAGATGAGACGTTTGGGGAGGCATTTGCTCCCACTCGTAAGTTTTTACCCCTGCCAAAGATGTCTGATCACAGAGAACGACGGACGTATTAATCCATGGAGGTGTTTGTTTTCTCCAGAGAAAGCAACTCCCAAGAAGAGGAGGAAAGTCTTCTGCCAGATCACGCAGCACCTGCTGGAGAACCACGAGATGTGGAAAAAGGTGATTGCAGAAGAGAACCAAAAACAGGCACAAGGAGCGGAGCCTGTCCATTTAAACAATGTAGCTGAACCTATTCTGGCTATTCATGAAGAGGAAGAGGAGTCAGGTAGCAGAGAGGAGCTGATAGAAGGAGAGGATCCAGAGGAGGAACCAGAATGGCCTGTAGCTCTGAGGGAAGACTCTAAACCTCAAGAGCAACTAGAGGAGGGGGACCCACAATGAAACAACACAGGGGAAATATGGCATCATTCAGGACAAGGACATGAAGAAGTGTGACTTTGTTTTCTATTAACTGACTCCTGTTTTTGCCAGCACATCACTTAGACACAACACTGTAGATGTTTGGGAAATGTGTGCCTATAAAGAAAAAAAAACAGGGTGGCAAAATATGTGCTTTACACATGTTATCTGAATATTTGATTTCACCAAACATATAAAGCTTTCCATATTGCAATACGGGACTATTCATATACTTTGGGATAAAAACTCTTTTGCTACTGTCAAAAGAAGAAGAAGCCTGGTGGCACAAGCTTCAGCCCTTTGTGGTAACGCGGGACTCCAGAAATTTGCTGCCAGTTTATATATAATTACTTCCTGAGTGCATATATATATAAATATATATATGAACTTGTGTTTCAATTTTAGCATTTTTGAGCTCTCCCACTGACTGTGTGTTATTTTTTTTGTTTTTGTTTTCCATACATGGATTATAAAGGGGGTCAAAGAAATGAGGAACATTGGTGTTTGCCAAAATAAATGACTCACTCTTGGGAATTAGCATACAATATCAACTATTTACACATTTTATGTTTTCCATTTGTTGCCAAATGAAGTACTTTATGTACCATTTTAGTTTCACACAGAGACCCGAGGCTCGTCACGCTATGCATGTGTGTCCATTTGTGCGTGCCTGCGTGTTTAAATGAATGCGCTTACGTGCACAATTCCTCTGCAGATGACGTAGATGAATTCAGCAGGTTTCTTGTTATTTGTAATACATTACTGTCCCAGATATTGTATTCAAAGGACCTGCACTGGCAGCAATCATGCATTCAAACAGAACCAGAAAACAGATCCTTTTACCACTTAAGAAAACTTAACGCCATCTCAAAAAAGGTGACATTTAATTCAAATTCATTTGTGTCCCCTCAAGTATTGTTTAAAAATCGCCTTTTGACAGGAAGTCCTTTTTTCTTCTTGTCATCATCATTTTAATACTCATGCAGCTGGACTCAGTGTGTCGTGCAATCTATAATTACTGTTGCTTAAAATCTGTAAACGATGCTGACCTTGAACCCTCAGGAAACCCCCCCCCCCAGCTGTTGAAATTCAACGTGAACATCACATAACAGGACATTACCTGAAAAACACACCAGAAATCTAAACTTTAACTCTGTTCATAAAATAAGGCTTAGTTTATGTCACAGCTGCTAACTTTGATTTTTTCATGGTGACTCTCTCTGAATCCCATCCTGGCACCTCAGGGAGTTAATTCTTCTCTTCAAGTTCAGTGCAGGCAGAGTGCATCAGCTGGTGGATGAAGTTTCACAAAGAATATTGGTTACATCAGTTTGCATGATAATACACGAAGGGAATGTTTCCCCTGTCATTTCAAATTTAGATGATCATAATCTGTCTTTTTTTTAACATCACATGACTTTTTCTCACGTCAGTCTTCTCACACTGGTGGTGCAGCAGCATTGGAGCCAAAGCAATTCTCTCTGTTTATGTAAGAATTGCAGCTGTTTGGAGTTTGCGCTTTATTTAATGAAACCAATGTTCAGCAGATAAATGCTGGGAACCGTTTTTATGATTTCACCCGGGTCAAGATAACAGCACTGCAGCGTGTAATGTTTTATCAATTTCACCTTTCGTCACATCAGATTCTTTCTATGTGATTTTTGCCCCGACTGTCTCCCGTTTCTTTGTGATGGTGGGAAGTATTTATGAGTAACATTGTAAAAACTGAAATTTCACAGGAATTATTTTAGCAGCCAGACATTCACCAACAATTCTGACAGTTAAATGTTAAGTCACATTTGAGCTCAAGGCTTCAACTGAAATAAAGCCATAAGTGTAAATAACCAAGTACATACAGAAGCTTGAATAAGACACAAAATCTAATGAATATCCAACTTAATTTGAATCACTGACATTTACGCACAAACTAAAAAAAAATGAATGCATTGAATTGAATAAGTGCTCTATTTAGAATCAGCAGTTCAAATTTCTGTTACGGATGCAGTCAGCAAGCATCTCATGCTGCACCACTGCTCTCTGTCATAATCTGATTTCTTTAAACTGATCTTTGGAAAGGTGAACGGCAGATATACGAGTCTGTACACATGACACGAGAGGTGAAATTACACTGTAACACACGGCTGTGTCAACGCATTGTATTCTAGCATATCCTGCGTTGACGTAGTGTCACACAATATGTCCGGCTGTGCTGAATAGAGCGCCGCATCCACAATGGGCCGTTCTGCTTTTTCTGCCTCTCCTCTGCAGTTTGTCTTACACAGGGAGGAGCGCACGCACAAGCTCAATAATTGGTTGACCTCCTGATTAGTATGTCATCTCAGATTTACGAAACCCTTTATCAGGCCAGAATTGTTACAAGCCATTGAATCGGGACAATGTTAGTTCTTTGGGCCTCAAATGACCATGGGTTGCTGGGTGCATTGTGTCTTGTAAATGCATGCTCTTTTCTGTATGCTGATGCATTTCATGCCCAATGAGCTATAATCATCATTACCTGCACAATGGACACATTTTATTTAGCTTTGGAAAAGCCCCGTGAGTTATCATCAATGTTATGTAGGAAAGCTGTTCAGTGTATCTAAGCTTAAGTGGTCCAGAATTGGAAAAACATACATTCTGTCTATGACTCATTGGGATAATGTAACTTCCACTTCCAGGCTGTACAATTACACAATTGCATCACCTCAAACACTCTAGAAATCCTTCCTTTTTGAATGTATATATACATTATTTAGTGTATCTGCGAGAGCAAAACAGTGTGTGTTTGCTTCTATGTCTATTCTTCCATTGACCCCTCTAATGTGACTCCGTCCTGTATTTAATTATCTTGTACTGTTGGGGAGAAGGGGATAGAGATTGTGAAGTAATGAAGGGCAAAGCGATGCTGTGAGTAGTTCTTCAATTCTTCACGGATACTCAGATGAAATTATTATTCACAGAAAGTCCTATAGGATATTTCTCCTCGCGCTTCCTCTTTGATCTGCGTACTCTTAGCCTCACAGACATAAGCATTAGAGCATTCATCACGCAACATCTTTAAAGGCCAGCGGACTGTGTCCACTGTGTTTATTTCCTGGTGATTGCAAGTGTAACGCGTGCGCATTTTGCCCCACAGTCACATCAAGTCAATACTTGCATTTGAGTGGATACCACCGTATATCAGTTTTAATCGTGTATATTTTGTGTCGTCATTTGTTTTAGTTGATTGCCATGCTTATTCACACATGTAGAATAATTGTAACCAAGAGAACCAAACAAGTTTTACAATTACGTAAACAAAAGGAGATGATGTATTTTTATATAGTTGACACATAATTAACGAATTAATTACTTTCTTCTCACAAGTACCTTGCACTTACCACATGTACTAAAGAAGAATATGTCCAAATACATAGTATTTGTGAAAGTAAAATAATTGATTTCCTTGCAGGTCGATGCTCCATTTTGTACAAAATACATACATGCTGTACAGTGAAGAAATTTTAAAACTACAAAAACTCTTTTAGATATACATTATTTATTTTTACCATTTTGTAATTTAGACACTATACTGTAGCTTCAATATTGCCAGACTTACTGGAAGTGCCTATATTGGTATTATGTATTATACAGTGAATATATTTGAAGATCAGTAGACGTCACAAACTGAACCATGTGGATGTTGTAATGTGAATACATTGAATTACAAGATTACAGTTTCTGTGGTATGCTTGTGTCGATGTGTCGCATCTTCTTTGTATTTAATTCTATAAACGCGTACATGATAACACAATTTCCTGATCACTTCAAAGTGCCATGTTTCATTAAACCATCTTTGAGCTCTGATTGCATTTAGAGTTTAACCATTTCTGTAAGTATGGGGACGTTTCTTTAAAAAGGCAACTCTAATCAAATATATACTATGCTACTGTATATACTTGAGTCGATATATTTGAGCCTGTGTATATAATTTCTGGATTTAGCTGTGATTATAGCTAATATACTGTCAAGTCTTAAAACAAATCTTAAGAATTAAAGTAATGTGGCATGTAGCTGCTACTCATACGTGCTGATATTAAAAGGGATGTTTATGTTCATGCAGGTAAACCATGCTTAGGTCACAGCTTCTAATTGTTCAAGATCCAAGAAGAAGAAGCAAGTGCATAAAGTGCAAATTCACTGTGTTTGAACAAAATGCATCAATATGTGACAAATACTGAGTACTGTAATAAAACAAAGGCACAAAAGTGTTATGTGACGGCTGTGTGCAGACAGGAATAGGACCCAAGGTGCAGACTCTGGAGACAAACGTGAACTCAAAACAGCTTTAATGTTAAACTCAAATATAACATAACTGGAAAAAATCAAAATAAACTTAAACCGGAGGACTGACAGAACACACAGCTAGGTAAACGGTAGATCACAACACAGACACAAAGAAACACAGGGGTTAAATACACAGAAGGAGCAATCAGGGAATGGGTAACAGGAGGGAAACACAGCTGGGGCAAATCAGAACTGACGAGACAAGGAAGCGTAAACTGAACACACTGAGATGAGACAGAGACCTTCAAAGTAAAACAGGAAACACAAAACACAGACTGAACAAAAGACACAGACTCACATGCAGGCATTACAGAGGGAACAGAGACGTGGGACCAGGGCAGACACAGACACTGACTGGACACGGGGATATAGCAACTAAGGATACACAGAGACGCGAACTAGACAAGGGGATACAGCTGACAGGGGAGACAGAGCGACTAGAGAAGACAGAGACATAAACCAAAAGACAGAACTCTAACAAAGAAACCAAAGACTAAAATTTATAAATAATAATAAACTCAAAAACCCTGGGTCAACGACCCAGGCATCCTAACAAAAAGGGAGCTGGGGAAGATGGCATATGAAGATATTACTACTGAATGCTGCCATATGTAGACAAAAATGCTTCTAATTTACAGGTATTAGCTTTTCATTAAATATTTTATTATTAGCTGGGATAGGCTCCAGCCCCTCCCGCACCCCTAAATTGAATGGATGGATGAATGTATGTACCTTGATATGGTACAAACCATGAATTCTGTTCTACCATGTTTTCCGTAAAATCCTTTTTACTTCTTAAAAAAGAAACAACAGCAGGAAAAATGGTTTTACAGTATATCTCAGTGTAGAACATCATGTTCTAATAAAAATAAAAAGATTATGGCTTAGGTTATGGTTATGGCTACTTACTGTCTATGTATGTAACTAATAGGTTCTATTAAGTGCTACTAAATCCATATTCTAATTTATTTTAGGACAGTAGGGGATCTTCGGCCGTGGTCAGTCTCCTGTCTGTTAATTTTTGTATTATCATTTCATGAAATTTGGTTAGGTAATATAATCTTGCTGACTGACTGACAAGAATTTGATACATATGTGAAGAACAGTATTGCATAATGGGCACAGAGAATAAGCACACCATTCCCACCTGACAGCAGCTGTAAGAACTGGAAGCACATTAGATTCGATTACAGGCAGAATTATAGAATATTTTTAAACTTTCGCTACATAATTTTCATGTTATACTAACAATGAAGCTATATGGGGCGTTTTTGACAAATTCAGTAAAAGCTACATAGGCCAGGTGTCCCCATGGCAACAGAGGAATTTAAGAGATTAGGTCCCTCCTGTGTTGATAGGCACAGTGAGGAAATCATGACTTAATTTATTGATTTTTAATGTTTTTTTTATCAAGGGGACAAACACTGAAAGCACATTTGAACCTTTGTTGTTTGTGCAGACTTTTACTTTTGTCTAAATTAGTTTGCCTGTTTGTTCCAGAGCATGCATTTTTTTTTCTGAGGCCAGTAAGAAAAGCAGTCTGAAGTTGAACTGACATTTTATCCTACATCTTATCCTATTCACGTGATACATTTCTAGGGTCAAGGCAAGTTCACTGAAATGTCCAATTAGTTTTCAAGCAAAGAACTGAATCTCGATTGAAAACTTGATTGAATATTCACTGTTGCTGGCCTACTTTTAACAGAGCTGACTTTTCCAGGATTCACTAAGTTTCACTGGATAGAAAAGTATACAAGATTTGTTCAGTGCTACCATGAACACCAGACCTTAAATAGCCAGACTCACTATAACTGAGTAACACAGTCATGGTTTGATCAACAAATGCTCAGTGAAAACTGCTGCATTATTTAGTATCTGCTGTAATTACAAGTAAAAACTACGCCATCAGACTATTATCAACTTAATGACAGTATTATGCACTTCATTTGCATTTGTCTGTGAACGTCGAATTGTTCACCTTTAGTGTTTTCACCCCTTGAAAGCTGTAAACACTGCATACTGTTCAGCGACTGGAAGCCACTGGCAAACATGCACTCTTTGAGCGGAATTATGTGAAAAGCAGAGCGGCTGTTGCATTTTTTGCGGCAAATTTGCGTCACAACAGGTCTAATCTATTAGATATTCAACGCAGAAATTCACGACTTAGTGATGTGGGTTGCTTTACCTACCTACACTCATGCACCCATATGTAACGTTTGACAGCCTGCAGATTACCAGGGCTCAATGAAACGCAGGCTGGGCATAGTTTTGCTCCCCCCCTCCCCGGCTCTGTTCAGGGTATATGCGTGCTCCACCGAAGATCGTGCTCAGTGTCTACCGTGTCCGTTCTCCACGCTGTTCTCCCTTCATAGCCTAATAGCACACCGTGTGAGTGTAGGCGACTTAATGAGGAGAGACTGAAGATTTTCTTTTAAACCACTGGATATCATTTCATCTCCTCTTTGTGTGCTGAATAAGAAGTAGCCTCAAATACGTCGTTAGGAGAGAAAGCTTTGAAGCCTCCACAGTTGGGTAAGTATCATGATGTTCTTTCGAGTTATTATCCCCAGTCATTCATGAGAATGGGAATATTCATTTCTTGACGTATGTGTGTATTTAGTGGATAATCAGCGGTATAATAATAGCTGTAGATTCAAGTGACAAGAAAAAAAAAAAGCCCCAACAGAAAACTGTCAGTGAAGCTTCAACTGTGCATCATCATACACTTAAATGGTGCAGTGCACACAGCTGTCTGCAAGAACAGCAGGTGATTTGGAGAATTCGGTGAAAGCTTACTGAGTACACAGTGATTAATCAACCTGCACGCACTGCCACCGATGGATAATTAAACAGGGGTCACGTGCTTGCTAATAATAAATAGCCCGTTCGTTGCCATCATTTGAAGTTTCTCGGTGTTTTGAGCTCAGCTTGATTAAAAGTGTTTGCTTTTCGCTCGGTGATCATTTGTCTTGCGCAACTGAAAGCGCAAAAGATCCTGGCGTGTTTTTCCACAGTGAAACTGTAACAGAGCAAAGACTTTAAGAAGAGCCTTACACATTCATATCACTGATATTTGTAGCATCAGAAATGCAATTTTTGTAGATGTGTAACCATTAATCATTGAGATTCAATAAAGGACCTGCCAACAGATGGCACTTGGATTCACCAGGACCTTTAGAGAGAAGGCGGTATGATTGTACAAAAGGAATGCTTCCTATCAACATCTCTATCGGAGGAAACTTAAACAGGCTTCAAGCCAAACATATGAAATGTTTGGGGGATTTTGTGGATGTTTATGCACACTAATGATTGAGAAACCTTTCATTACACACAGGGGGATCTTTGTTGTGTGTGCAACCTTAATTGGTCGAGGTTTTATAAAGAAAATGTAGCTTTGCCAGTGCAAAACATGAGTGTGGGCATTTGTATAGTTTCCAGACTAGCTGTGTCAAAAGAAACTGCTGAATGTCTGTCCTTGTTGAGTGAGTGTTTAAACCTTTACATCTTCAGCCCTCTCAGCTTTTTTTTCTGTAAGACAGAAAGGAGGAGTAGTTCAAAGCCATGCTATGGTTCAGTGCACTCAGTGAGAAGTTCACATCACTGAACAAGCATCCTGGCCCTGCTGTCTCTCATTCTGTATCATTTGTAACACTAGACCACATGCCACACACAAGGTTTTTTCTTTATATTTTTACATCAACAAGTCGTAGTTGCTTCTTCGTCTCCCCAGGATGAAATAGCCAATTTGGTGTATTTACTGAGCTGCCCTTCATCCATAAATCAGCTGCTTGTATTTTCCATTAGCTTCATGAATGAGCTGTTGTTCCTGCTGATGTGAATGCAGTTATATACTGTCATATAGTGCTTGCACTGTGAAAACACTGCTTTTTTTTGCATCATGAAATCATTAACATAATGTCACCAGTGTTTAAGAACGAGTGCTGCTCTTCTGCTTGACTTACTTTAAATATTATTTGCAGTCTGTTTTGAAGACTGTCAGATGAATTCGCTATGCTTACCTAACGGCGACATTTGGAGAGTGGCTCACACATTCATTGTCTTTATCCGCTTTTTTAAAAAACAAGGGTATGGGGATTTTTTCCCCTTTGAAATACCATTCAAGGAATTGCACTAGTCATTCTTGTAGTTCAAAAAGCTAACGATCGTGAATAAGAACAATTAACTGAAAGAAGATTTGATTGAAATTTGGTATACAAATTTGACAAAAATTGATTGACTAGATCTAACTAATAGTCACATTTATACCACACACATATTAATTTATCTGTTGTGGAGATTTTGTAGGTCTTGTAAGTCTCGTGTTGATCAAGGAAAACTTCAAGCATAAAAATGTGGAAACTTAGAAGTGGTATTGTTTTACAAATTCTTAATTTGATGCCAGCATCAAGTCTCAAAAAAGGGCATATAGGGCTGTCCCCTACATTTTTCATAGCAGGCTTGTACAAGTCATTTTATGAGTATTTCTTTAAGTTATGAAAGCTACTTTCATCTGCTTCCTTATTCATAAGACGTCACCCCAGCAGGTTGTTCCACATGATGTAAGCCCGAAGGGATTTGTGTCTCCTTCCAGGATTGAACCAGGGACTCTGCAAATGCTGTTATCCACTTATTTCTTTAAGCTATAATAACCCTTAACAATAAATATTCCTGGACAGGGCATATATTACTAATATAACTGCTAAAATAGGAAATGGTGTTTCTATAGTTAAATGCCATTTGGCACCAAAATCCATGCAATTAATCCAAGCATTGATATTTTCTAATCTTGATTATTGCCCAGTAGTATGGTCGGGTGGTACAATGGAACGGATTAAGAAATTGCAAATGTTACAAAATAAGGCAGCAAAAATGATTTGAATGGTTGTGGGCGTAGAACAAATATTGTAAGAATGCATAAATGTCTTAATTCAGTTAATTGTAAAATTTAGATTTCTTTATTCTTTACTTGTATTTATTAGAAATATTATTGTTGCAAAGGTAGTAATTCATTTGTATAAAACCTGTATTTCAGTATAGACAGAATAGTTAGGTTAGTTAGATTTTTGTTACCCAAACCAAGAACCAGTTCAATCAAAAGAACAGTTTTGTATAAGGCTATGGAAGAACTGAATTTGTTACCAATGCAGATAATACAAGAAACCAGTAAAACTGGATTAAATAATTGGAACTGGATTTGGTCTGACTTTTGACCAGTGTTAAAAATGGCAACATGAATTTGAAATATTGTCTGTGCACTGTAGTAATGATGGTAAATCAGTCTTATCTGTGCAAAGGTTAGGTGATCAATGCTTACCCTGATACGAGACCTTTGCATTGTCAAAATGTAAAGCTGCGTTGCAGCAGCTGATGGGGATCTTAATAAACTAAACTAGACTAAACTGATTGTTGTTGCACAATACTGGCTTGGTATGTAATCTCTAAATCTGACTTCATTCCAATAGGCCCAAGTGAGAACAGCTACAGTAAGTCATCAAAAGAGAAACCACAGTAGGAGGCTGCTATGAAGAAAATGGACCACACAGCCACAGACAGCTGGATTGTGGACAACAACCCTGACTCCTCCACAGTGAAAAACTCCTGTCACCCAAATCTGAAGGTAGTCTACTTTCTCCCTCTTACCGAAAACAATCTTAAGTGAGTTAATATTCACAAAAAAACTGGCATCATGTATTTTTAATCTCTAAATATTAAAAAATATATATAATTCTTTTGTTCTCATTCTTAAAAAGTCCAAACATCAAACTGGGAGGACCTTCCTTTCTACATTTCTTTTATACAGCCTGTAATTACACATGAGACCAGCCAACGGAGACGGTTTTGTTTACCAGAGAAAAGTCATATGAACACGTAGAAATCATTTCAGCCAAAAAGGACAAAGGCCCCACATGTTTGTCATTTTCCCAAGTCATCTGACTGGCCTAGAGGGTGCACACAAATCTCTCTCTCTCTTTCTATCAAGTGGGATCACGTGCGTCTAAAAGACACAGAGTAGATTCATTAGTTGGCGGCACTCATTTATGTGCTTTCATGTGTAAGTAAATGCTACTACTCGAGATAACTCTTCAGCCAGTTTGTGTAAAAACACTTTATCACACTTTTTTCTCTGTGTTGACGAATCTATCAAACACCCACTTAAAATCTGAGTTAAGTGTAGGGCATGTAAGCCTTGTTGATGACCATGCGAGGTCTAGTGCAACAGCTCACAGTGCCCTTTGGACTTGGTATTAAGTCGCTGTGAAAAATTTCTTAGACAAAGTTTGTGCTTTTGTAAAAGAGGTCTGAAAGGAGGTTTTGTGCCTCTTTATTGGATTATGAGGCACACTGAGCGATAATTAAAAAGCTGCTTAGTGAACAGCTTAGGATCTAGCTTGGGTTTGCAGAGACTTGTGGAGGTTTTTTACTGAATGATACACGTCCGTAACGTCATGTAGCAGGGGTACTAAAGAAGAGAGTTTATGCAATAGTTGACTTTTGGAGGAACAATGCAGTTTTCACTGTGGCCATGGATCACTGGGCTGGCACTGTCTCAGAATATTCGAACGTGTATGGGAGTTTGTCCAGCTAGTATGAATGCGTTTTGCGCATTTATTGTGGTGTCCTGTATGGGGTGTGAATAATGATCCTATTTATGATAATTTTGTCTGTTATGCAATCATTATGTTTTGAAATTTAACTTTAAATTGTATGAAAAACAAAGTGAAAAGAATTTGATATTTCTGGACAAGTAGAAAATAGGTTATATTGACATATTTATTATAATGCATTTATAATGCATTGCAGTTTGTTGTTTGGAAGCAGTCTCTTCTGCTTTCACTATTTTAATCCCTTACAGTGCAGGCTATGGTTACCGCTCACCTGTTTCCAATTATGTGTCCAAGGATGTGTCTGTGTCCTTGTGGGATTGGCTTCTCTAATCCTCCCTTTGTGACTGACTGTCAGTGTCCACAGGCGGCTGAGCAGAAGAAGGAGGGAGCTCAATACACTCTCTGGCCCAGCGCATATTGCCAGCTGCCCTTTTATAAAGATGTATCTGAACTGCAAATTCATGTCATACACACACACATGTATCCTCAAAGAAATGCATTCACGTGCGCTGCTGTAGCTCACTGGGTTCAGCATGCAACCCATATCCCATATGCCCATATAAGGCTATTGCAGAGGCTTGGGTTTAAATCCACCCCCAGCAGTTTACTGTGTCTTCCCTCACTCTTTCTTCTAGCTTTTCTCTCCACTGCTCTGTCATAATAAAGCCTTAAAACCCCCGTATAAAAGAAATACATTCACTAAGTCTTGTGATAGGTTTAAGGTTAATTAGTGCAGGCTTGTGTTTTTGCTTCGAACTTCATTCGGAAATTCATTTTAATTTTGTAGTTGTATTTGAATCTGCGCCTGAAAAATGAAAGAATGAAATTATGAGATGTTTGGACTGCAGTCAAAATCAAAAACAATCACACATCCATATCAGAGCCAGTCTGCCTGACATCGTATTGTTTTTTTCTTTTTGTGTCTCTGCAGATGTTCCTTGCAGCCTTGTCCTTTGCTTACTTTGCCAAGGCTTTATCTGGCAGCTACATGAAGAGCACAATTACACAGCTAGAAAGGCGATTTGATATCCCCAGCTATCTGATTGGCATCATAGACGGCAGCTTTGAAATAGGTGAGTTTCTCAGGCTCTTTCTGTACATTTCTGTATTTATTGGCTGTATTTGTTTATTCTCTATTTATTGTATTTTTATGATGCAAATGAAACAGCGAGAGTGCTTAAAGGAGGCTTAAAAGTAGAGACGGGTGACAAAGCTTATAGTTAGAACTGGATCAGGTGACTCTAAACCATTCCTTAGTTATGCTGTGGAATACTGTGAGGTCTTGAACCAGGAATATTATGACGACATGTTAATATTCCCAATACCATTGCATACTTCCATCTCATTTAAGCTTTGAATAGTGCCTTGTTGCATACCTAACTGACTACTGAAGAGTGAAAAATAGTTTTAAGCCACAGTATGCAGACTTGGAGTAATGGTTTATGTCGTTACAGACTTGTGGATCAGAATCAGGGCTTATCAAAAATAACACATCATGTGTATGATGTAGTTAGTGAGACTTTTCATGATTTATGATTCTGAGCAGTACATCTCATGTTTGATGCCTCTGACTCCTCTCCATCTTCTTTTCTGATCATCTTAACCCTGTAGGGAATTTGCTGGTAATTGCGTTTGTGAGTTATTTTTGTGCCAAGCTCCACCGACCCAAGATCATAGCAATCGGGTGTATTTTGATGTCTTTTGGAACCTTCCTGATCGCCATGCCTCATTTCATCATTGGCCGGTAGGCAAAGCGCAGTGTCTGAATGCATGCATCGCTGTTCACAAATTCCATTCACATATTACTTTGATCTCTGTAGTCTCTGATGTATTTGTGCTTCACATTGTGAATATCTAACAATACCTGGTGCTTTCTCCCTTCCCTTGTTTAACAGTCACATTGGTATTTTATACGCAGCTATAAGATCGAAACATCAATTAGATCTTCAGTGAATTCGACCAATAACCTCTCTCCATGTCCGGCAAGCTCACCTGAGTCCCTGAGGGCGGGTGACAGACCCTCTATACTGCCTTCTAGAGGTAAGACAAAAAACATTTATGTTGTTTATGACAATTGCACAAATGTGATTAAGGTTGCAGATACTGTTCGTGCTAGCATCATTGCTAGGTCAGCATATGCGTGTTTATGTTTTACTTGTTTGATTGCAAGTCATTTTTGATGATGAATTGCGATAACTTGCACATGTCCATGCTATAGTACTAAATGAGTAGGCTATTCATTCTGTTGGCTGTGAAATAAAAATGATACAGTACTTTTTATAAGGTGCTATAGGTACATAAATGCAAAAAAGGTCATTTTAGCCCATTATAGGGAAGTTTCTAGGAAATGTGATGGTGTTATTTCATATAAAGGCCAGCTTTTTTGAATATATATGCAGATATGAGAAGTTATCGTCATGAAATTAAAATGACTGGATACTTACATAAAGTTTTGTAGGTGAATGAGGGCCAAAAATAGGTCCTTTTAGCCTGTTGCTTGGTAGTTTCTAAATGTTGATGTCAAAATATCTAATGCTGATAAGAACCTTCAG
Organism: Perissodus microlepis; assembly: GCF_051167445.1. Lineage (NCBI taxonomy): Eukaryota > Metazoa > Chordata > Actinopteri > Cichliformes > Cichlidae > Perissodus > Perissodus microlepis. The sequence continues at coordinate 15,786,409 of NC_140467.1, forward strand.
GGGCCTAAGATTAACCAAGTGTGTGTCCAACTTTTGATAGTGCAGGCAAAGTTGGGGGACAAAGAAACAAACATACAGACAAACAGAGAGAGATTGCAGGGATTATAGTAAGATATGTTGACTTATTGTGATAAGAGAATATTTTTCATCAATGTTTTGTTAGTGTAAATCATAATGTATAGTTTCGGCCCATCTGGCAGATGGCGAGGCCGTTCATAAATCACACAAGTCTTCCTATTGTATTGTTCAGAATTCAACCAATCTTACACATAACAATCACCATGTGTGTCATAATCCAAACTGTTCTCAAGGTCAAGCTCAAGGTCACAGTTGTTGTTTTATGGCCAGTAACCTGCGAAATTGAGATGGATCATGAGCTGCATAAGGCTCTATGTCATTGAGATTCTGACTGCTGTTTTTAAACTGCAGGCTGTGAAAAAGAGTCTAGTGTTTCCATGTGGATCTATGTCCTGGTGGGAAATATCCTGCGTGGGATTGGAGAGACTCCAGTGCAGCCTTTGGGAATCTCCTATATTGATGACTACGCACAGTTCGATAATGCTGCTCTCTATATTGGTAATCCACCTTCGTTACAGCTGATAGCTTTGATAGGATTTTTTTTTTTATTAGAAATTTTTTGGAAGGTTATTTTGAAACTAGAAAATTAGGTACTACTAAAGATGAGTTAACCTTCTATAGATTTCTGTAATAGGAATATTCTTGTTTCACTGTGCTTTCATGTTAGGGAATATTGGATGTCTTTAAAAGAAATAAAAAAAAAACCAAAGTGCTGTCAACAGGCAGAAAAGAAACTGTTTTGTAATGTTGTTTAAGTCGCACTTAAACAATAATATACTGCAGAGACTGCACAGGTAGGCGAATATCTGCTTATTACAGATGAGAGCAGGTTCACCCTGAGCTCATGTGACAGATGAAAAGTGGTTCTGGAGAAGCTGTGGACAACATTATACTGCCTGTAACACTATTCAGCATGAGTTTGGTGGTGGGTCAGTGATGATCTGGGGAGGTATATCCATGGAGGGATGCACAGACCTCTACAGGCTACGCAAAATAACCATGACTGCCATTAGTCATAAGGATGAAATCCTTATGACTAATGCACTCTAGTGCAGTCAGTCCTGGGTTCCTCCTGGTGCACAACAATACCCGGCCTCATGTGGTGAGTGTGCAGGCAGTTCCTGGAGGATGAAGGACTTGATACCACTGTCTGCCCCCCTCACACACCTGAGCTAAATCCAATAAAAAAATTCTAGGAGCTATTATGCTTCGGTTCATCCAATGTTGCCAGGTTGCACCTGGCCGTCTCATTAGGAGCATGCATTAGTATTGTCCTGCAAGCACGTGGGGGCCATACAAACTACTGAGCACCATTATGAGCTGAAATTTTGGCAAAATGGGTGATCGTGGCTCAAGAGTTGGCAGTTCGTCTTGTAATTGGAAGATCGCCGGTTCGAGCTCCGGCTCTGACAGTCTCGGTCGTTGTGTCCTTGGGCAAGACACTTCACCTGTTGCCTACTGGTGGTGGTCAGAGGGCCCGGTGGCGCCAGTGTCCGGCAGCCTCGCCTCTGTCAGTGCGCCCCAGCTACAATGTAGCTTGCCATCACCAGTGCGTGAATGGGTGGATGACTGAATGTGTACTGAATGTGTAAAGCGCTTTGGGGTCCTTAGGGACTAGTAAAGCGCTATACAAATACAGGCCATTTACTAAAATGGACGAGCCTCCTGCATCATTTTGTCACTCTGAAAATAGCTCTTTTCTATGAAGCAATTTGGCATATTTCTTTTTTGTTAACCTATTACCTGGTCCATATCAGTATAGAGATCCAGATTATTTTTCCCCCAATGAGATTTGACATGTTTTAAGTGTTCCTTTAATTTTTTGAGCAGTGTTTTTGAGCCATTCCTATTGTAGGAATAAAATTGGAACGTTTGTTGTATGTAAGCACAACCAAAGCAAAGATGTCAAGTTCAGAGTATGAGGGGAAAGAAAGCTCATTTTGAGAAAATAACCTTTAAAAAAACACAATGCATCTTTATTAGAAAACACTAAATATCAGCATACAGCTGCTCCATCATACAACTAACGGTGCCTGACTACAGTTACACTGTTTTTGCCTGTAGTGGCTCTCTTCATTTTCAGTTTTCAGAAGTTTTAAGAAGATTTACTAAACTATCCAGTACAGTTTGATTTCTTTTTGTTTATAGGACATAATGTAATCCATTATGATTAGATGGATCTTGCCACCTGGCTTTTCTTTAAAAATTAGAGTTCTGATATAAGTTGACTGTACTGTATAATATAATGAACAATATTTTTTTAATGATACAGAGATGAACCCAACATATATTAGGCTATAAGTAGGTGTTTTTTGTGTGTCTCAGGTTGTGTCCAGACAATATCAATAATTGGTCCTGTCTTTGGGTACCTGCTGGGGTCCCTGTGTGCCAAAATCTATGTCGACATTGGATATGTGGACATGGGTGAGTAACATGTTATCTAACCATCAACTACATCTTTAAGAATTTGAAAAGGTAATCAGTAAAAGTAAAAAGTAATCATTTTTGCTTCAACTCAAGTGCTTAAGGGGCATGTGACTTTAGTAAATACATAATTGTGGTTAATTACAATCATAAAAGAATGAACAGCGCCAATAATGTGCTTCTGTCTTTACAGAAACCATCACTATTACTCCTGGCGATGCCCGCTGGGTGGGCGCATGGTGGCTGGGCTATCTCATTGCTGGTGCCATCACCCTCATGTCTGCCGTTCCTTTCTGGTTCCTGCCAAAATCACTGCCGATGCCTGTGGAAAAGCATGACACCAACTGCACACCAGAGCAAACCAGATTTATTAAAGATTCCCCAGGCTTGAAGCACATGTTCAGACCCGAGGAGCCAGCTAATTTACATCTGATGGCCAGTGGTAGGATAGTGATCACAGTGTGCTTTATGAAAGAATGTTGATTTTCCATTTTAACCGTATTATTAAACTGACTGTATGCAATTAATGGAATCTTAACGGCTCTAAGATCTGTTTTACTGCTATAGTATATATAATACTGTCATTTCTGTCGACAGTAAACACAAATAGAAGTTTATTCCTTCGTGTCAATGTGAGAAAATCAAAATAGTTTTAATGATACATCAAAATAAAAGGCTGAGGTTACTTCAAGAAGTGAAAATCACTCATTTAAACATCCTTTCACAGAATTCGTCCCCACATTGAAGAGTCTCCTTGGAAATCCTGTGTACACCATCTACTTATGTGTGACCATTGTTCAGTTCAACTCTCTCATTGGTATGGTCACCTACAAACCCAAATACATTGAGCAACACTACGGCCAGTCAGCTTCAAAAGCCAATTTTCTCATGGGTGAGCAAGATATTATACTAATTTATAATGTTTACCTCGTTTGGATTATTTTGTTCTTTTATCTTTGTAAGTAAGATCTTTGTAGAGCTAAAAGCTTGCTTAGAACCACTGCTGTTTGGCTGAAAAGTACCTATTTAAGGATGCAAAGTGATGTGAGCTGGATGGTCATCATAAGAGTTTCATGAGCTGGCTTTTGATACATTTTTTATACCCCGACTCCCACTTCCCTCTTAAGTAAATGCTGCAAATTCAAGATGACAACCTGGTTTACCTCAGTCCTTGGGCATTTGACAGACAAATGACAGACATTGATTTAAAAGCACTTGAGGCAATCAGACCAATTAACATGTCTCCCTGATGCGAATGGAAACAACGTTGCTCTTTTTGTCCCCTGTAACCGAGTGGGTTAAGAGTAGGGATGGGTACCGGTATCCGGTGCCATGATGGCACCGGTTCTGACATAAACGGTAGTAACCAGACCGAAAAGCAGCGCACATTTCGGTGCTTTATTTCGGTGCTTTTTTTTCCTGAGCTGTGATACACTTTAGATTCTAGCCAATCATTTTACGTTTCCGAGGATAGTAGGCGGGTACGTACGTTCTTTTAGAGCAGAGCTACAGATTAAAAATGCCCAAGGCAAAGCGGTCAAAAGTCTGGCTGTACTTCACAGCAAAATATGCAAACTCAGCAGCCTGCAACAAGTGCTTTAAAGTGATGCTGTGCAAAGGAGGTAACACCTCGAATCTGATGAAACACCTGGCAACGCATAGCGTTGTTTTTAAAAGCCAAGAAATGCGCCGTATTTGATGGCAGCAGCAGCCGTTCTTCTCTGCGTGAGTAGCTTAATGTTGTTCGTGTGTAATTTACGTTTAGTAGGCTAACCACGTTATTACATTAATGCATGTAAGGTGAACTAGCAAACATCATCATAGCTACATGCGGCTGTCTTCTTGTTTGATGGCAGATACTCCCTTCACCCTGGCCAAAAAGGCTAAAATGACCAAAGAAAAAGTGGAAAACAGTTAAACATGAGAGGTTTTTGGACAAAGTTTGTGTTTTTTCCATTGTTTAAGCACTGCTTCCAGCCAAGAGCAATACCATATATGCCCCATAGCTGCAGAAAAGGCTAACATTGTTATCTTTTTACAAAAAAACAGCTGAACATGAGAGGTTTTTGGACCAATTTTGTGTTCTCCATTCTTTAAGCACCGTTTAAGCACCGACACCGTTTCAAAAGTACCGGTTTGGCACCGGTATCGGATAAAACCTAAACGATACCCATCCCGAGTTAAGAGTATATCGGCTGATGAGAAATACGTCCCAGATCCTCTGAACCACCATAACTTATTTTCATCTTTCGCAACATGACTTAAGTAAAATATAAATGAGAGTGCTTTGATATACATGAGTGTTCTGACTTTGATCCCTTCTGGCGAGTGATGTTGCTGCCTGATATCGCCTGTTTAAGTTCTTTCTCGATTCTCCATCCATTTAAGGATACGCTGTATTCTGCGGTTTTTCATAGGCATGATCAACATACCTGCAGTGGCCCTTGGGATGTTCTCCGGAGGGGTTGTGATGAAAAAGTACAAGCTGACTATCATGGGAGCAGCTAAATTTGCCTTTGGGACCTCTCTGCTGGGCTACTTTCTGTCACTCCTATTCTTTGCCATGGGCTGTGAGAACGCTAAGGTCGCAGGCATCACAGTTTCATATAGTGGGTATGTAATACCTTTGTATATTTTCCTTAGTGGACTTGATAGTCATCAAACCAGGAAGTAGATTCAGAGAAAAGGGGATTGGGGTTTTATTTATTTAATCTGTCACTGTTTTTAATTCCATGGCTCGTTTTTCTTGTCTGATCGATGTTTTAAAAGGGCTGACAATCACATGCCTTTTTTTTTGTGTCACATGCAGACTGGGGGGCTTATCTTATCAGGAGCAGTCTCTCATCTCTGACTGTAATTCGGATTGCTCGTGCACAAGCAGAGAGTGGGATCCAGTGTGTGGAGAGAACGGGATCACCTATGTGTCCCCGTGTTTGGCTGGATGCAACTCCTCCACTGGCTCTGGCAAGAACACGGTCAGACACACACCACTGCCCTCATGAAACTTGCATGTTTTTCAGTAAACGCAGCATGATATTCAGACTTGATTCTCAATTTTCATTCATATCGTACCACAGAGTAGCATGTGACATTTCCGTGATACAGACAGAACAAGTGTTTCCTGCTGTGCCGCAGCTCATTTATCACTGAATTACACCTTGTTTTCTTTTCTGTCAGGTGTTCAACAATTGCAAGTGTCTCGCGGTGGCTAATACCCAACCAGGCAACTTGACAGCCACACTGGGTCAGTGTCCACACAGGGACAGCTGTGAGAAAGTCTTTCCGTACTTCCTGGCTATGTCTGTCCTCAGTTCCTTCATCATCTCTCTTGGGGGTACACCCGGCTTCATGCTGCTTGTCAGGTCTGTCATATTCTGCTTTTGTGCCTTAAAGCCACTTTTTGCTGTAATGTTGTTTGTATTGTTCTGAAACGTCTCCCTCTAAGAAATACAAATGTCATTCTTTCATTGTCATTCTTTAAGTGTTGCCAGGTTAAAAGTTGAGTCCTGTCTAATACCACAGTGTTGTTTCTAAAGGTGCATTAAACCTGAGCTGAAGTCTCTCGCTCTTGGAATCCACACCTTGGCCACTCGTACCCTTGGTGAGAACCACCTTTGCTGTTCTTGGCATACATCACTGTCTACTTCATTTAAATTTCAGGCTCACAGACATTTCCCTCAAGCTGACATTCAGCATAATATATATAGTGAGCACAGTTATTGGAATACTGTTTGTTTATAAGGATACACATTTGGAGATCACTAATAAAAATAGCTTTTTATGTTAAATTAACCCAAAGTATTTAGCTTAGTACGGCTAATTATCGGTTTAGCAGTATAATTATTAATATTCGAAGTTATTGTAAGGAAGTCTGACTTGTTTCGATTGTAACCTGTGTTCAGGCGAACCGTGATTTGACTTGAAAATCTGACATAAGTTACTTTATATGTTGTAACACAGCTGGAATACCTGCCCCTATATACTTTGGAGCCATAATTGATACGACCTGCCTCAAATGGGGATACAAGATGTGTGGAGGAAGAGGAGCTTGCAGAATATATGACACTTCAGCTTACAGGTACTTGCAAGATGGCTTTATTTTAACTTTGCATGCAGTTTCTGTGGGATTGGCTATCCTTCAAACTCTTGATTTAGTGTCCCTGTAATCAAGTTATGTGCAAGTTATTACGCACAGCCATGAGTTATGGTTGATTTATTTAAAATGCTGAACCCATAGCAGATCTTAAATGTACAGCTGGAGGCCCAGTGCATTCTACTGTTGGGGCTCTGCCCATAATCTGAAAACCACTGAACTGCACGCTGTCAGCAGTGAACTGATGATGTTAGGCACACTAGGGAAACCGTTGGTTAGAGACTGCTGCACAACAAAATTATAGCAACCATGTTTAATGACCTCCTTGCACTTGAAATGGTTGCTTCAAAGATGGAAACAAGGTCCAAGACCACTTCAGTCAGTTTTCATCTTCAGACCGACTTTGGTGAGTCAAGACCACGAAAAAAGGGCAACAGGATGGATTCAGTCAAGTATCAGTTTGCCACTGAATGGAGTCAAGTTGGCAATGACAAACAATTTGCTTGTTTACTGTGAAAAATCATTGAAAATGACAAACCTGGTCCTGTCTGCGTCTACATGTTTTCATATTACTCTTACACTTTACTCTTAATGTTTTTTTCAGGGTGGAGTGATTGTACAGGATAGATTTTTAATACATTTAAAAAAGAAAACTTGGGTGCACTCGTTTAAATTTAGTTAAATCATTCACTTAAATCTTTTAATAAGTGGCTCTACAAAACCTTTTAACTTGACGAGGCCAAGTCCTGTTAATTTCTTGTTAATGATCAAGATTGGCTACAACTGGTAGTTTCTTTTTGAACTTCTAACCACAAGTGTGCATTGAGAGTCTGCCCAGAACCTCACAGAATTAAAACAGAAATTCAGAAATTCCCCCACAAATAGTGATGTAGTTGCTGAGGAACAGCAAATTTAACCACAAAGTGGCACAGGCGCTCAGCAACCCTGCTTTTATATTTCTGGCTCTCTTCCACAGCATGTCTTTTAGCCTGTCTTCCTTCTCTCTCCCCAACCGATCGCGGCAGATGGCCGCCCCTCTCTGCCGGAGGTTTCTTCCTGTTAAAAGGGAGTTTTTCATTCCCACTGTTGCCAAAGTGCTTGCTCATAGGGGGTCGTTGATGGTTGGGTTGTTCTCTGTATGTATTATTGTAGGGTCTACCTTACAATACAAAGTGCCTCGAGGCGTCTGTTGGTGCTGTATAAATAAAATTGAATTGAATATAGGAACTAGAGTATAATCACTTGGCAGGCAGTTGAGTCAAGCCCCCTACTGGAAAGAAATGCATCGCAGACAAGTATTGTTCACTTGTGATCACAACATGTTGGAAGTGTGTCTGCGTTCATGAATTAGGCAGCAGCTCTTTGGAAACCTTCACTCGTCTTTCTGAGACTGATTGTAGTCGGTCCAAATTGAACTGCAATTCTTTGACAGGTTGCTTCCCACCAGGTGACCGGTGCAATCGCTTTGTGACAGAAGGTGGTCATCCTAGACGCTAAGGGTGTTGCCTACAGCTACAGTAGTTACTGCAACTACATGCAAAATGCAAAAAAAGTTCAGTAACATCCCTGGGCTGTTACAGATTTGACCTTGTCGCAGTCAGGTTAACCGCTGTGTTTTAACGGTAGTGCCTGAGAGATTGCAGTTTTGGACCAAAGTATTTTGACTGTAATAAATAAAAAGAGCAGTAATTTTACCTTTTCTTAATTTCAAGTCCTGTCTTTAGTAGAGAGCTAAGATTGTGGAATTACAACATCTTCCAAAAGGACTAGAAGAAAATGCTATTTATACAACTTTGAATGGGAAAAAGTCCAGTAGTGACTAACCTTTAGGGATTTGTAGCTTCACTTAGAGCTGGCCTAAACCGTGATGGAGCAGTTCGTACTCATAACTGTATTGCTTTTTTTTTTGTACAGGATAGTCTACCTGGGTCTGACTTTGGGCTTGAGAACAGTCTCCTTCTTCCTTTGTATTTTGGGATTTGCTCTAATCAAAAGACATATTAGGAAAGAAGAAAAACATGTGCTGACCAATGGGAGTGCAGAGTTGGAAACACTGAGGAAAGAGGAGAACAGCTCTATACATTGTGAGCAGTTTATACTGGCCTTGGACTGCAATCCCGACAGAGAAACTCGCTTGTGAGCCTCGGCACATCTTCTTTTCTTCTGACTCAGCCCGACGACCACCTCACCTCACATGTACTGAGGAAGACACACTGTGGACATTTTTCATAGCACACAGAGTATATATATTTGTAAAGGATTTGCGTAGATGTACGGTATCTGAAATTAGTCATTTTATAAACAAAGTCTGATATTTCTGGAATGTATATGTGTTTGTGTTTTTCATGAATGGAAGACTTTCATAGAAAAAAAAAGATTGTAATTGTGTTGTATTTTCTGTTCTTCATTTTTATGATTAAACTTGATAAAATCAGATTTTGCATTTTAACATTTAAGATGCCTGAATATGATGGTTTAACATACCTGTTTGTGCTGTGCTCATGGCTTTGCTTTTAGTTCATGCATGCACAGGTCTGTCTAGTGTCTCTCACACCTGGATCGCGTTTCTACTTGTGAATGAAACAATTGGTCAAGGGGTAGATCAAAGCTTGAGCAACAGGAGTAGCTCATTGAAAAGGTATCTCCTTTCCATACAGGGCAAAACCCATCACTTCCTGTACAGATATAAGGGGACGTATTCAGTGACCTAACTGTGCCTTACAGTATGAAATTAAATAGCACAAATTCCACAGCTGTTTTATTTTTGACGTATAGTGCATTTTGGCTTTCAAAGCACCTTTTCTAGGTGATTATACAATCATCTACTACAAATATCCAACACTGGGCCTCTTGATCACACTGATCATAGCAACAAGTTCAAGAAATATTATTAATTATTATGAAAGTTTATTATTCATACTCATATTTATACCATCAAACTGTCACCAGAGTATGGTACAGTATGTCAAGATTAGGTTTGCCCTCCTAAAGTCAGTTCAGTTAGAGCCACTAGCTTAAAACAAAATTATTATTTCCATCTTCCATATTTTATACTTGAAGATATGGGTCTTACAACCCAAGCCTTCCCCAGAGGCAGACGAGGCAGGCAGAGAACGAGTAGAGCTCCTCATACAGAATAAAGTGGAGGTGGTTTTCAAATCGGCTTCCAATTTCGCAGTAAATGGCATAGATTATATGAGATTTATTGATAATCAGCCATCAGCTGATGGCTCACAGACATCTGGTGAAATGGCATTTGTGAGTAGCTTATATATATGTGTATGTATATGCTTTTACAGGAATCTGTGCAGGTTTCTGGAGAACTAAGTACACCATTAATGCTTTCATAGGAATTACTATAAGAGGGTAAGTAGCAGTCAGGAGCTGCTAATCAAATGCACATGATTAACTGATCAGCAAGCTTGACTAGCTCTATAAACAGTTCTGTCAGTTTGCTGGTCTGGAGCATTCAGGTGTATGTTAAAATAATGCAACAGGCTGTGAATTCCCCACAAATTAACCTCAAAGTGACACCTTGTAATGTTCACAGAAATAGGAAAAATCTAAGAGCAACATCTCAAATTACACAGCTCTCAATTAACATGTGAAATGTTCAAGTTCATGACAGCACATCCCATTACAGTGTATAGTTTATAGTGTACATCCCATTGATGTACAATATAAAAGTCATTACAGTAACACTAACACTTTGTGTTTATAACACAGCTTAGCAGTCAGTAAAAAAAGAAACAATGCATATTCATAATGAAGAGTTACTGTAAGTTAATAGCAAGATTTGTCTATTGCACTCAGTTCAAACTTTAAACAACAATGAAGATTCAAAGACAATAAAAACAGGTCTGGTAGCAAACTAGATACAACACACAATCGAGAGGTATAAGAAAAAAAATGTCCATGGAAGGAAGTAAGAGCTGATACTGTGTTCTAGTGTTCACCGATCCTTTTTGTCTTCAGCGCTCTGAAGATTCTGTAAATTAAAAACAGGATCAATGTGGGATTAGCAGTGTGAATATACAGGAGATATTCTGTGATGTGTGTTTGTCATGTATTACCTGGAGTTGATGGTGTTCTCTGAGCAGTCTGTCATACTCCTGAGCCAGACCTTTGGCTTGCCTCCTCATTGCCTCAATATCAGCATCAGACTTACGAACAGCTACACACACATACACGCACTTAATGATTACAAATTTGGACTGCATATCATAAATGCTTTTCAAAATGTATCTATTGTACAACCATATGACCAAGGGACCTCTTTGTCTACATGCTCTGCAAACATAGGTGCAGCTTTCCATTAACGTATTTAAATTAGGTCGCTCACCCTCCTCGGCAGTCTTCAGCTGACCCGCCAGCTTTTCCACCTCCAGCTTCAGCTGCTGCTTTGCTGCTGACATGGATTTTTCCTTTTCCAGGAAAGACTAAGCACAAAGGATTCTCCTTAGTTACTGAGCTTAAGCTGATTATTTAAACAGCAGATGACAGAGCACATGTTAAGTAGAAAGCATAGGAAAATGCTCTGTTGAAATCACAGCATGGTGTGTGCCTACAGTATGCTAATGCGTGGGCATGACCCAGAAACAAACAAACAAAAAAAATTATGTAAAAAATTTTTTATTATGTTACTTGACAAAACAAAAAAAAAGAAGAAAAAAAAATTAACTCTGTTTCTCACTTGCTTGAGGGTCAGTTTGTCCTCCTGGTGCTGCTTAGCTGCTCTCACAGCATTGTCTATTTGTGACTGAAGACCTGCGCTGTCCTCCATGGTGACAGCAACCTGGTTTAGCAAAGTGGCAACCCGACGCATCATACTGCGTTGAAGTCATAAGACAGAAAAAACACAACAAAATAAGACAGTACTTCAACACGTGTGAAGGGTGTGCAGATGGGCAAAGTAAGTGACAAAATTCCACTAACAGCCAGAGAAAGAGAGAGAAGCCAGATATGTAGAGGTTCCTCTGGGCTCTGAAAAGCTTCATGTGGACGTGGTCGTACACATTTGGGTTCACTTTAGCATCTTGCATGGGCTCAGGACCGGAATACTTCTGCACCTCGCGTAAAGCGTCTGGAAGGGTGGACAGAAACATGACCAAGTGGGATTTGAATACACTTGCTATTATTTTTTAATATCTGTCACACAAAGGAGATTATGTCTGACTCACAAAAGCTCGCTTACCCAGGAAAAGAACAATAAGGACCATTATTATTGTAAAAAAGCATTTATTCCAGTAAGGAGATAACCAGCTCCATATTCGCCAGCTGAAAATCAAACGCCACCTGCAATGTAAAGGTATAGAAGGTCTGCTGGAGAAGGATTTGAATGCACTCTACTGGTTATTTGTGTGAACTGCCCGTTTGGGATGATATATCTTTTTAATTATTTCAGAAATTGTGCTCCTTACAGCAAGTATCTAAATAAGCTTTTGATGACTTATGATATGCTTTTAAAATTGCCTTACCGCTGTGCTGATATTAAAGGCACACACAAAATAAGGTTGACTGTGATCTCTGCATACAGGAAGAAAGCCACCACCGTCCACTGGAGAGTCATTGCCACTGTGATTCTCTGCAGAGATAAGCACATTGATCTATGGGTAGTGTTTTATACTTGTGGAAATCTGTTTTGCCTCCATTGACAAGAACATTTGTCTGATAGATACCAGCTTTTAGATTAAATTACTCTATTAAACAAGTGGAAGTGGGTGTGAAAGTGGCCAAGTATTCCTCTATTTTGATCTAAATTTCGTCTAGGAAACCATACACCACGCACGAGTTTCTGAGCATGCATATAAATGTGTCTACAGGCCTACAAAACAGGCCAACAGTAGCAGCTATTCGGCTGTTTTCTCTATATGGGACATTTATATCAACATTTATACCAAGTCATTCATCACCGGCTGTTCTGAATGCTGAGCTGGAGCCTACAGCGAAATATAAATCTATACAAAGCAAAAATATAAAGTTGTTGGCTTACCGGACAAAGTTGTATGGTGCAAAGTAGGCTACTGGAAAGTCCAGACGAGCACACATGCGCGCACACATTCACGACAGCTGCTGGGGAGCCTCAGAGCACCCACAGCCCTAAATAAAACTCTGCCGGATGGCCTCATTAGGGAGTCCCCTTTGGATTGCATCAAAACCCTTAAAGTGATCAAAAGATTAGTTTTTAGTGACAGAATGATTTCAAGAAGTAGTTTTTGTTTGCCTTCATAATGTCACTGTACAAAAAAACGACCCAGTGATCATTATATGATTATAGCAAATCATTAAAGCAAATATAACTGATGTTTTTCCCAGATATTATAATGAAAATAAACGGAATTTATATTTGCACTTCGGGTATAAATATGGTGGCTTTTCTAAATGATTTTTCTTTTCATTGAAGACTAGAAGGTCGTCCAGAAGGGGGCGATGTTGATTAAAGTTAGCTGTTGCAGAGGCGCCTGGAGGAGGACGACTTGGATATCTTTTGCAATTACTGCATTAAACTCACTCCAACACAATTCCTCATGTGATAATCAAATATAAGCACATTGAAAAGTGTGGATGGTTCTATTTACAAACCAACATAATGTAAGTGTCAGTAAAATAAGGAAATACGAGCTCATTACAAAAGCTAATTGATTTCTTAGTTGATAGAATTGCTCTTATTGTGTAACCTTTAAAAAGGATTCAGATGAGGGGTTTTTTGGGGGACATTTCTTCCTCTCAAATGTACTCAGCTTGCAAAGTGTATTCACATGGGCTTCCTCTGTGAAAGAGACTGGGCTGCTATCCTTTTTGACTGCATTTCTCAGGAGGGCTGAGGAGCAAAATCTTTACAGCTGCACCCTGTGATAGCTTTTGGAGAGCGGGTAAATGAGTATGGCAGAACTGAATGTCCTTTGATTGCTCTCCTCTCCACATCATGTTAGAGGCTACACCCACTGTAACTGTTTGTACTCATGATACATCTACAGGGAGGCATCCATAAACATGAAATTATGTACACACACCAAACATTTTATTAGAAACACCTGTACACCTACCTATTCATATAGTTATCCCATCAGTCAATAATGCGGCAGCAGTGCAGAGCATAAAGTTGTTCAACTACAGATCAGGAGCAAATCATCCATGTGGACAAAAAGAAACAAAAACATGATGGAAATAAAAACAAGCAATTACAGACATGATTGTGCAGGTGGGGCAGGTTTAAATATTTCAGGAACTCACAATAGAAATAGAAAATACTTGAAAAGAAAAATGGGAGTGAATGGCAGTTCAGTGGATGGAAATGCTTCGTTCAAGAGAGAGGTCAGCCGAGAACAACCAGACCGGTTTTAGCTGACAGAAAGGTGGTAGTGGTTCAGATAACCACTCAGGAAAAGAGCATTTCAGTGTGCACAATCCACCTCGAGGTACAAATAAGTAGGGTGATTTGTAACATGATTGTACAGATTACAAATACATAAGCTGAGAGCAAAAGGGGGAAAAAACTCATTTGTAAATTGACAGTTTGGGCTCAAGTGGTTTATTCACTCAAATGGTCCCACTTCAGCATTTACATACAGATGAATGTCAATGCTTCACATTTCTCTTGCTAGAAATATGATTAAGCAGTCTTTATTAACAGGCTACGTACCACAGGCTTTTAAGGTGGCAGTAGCTAAACCCTTACTTAAAAAGCCCTTAACTGATCCATCTGTCTCAGTTTTAATTATTGACCGATTTCTAAATGTCCTTATTATATTCTTTTAGTAGTCTTCACAGAGTTAACTTATTATTTGCCAAGAACTGGTTTATTTGAAGAGATTCAGTCAGGATTTAGTGCAACAATGTACAGAAACAGCATTAGTGATGGGTACTGATAAATCTTCTTACAGTATCTGACAGTGGACTCATCTCTGAGCCTGTTAGACCTCAGTGCAACATTCAACACCAATGACCACAATATTTTACTACAGATATTAGAAAACATAGTTGGTATTAAAGGAACTTCACACTGTGATTTGTAATATATATATCTGATAGATGTAAATGGTCCTTCCCTGATATATTAATCATGGAGTTCCACAGGGTACTGTGTGGGGACCAGTTCTATTTACATTACACAAGCTTCCAATAGGCAAAATTATTAGATAAATTCTGTATGCATTTTCATTGCTATATTGATGACACCCAGCTTTATCTATCTAAGAAGCAAGATGATACAAATCTATTACTTAAACTGCAAGCATGTCTTTAAGCTATAAAGGCCCGGATGACCTGTAATGCTAAATTAAGACAAAACTGAGGTTATTGTCCCGATCCTAAAAATCTAAGAAACATGACACTTAACTTTTATCTTATATAGCAGTACCTTAGCCTCCAGCACGACTGCAAGGAATCCTGGAGCCATTTCTTGATCAAGAAATGCACATTAAACAAATCAGTAGGACTGCCTTGATCCATTTGTGAAATATCTCTAAAATTAGAAACTTCCTGTCACATTAAAAGTGATGCTGAAAAACTAGTTCACGCATTTATTATTTCTAGGCTGAACTACTTTACTTCATTATTATCAGACTGCTCTAAAAGTAGTAGAAGAAAAGGCTTCAGTTGATACAGCATGCTGCAGCAAGAACACTGACAGATAGAAAGGAAGAGACCATATTTCTCCCATATTAGCTTGTGTTTACTGGCTCCTTGATAAATTCAGACTTCAATTTAAAATTTTCCTCACACACAAAAGCTTGAATAATTAGACTGTCATATTTGAAAGACCTCATACTATCTTATTTTCTTAACCGAACACTTCAGTTGTGGTGGCCTTACTTGTGGTTCCTAGAGTTTTCAAAGGTAGAATGGGAGGCAGAGCCTTCACTTATTGGGCCCCTTTCCTGTGGAACCGGCTCCCAGCTTAGATTTAGGAGACAGACACTCTCTATTTTGAAGATGAGGTATACAACATTTTCATATAGCTTACATTGAGGGCTGGATCAAGTAACCCTGAACACTCTCTTAGTTTTTTCTAATATTTTAGGGTATTTACCTTGCAAGATAAATCTCCTAGAGGCAACTGTTATTGTGAATCAGCAGTATATATTAATAAAATTGAATTGAATTGCAGACTTTATGAATAGCATCAAAATATGCACCTTTTACCTTCTTTCTGACATTTTCATGTGACAAACATATGCAATATATCTTGTTTCTCTGACATTTCAAATCAAAGATAACTACAAACAGCTAACTTGCTAAGCTTCCAGTCCCCGGCTATGCACAGCATGCGTCAGTGAATGTCAGGGAAGGCTGCCTGACAGATGAGGCCCTCATAAATTTCCAAACTGATATATTTGAAAAACAGAATTTTTATTAAGCTGTAATAAAGAAACAAATATGTCCATAGTTTTACTTTCAGTTGCAGGTAGACTTACCCATATTGTAACTGGTTATGGAAGGTCACAGATGTGTTTGTATTCACTGCCGTTCACTGACTTTGGTGACTTCTTGGCAAAATTGTTCTGTGGTTGGTTACAGTTGTTATCAAGCTGATGATTTCAGCTCTCTCTGAGATTGCTTTGTTAAATGGGACATGTTGAGAGTCATTGATGCAATATTGAAGAGCCACGGCAGCCTCACAAAATCCAGGGTATTGTCTCCCCCAGCTCTGTGTCCTTACACAAGGACGTGTCATTTGGGCTTTAGATTTCCTTAAAAGTGTACTTTCCTGCCTCAATTTCCTGTCATCCCAAGCCAAAGTCAGCATTTCCTTACCTTTGCTGAAAAACAATTCTGAGGCACATTTCACACAGTCCCTTAGAGCTTTTGCTTTGGGAACTACAAAGATTTTTATTTTTCCCCGGTACACTGCTTTCTAGACTAACAGCCACAGTTAGTGTGATGTTCATATTTCTGTTCTCAGGTGTAGCAAGCACACGGGTTTTCAATACATTACAGCCATAATAATTTCTTAGCTAGCCTATTGTCATCAACAACAAATCACAACTGATTAAATCAACTTAATTACAACATCAACATTTAGCCTACATTTGCAGGTGTAGAAATCTCACTGCAGCCAAAAGCCTCAAGTTATCCAAACTCATCAACCAACTATTTTGGGGGACTCCCAGAGCTTTTACTTGCTCTCTGTTGTGTTTGCTTTAGACTTAGGTATTTTAAAGACACAGAACTGTGGTCTCATTTGCATACACCTATGCAAGTGCCAAAGTCACAATTTGAACTATTATGGGCACTGAATGTGAAAGACTCCACTAAGATAAGGACTCAGGTCACTGTCTCTGCCTTGGTTCAAAGCTACAATCTTTATATTTATAGTTAAATATAAATGTTTGCTAAGTTAAAAGACTTTATGAGATTGGTGGAGTGCAAAAGATGTGCAACCGGATTGAAATTATGTAAAAATACACAAAAAACATACAGGCCTTTATCCACACAACAATGTAGAGAGAAAATGAGCATTAGTGACACATAGGATAATTCAACCATGCATACACACAATTTCAAGTCTGATCTGGAAATGAAAAATAAGGTGATGCATAATTTAACAAAAACAAAACAGACAATTTCACAGAGCATGCATCTTGTGTTATTTTTTGTAACTTTTTTTCCCCCTTCACATATTGACCCAAACTCAAAAGGTGTGATTTGATAGATTTAATGTAACGTTCCTAAAGATCAAACCCAAAACATTTTGGGTTTGTAAATGCTAGTTATAGTTAATAAGCAAGAAATTATAGCTCTGCAAGGATGGAGAACACTATAATTTGAGGATGGAAAGGTTTTGTACATCGTCTTTATTTTGCTAACTGAAAACGTTAAAAAAATGACATAAGTTCTGAAAACAAAACCTTTTTTTTAATCACAGTAGTAACAGAGAATTATCAATCTATGTTGTTTCTACTGATGTACCATGATTGATTTAATATATAGATTGTATTGCAGCGTAGTTTGTGAAACAATAAAGTTCAGTGCTGTCTGCTGAACTGTGAATAGCAGACTGTAGCTTATAACTAGCTTTTGAAATACGACGCTGGAAACAGTGACATAACATATTGTATATACATACAAATGTTGAGGGGTATACGCATGTGCATGATCTGATATCGTCGTGTTGGTGCTGCTCCTGGATCAATAAAACAGGTTGGTTTAGGTTCAACATTGTGAGTGACCAATCACATTGTAGTGATGTCATAGATTTGCAAAACACGTCACACGACACAGCAAACCACAACACTAACCCCATAACCGTAAACCTAACCCTGACTATAGCCCTGTAACCTTAACCCTAAACACAATCACATCCTAACCCTCCAACGCCAAATGCCCCTTTTTTGAATTTCATCTGCAGTTTTTTTTTCCCAAGTTGCAAAGCTATGACAATGTAATTGGCCAGATGCAATGTTGATCCTGGACAAACAGTATTATGTGTAACAACACAAACGTGATGATATCAGACAGACCATATGGATGTAGTCATTTCTAACTTGAAGACAGCCCAAAAAATCCACTCTGTTGGGCTCTTCTGCCTCTCCATCTGGCAAGATGCATGATTAAAAACTGTCAACCAATCATTCGCCTACCTATGATACTGCTTGGTGCATATTTGTTTCAGAAACAGAGACCATTTTAGTTATGTTAACAATACACACAATACACATTTTTGTGATAAATATGGACTAAAAGTGTAAGAAAGCACTTTATTTAGGCAAAGAAAGATATTAGGTATTCCCAGCTCGACAAATACTACACCTGTGTGTAATATCCCACAACCACTGAAATTTTTGCAACTCTGTTGTGACACCGGGACACTTGAAATCCAGCAGAATCTAAATTTAAAATGTAGTTGTCAATCATGTCTGCACCGAATGCAAACCGCATCGTGCCAAATTTAAGATGCCGGGCTCTGTTAGTGAGCTTTGTTATGGCGGTCCCATTGATATCATTCCACAAGGGGGGAGGAGACTGGTGTATAATCACCAGACAGCAGTCATCACTGTGAGGAGAACTGGAGGGCAGCAATTTTCTCTCTGCTGTCTACCTTCTCACACACAGTAGTTGACACTCTGTCATTGCCTGATAAACATTTGGACTGATATGTGGCTTTGTGCACACATTATATGGGCATAGCAGCACATGTTGGCATATACACTCATGAATTTAGGGCGCACACAATGCTGAATAGTGAATAGTGAACACACATGTGCAAATGCAATTGGTTTCTGACTGACAGGTGCAGTCAGACACACACAGACCGGGCATATAGCCATGTCAGCGCAAAACTTGTGACTTCTTTTTGTCCTTCACAAGTTTGGTTCAGAACGATAAGAATGTGCAAGTCAGCCCTTTTTGTCTAGTCAGACTGAAGGATGAGAAAGATTTCACAACGTAATGGCAAATCCATGAGTCTTAATAACTATGCTTGATAAATAAGTGTTTCTGTAGTTTCTTATTTAGCATGAATCCAAGTTGCTTATCCATGTTTACCCCTCTGGATTTCTTTGTTCTCTGACTTACAGTGGATTTTAGAGATGAGCACTTGTCTCATTAAGTGTCTGCTTTCTGCTGATAACAACAAGGGGATACTGATCTGCACAGCACTGTTTAAAAGGCAGACAGTGTTTCATGTTTTTTCTGTATCAATGATGCCATTAGGGTCATGTCAGGTGGAGGTTATGTTCCATTGTATCTGTCTGCCTTTAATTCCTGCTTCTTCTTTTCTTTAATATCTCAGCCATAGATTTTCTTGTACAGAGATTATAGGTTTTTATCAGAGCCATATATCTTTCAACTCTATAAAGTGTCCTTCCATCTCACTAAATGTGGCTTGGTGAGAGTAACATTTGGAAAATGACCACAAGCAACGATTTGTCAAAGTGTGCTGGCTGGTGTGCTCAATACACTTTCTTCTTCTCTACAGTAGCAGAATTACAGTTGAGTGTTCGCTGACCTAATGCAATAGAGGCTCCATACGGACAGAGTAATGTGATTTCCCAGGCTTTTATTCTGTGTCTGCTGCTAGATAGAGTGGAGCCCCGAAGAGATGCCATCTGAATTGGGGATGGCTGTCGGAGAGAGGCGGCCATTGAACAAGGGATGGAAGGACATAATGCATGTGATGCAAGCTGCAGCCTGGATGTGGACTGCAGACGAGAAGGACAGAGGAAAAAGACAAGGACTCACTGGGGTCAAGTGATTATTATAAGGCTCTCAGTGAAGCATCACTGACCCTTTGGTATTAACTGTGCTGCTAAATAAGAAAGTACAGAAATGCTTAAATATCGAGCATGTGTTGTATTGTGTGTGTTAGTCATCATAAGTTAGAGCTGTAGTGGCACCTGCTGAGCTGTCTAATATATCCCAAAAGGTTGATTCTGTTCATCTGGACGCAGTGTTTCCAATGGGAGAAATGTTTCGTCACTCATCAATGCATTAATGCAATCACAGCATTGTAGCCATTCCCCAACTCTCTGTGAATGGCACTCATGGCCACTGATCAGTGGTCTTTGATCAATGATCATGACAATTTCCTTATTAATGATCAAGGAACTGACCTCACAGTCCATTGCTCATTCAATGGGCTGGTTTCAGTTATTGTGCAAATATGTACTGTTTATAAGGTTGGGGAAACCTGCAGTCAGCTGAGACTGAAGAAGTCACTTGGATGAGTGATGAAACGTTTCTCCCACTGAAAACGTTACGTCCAGATGAACAGAATCAAACTTTTTGGGATTTACATACCTGGGTGATTCAGCATGCGGTCCCAAGCTTATCAGTCCCAAACTAAATGGAGAATGACTGAGACTGTTTGTTTTTTCTTTGCTTGTTTTATGTTCGGTTTCTTCGATGGACAAAAGATGTTGATCAGATTTTAAAAGATTTTTTAGAATATAATCAAAGGCGCTGCACATTTTCAGTATATCTTAGAAACATATGGTCTGGGAAAAATATTCAAAAAGATTTGATTGTTATAGATGAGCCCAAGACAAAAGATATTCCACAATAGTTGTCTTTATTAAGACTGAACTCGTTTCCACTAACAAATGCCTGCAATACGTTAAAACCAAATGAAATGTGTAAGACACTCATCCTTTCATTTTTGCAACAATTACAGAGATAAACACTACAAACTAGTGCACGTAAACAACAAAACAGTTAAAGGGAAAAAAATTCACAGCCCTGTTAGTAAGCAATGCCCAAAGAAAGACATTCATAATTTTAATGTTGCCATTTTGATTTTGTGTTTGGTAAGAAAGGACCTCACAATAATATTTAACTACTTTAAACCATAAATAAGACAAAAACAATATTTTAAAATTGGTTTTGAAAAAGTGGAGTGTGTCATATATTCATGGTCTAAGACAACTATGTTGAAAGCATTGCCTACTGTTTGAGTAGAGAGCGTATCAGTGTAATGTGGTGTTTTACTGCAAGTGTGAAGGGATTAAGATGTATCTGTAGTTTAAATGCTGCTGGTGAGCAACTGCATATAAAATATGGACGTATAGTACTGTGCAAAAGTCTTGAATCACCCCTCATTTCTTTATATTTTGCTCTCAAGGCTCCAGACTTTCTTTCTGTCATGTTAAGAAGTGGTCTTGAGCAATAGTTCTCCAGGCTTTCTGCAGATCAGGTTTTTCTTTGGACATTGGCTGTTTTTTTTCATTATTTTTCAGTCCAGTCCTTGTACCTGACCATTTTTAAAGCAAATATTGTTTTTGTTTGTTAAGCCACTTAACACTGACCTAAAAAAGAAATCCTTAACCTTATCCTCAAGTAATGAACCACTGTGTCCAAAAACATAACAGACAATTTAGCAAAGAACCAAAATATAATTTTAAATTGTAACTTTAGGCAATTTTTAGTAGCAGCCTGTTAAAAAAAAACAACATATCATTTGTTCCCATTACTTTAGCTTAATCTGCAAAAAATGACCAGAAATAACAGTTTGACAGATATAAAAAAGTTTTTTTTTTGCACCAACAAAGGGAATTCCAAAAGAACTATTATCTGAAACTTGGCATATCTTGGCATGGGGTGCAGTGTATCCTTAAAATATGTGAGGAAATTGGTCAAGTGAAGGAAAAACACAAGGTAGCAAACCTAAACAAAATTAACTACAGCAGATGAACAGTATCAGTGAGTCATGTCCTTAAGAAATAGGAAAGAATACCGGAAAGAACTGGCACAGGACCTGAAAAATACATCTGGCCCTTCAGTTTATCAATTTAATGCTTGGCTCAACAGAAATGGTCTCACTTTCAGGGTCACTGTCAAGGAGAGGTCAGAAAAGAGGTATAACAGTGAGTGTCCACAGCCATCAGTAAAACACAGTGAAGGCTCTGTCATGGTTTGGGACCGGCGGCCATATTTCCACGTATGCTTGTATATGTTGCAATAAATGGTTCTACATATTTCCTATTTTGCTAGCAAAATGGAGAGAAATGAGGAGTGGCTTGAGACTTTTTGGACAGCAAAAGCTGACATCTAATAAAAAAAAATAAAGTAAAACATAATGGGAAATAGAAGAATGTTTTCATTTCGTTCTCTAGTTTCAAGTGTTATTATGTATTTTTTGTAACCTATGACCCTCATTACAGTCAAAGCGAAGTATGAAGCAGGATATGTTTTTGCGATTGACAAGTCATTATGGTACTAGTGAGCAGTGTGGCTCTTTTATCAGTCTGATCCTCCCCTTATGACAGCTGTCCTCCTGCTTAAGGCTTGACATGGTGTTTCACTAACCAATAGGTGATGCCAGAGTGGCTACATCCATCTTTAATTTTCAACCTATGGTCAGCACTCAAAGTGTTTTGCTATCCCAGTTTATAAAACAAATTTTTCTGAAGGCTTGTGCTATGTGTTTTGTTGCCACAGAGGAAATGAAGCATTAAAACAATTTTATAGCGCAGTATGTGTAATCCAGAAATGAATGAGGAAAATGCGGCTCAAAAAGGTCAGTCTGAAAAATGCCAACTATATTGACAAGAGACACAAAGCTTGATTTTACACATTACTCTAGTTCATTTTTCAGTTGCACAGGAGAAGAGCCTTTGCAATGAAGAATATTTTCTCCTCTGTTATAGTCATGGTGTTTGTAACAACATCATATCAATAAAAAAGGTCTTAGTTGGGATAGTTTGGAGCGTTTAATAATGCAATATTTTTTCAAAATAAGAGTGGAGATTGATTTGGTTTAATACACTGCTAGCCTTTCCATTTTTTCTATGACATGGGCTACAGTGTGACAAAATAATAATTTTGTATTATTAGATATTAAGTAGATAGTCAAACTTCCAGACCAACAAATCAGCTTTCATTTGTGGCGACAGCAAACAATACAGGCCATTAACACTAACCTGTAGTAGACTTTGTGAAGATTTTTGCCACTAGTCAAACTAATGTATAAATAAGATGTCAGCTGGTTAGTGTGGTAGAAAAAGTGTCTTTTTCATCCTACTATCATGTCGGGTCATATGTCCTCTGCATAAATGTGGAGGTGTTATTCCTGCTTAGAGAAATTTTCAACGGCCTCTGTGAACTGATAAGGACCAAGGCTTGTGACCTGACTTTAAAATAGCTGGTAATGGGAACAAGAAGCTACAAAACACAACAGAAGTCTAACCAATTAAGGTCAGTATGTGACAAATAATAGAAATAATGGAATTAGCATTGCCATTAAATGATGTACCCAGTACTCACACATTTCTGTGTGTGCAGGAAGTAACATCAAGGGAACTGATACATTACCCAGCACATCAGGATACGTTGGTGTGTTTACGAGACCTTTTTTTGGCTTGTTTGTTTCTCTCCAGTGTGGCTGCACTTGTGGATCGAAAACAAATTGTGACCTCAGAGTCTAGTTAACATAAATTGTATTGGTCTTTGCGGGGTAATTTTAGGAGGGAATCAATAAAAATGATTTTTTTTTCCAGCAGCACTGATGAAGTTTAGAATAGTACCTGGCATTTGAGCACAGATCTAATTCACGTGTTCTCCAGGAAGATAATCCTGTTGGTTATTGTGTCTCACTGTTGTATGCCCGTATAAATGTATAGACTTATTTCTGATGCCTCACCTTGGAAGTCTGTCTTGTAAAATTCAGACTTACATATACTATACATATTCATGTTAGGTTTATCCTCTGGCTAAATGTGCCCTCTTGTAGGTCACTTTCTTTGCCCTGTCAGCTAATCTGTTGCTGGCAGTGTTCCCATCTCCACTCTCAATCACAAATGTGCCCTCAAGGCACCATGACATCCACACTGCTTGTTAACAGTGGGAGCCATAAAGAACCTCGCCTGCATCAATATTCCCATATCACTCCTTTCTGCTGTGCTACAAACCAGACGCCGACAGCTAGAGAGGCATCTGATCGAGGTTGTGTAATCACTCTGGTAGCCAACACAACTGTGCTCTCGGGATTTAAAGGGCTCTTCAGTTTTCAACCATACCTGATGCAGCAACGGCACGCATGTAAAAAGTTCATTACAGAAATGTACCATGGGAACAAATGGAAATGAATTTGTGTGTACCTTCATGTATGCATGGAAATGCGATGTGTGTATCCACATCACAGATAGAGTCTAATTGTTGACCCTGGGATTGAAATGAAGTAGACCGCCACAGTAGCTGAGGGTGGTTTTACATGCTGATGAATATTGTTACTCTGCATCCAGATTTGGTATTAAAGTGCACATCAAATGTATTAAGGTGACAGTATTTTTTTTCCTGCAGATTTTTACTTCAGAAAGTCTTCTGCAGCTGAATGAATAAATTATTCTGAGTTATTTAGGGCAAATGTGTCAACTAGACAAGTTGAGCCAGAAATACAAAGCTGGCTGCATCATAATCTATCATGTGAAAAATAAAAACACATTTACCGTCCTTTCTCTTTGATAAACAATCAAAGGCATGCACTACTGGTAGTTACACGCAAGCATGGAAGAAGAACTTCATTGTTGTGTATTGTAAACAAAATCTTTTATTTTCCTTCATGATATTTGCAGTGATCCTTTATTACAGTCACGGATTTGCTTATTTGGAAAGCATTGTCGTTTGGCTGTTGTTGTTAAGCACAGACAATTCGATAATACAACAATTTCCCTTCGGTTAAGAAACTTGTGTATTGAAACGTTAGCTGTGGATTATTGTGCCATCGAAAATAAACACAATGCTTGCTGATCATTCATTCAGCGTGTTCAGCATGTGCTCGTCACTGTCACAGTCTCCTGTTCTGCCACAACACAATTCATCAAACAAAAATAAGGCAACTGTAGAATTTCCATTTGGCTCAAAGAGGTGACTGCTAATGCAAAACAGATTTTTCATAACATCTGTTTTTATGTCAGACGTGATGATGAGAACCGTGGCGTTCTGTTGCGTCTGAGAAATGTGATCTTGGTCTTTGTCGACTATAAAAGCGGTGTTTGTGAGCGGCAATCTCAAAGGTTTTTTTTTTTTACGCTTTTTTTTTTTTTTTTTTGCTAAAGCAATAAAACATCCACAACTTCAAATACTTATGTTTCCACATTACATTTGACCTGTGTGTGTTTTGGTGTGGCTTCACGCTTATTGTCTCATTTAAGTGTGAGTGCTCTTCCTCGGCAATAAGGTCAGTGGTCACTGGTGATATCAGGGTCTGGTGTCAGAACGAGTTGCACAGTGATGAATGGGAGTAATCTCACAGCTGTTACACAGTCACAGACATTTTACTCGGGGGAGGGGAGAGTACGAGTGAACACAAAATTTATTATAAATATACATTTACATAACAATTTCTATGTCTTTGTCTCTCTCTCTATCTCTCTCTCTCTGTCTATATATATATATATATATACTTTGTTTACCCTATTCTGTACATGTATTTGTATGTACACAATGTTATTTATGTTGCTACTGATACAAAAAGCCATGCAATATCTACAGTACAGTAGACAGTATATCTATGAAACCTAGTTTTGTTCTCAATAAATAGTAATAAATAATCTAACTCATGTTGTTGTATGTTCTACTGCCCATAACATTTACATTACTGCTTTGGATTAACGTTTTCCCTTTTTCGTCATGACCTGATGTCAGTTTTAGCTGCTTTGACTGTATTTGCTGATAAGATGATAAGTTCCTTCACTCCACATTCTCTGAAGATAGACATTTCAGTTGGGCGTCTTTGTCCTCAAACGTCACCTTTTTGTTCCTCTTTGGGTCAATCCAAGAGTTGTGAATAATAGCGTTATTGGGGGTAGGGTCCGCCTCAATTATTGACACCACTCGCTTCTTCATCTTGCTTTTCAAGACTTTCTGGAACTTCTGCCTTGTGAAGGCATAGAGTAGTGGGTGAAAGATAGTTGTCCCATAAGCCATGACCAGGAAGCCTAGTCGCAACTTGACCATCAGGTCACTGAGGCCCACGCTGAGGATTACTGTGTTTAGTACCGTGATGGGCGTCCAGCACAGCAAAAAAGTAGACACGATGAGGAGGGACATTCTGAAAACTCTCTTTTGCCGTTCTCGTCTTTCCCTGTGACGTTTAACTGCCCTGCGCAAGGCAATAATGACGGAGACGGAGGTTCGCATGCCCAGCGTGGGATTACGGGTGCCACTGCTCTGCGAGCCGTCCGTGGTCTCTTGCTGTGTTGTCATGGTTGTCATGGACAGACGCTTTTTCCTGCGAGCTTTCTTCTTCTGTGAAGCATGGAAACGCGTACCAATGCGAATGTTGAGCGCTTGCAGGATCTTTGAGTAGGTGATTAGCATGACAATTGCAGTGAAGAAGAAAATAGGAATCTGAGCAAGCAAGTGGTAATAGAGGCCAAGTTCATTGTAGTACTGGTTAGTGGGGACCAGGTTCTCCACCAGTGTCTGGTTCCGCTCTGTGTGGCCTTGAGCAAAGAAGCCCACCTCAATAAAGGGTACAAGGAAGCTAACAAAGGATAGCACCCAGATGGTGGCCAGCAGGGCCAGGGCACGACCCATGGTCAGGACTCTGTTGGCTGGTTTGACAGAGATGTCGTAACGATCAAGGGTGATGGCCAGTACATTAGCAGCAGTGGCAACACTAGCGAAGGAAACACAGGCTTCATGGAAGCAACAGACGAGGGCTGTGTCTCCTTCCAGGGAGAGTAGGACCACCACAATGGTGAGAGGGATGCAGCACACGCAAACCAGTACATCCAGCACATGGAGGTTCATAGTGACGATGTTACTGACGGAGCTAATGAGGTTTGACTTCATGCAGTAAAGGGCAAGCACAGTGAGGTTGGAGCTCAGGCCAAGCAGGATTTCTAGCATGAGGAAGCCTGTCAGGGATACCTGAAAACTAACAGGATATAGGCTGGGGGTCGCCGGACTCATGGTGCCGCTGATGGGCTCAGTGTTGTCGGTGACCGTGACGTTGCTCATGGTGGCTTCTTTTTCAGGGCACATTATCCTGTGTGTAGGGAGTGAAAAAATATATATATATATTTATGAAGTGGAAAAGGAAATGACAGGTTTTTGTTTGTGCATCTCTGGGAAGTTCCATTTAACACTTATGTGATAACTCTTATCAGATGAAGTTATCCAGTAAGAAGGAAGCGTCAGCATTTAAATGAGAAATACCAAGAGCACACACTTAAATAGAGCAATGATTTTCTTTCCTGTTATGCCCTGAAGATTAGATTGTCTCACTACGTGATTGGCATGACTCCTTGGTAACTATACTGTCTCAGTGATCCTATTTCAGGCTGTTGCATCTACACCGGAGTCATATCACAGAAACCCTCGACTGAATTCCAATGTTTTCATTTTCAAGATTGCTTGGTATATTGTTGTTTTGTCAAAACCTACTTGTGGCACAGTGTAGTTCTGAGCATCTACTGAATAACACTTTATAACACATTATATGTTCCTTAGTAACTAAACTAATCATTTTTCACAGCATTTTCTCCATTGCAAAATTATGAATTATAGTTTATAACAAGATGAGTCTGCCAAACAGGGATGTTTACATTGTCAGACTTCCAGCTATTAGAGATGCACATTAAAATACTGAGTGTCTATTCAGGCTAATCAATGGATCAAAGAAAAAAAGCTGCTGGCATTTGGAAATGTCATAAAATTGTTGTTAGGAAGAAGAAAAATTATATCTTACTCTAGGATAAATCATAACAGCTTATTAGTGCATGCATTATTAAAATCATCTAGCCAACCCCAGTCAAATCTGAATATGGTTATTAGATGACATGGAGAACAACAAATGTTTCTGTAATATTTACCCTTGCCTCCAGCACTATCTGAACACCAGAGCGGTGTAATCAGGCCATAGAGTCCATGTTAGATCCACAGAGACGAGCATCGCATCCAAACATCGCTTGTAGAAAAGTGCTTCCGTTCAACTACAGCCCCCAGCGAGGCTTTTCCTTTTACTGCTAGTCCCTCCCAGAGAGGCCGAAAAACCCCAACTGTCTCACCAAAGATGTCAGTGAGTTGTCACTTTTCTCCTTTCTGACCTTGTTGGCAAGAAAGCTAAGCAATTAGCCACCTGTATCCAGTGGATGCTGGGGAACATAGGCTGATGTCTTCTAGGCTGATTTTTTTTTTTTCTTCTCTCAGATCTCTGGTTTGATTTGGTAATGCTGAGATAACTGATAGATGAGCAGAGCAGGGATCAGATGTCTGAGCCACCTCCTGTTTATAGTCGCATGATATTCCCAGGCAGGAGAGTCGCAGCCAACCAAGAAAACAAAGAAACGCAGACTCTCTTTCTCCAGTGCAGTGCTAAAATGTACTGCTCATAACATGAGCCTTTTTGCTTCTTTTGTATACAGTGAGAAAATAGCAGTCAGATATTTGTGTATAAGAAAATAGTTACATCCATATCCATGTCTGGTACTCCAAGAAGCGCAGTTGTCTGTCTGCCATGCAGATATTTCCGGTGCACACCACAGTAATGTCCCACATGTATTTGGGAGAGGTCAGAGTGTCCGGCCAGCATACAGGCCCATGCTTCCCCTGGGAGTACTAATGGAACAGGCCTTCAATCTCTACCTTTCTCATTAGTCTCTGCTCTCTTGGCTCCAGCTGCCATTGACTGAGCACAGATCTCCAGTTTGTCCCACGACATGCTTAAACCTAAATCACCGGAGATGGCATGACTGTAGCGTATGTGTATCCAGTCGCAATGACATATGTGAACACTGTCATTTGTGATTACCAGTATTTAAAGGTACTCAGGAGGGCTGGGGTGGGGTAGGGTGGGGGCTTGAATCTGCAATTCAGGCAAAGGTCATTATCGTGAGGTAGTGGATGTCAGTTCACCAGAGAGAGAGAAATTGCCTTTTAGATTTGTAAAGAGATCCCAGACAATAATTAGTCTTTAGGAGGCCGGATGTGTAAATGGTAACATCTACATGTCCTTCAGTTCCACACCTTTCATTCACAGTGACCTAAAGAGACAGAGAGAAAAAGAGAGAGGACAGGAAAATGGATAAAAACGAGAATAAGATAAGGACAGAGAGGGGGTAGAAGGAGAAGAAAAGGGAAGTGTGGGGGACGCATTAGTGAAAGTAGACATATCCTCAGTAGAGAGGCGACAAAGAAATTCTCATTAACAAAGCAGCAAGCCTCTGATGTCTTATCGTGTTCCTGTGCAGAACCTGATGCACTTGGTGAACGAGACAGTAGCACTAATAAAGGGATGCACAAAAGCCACGGAGTATTTTACATCTCAGCGTTCTGTTTTGAGATTCAAGATTAACTGCAGCGTTATCTTGTGATTCTTGTTATGCATGTACATATTAATATAGGAAAATGCTTATTAGGATGCTACTTGTGCAGCAACAGTGTTGGTGACATTGCTGTTGTTGCATTCTCACCAACGGCACAGACTTGCTTAAAGCTTTGGTGGAGTGCGATCCGTTGGGAAACTTGCCACAGAGACATGGATGCCTCCTTGCATGCCTCGATATGTGATCCATATAATCTCTCTGGAAGAACACGTCTGTCACTCTTCAAGGTTGCAAAAGTGAGATATGCCTTTACTTGTATACCAGAGTGCCATCATAAATGATCGTTCCTCTGTAGCACGCAAGACATACAGCACAATTTTAAGGTGAACAACCAAGATTTCATGTTTAGTTTCTTATATCACAGAGCATAGGGCATGTGCTTGTTTGTAAGTAGGTGTGTAGCAGTAAGACACAAGTGTGCCCACAGTGGAATACACATACATTGCAGTGGATAAAATTGAAAAAAGAAGAAAAAGCCTTTTAGACAATTAGCTTCCTTGAATTGCCCATTAAAAACAGAATTGGTTTTATTTAGCTACTAATTGGTTTAAGCAAAACCAAATGTTTCTCAATTAAAGTCCTCCAAAAAACACATTAAGACTGAAACTGTTCAGAAAATTATATTTGCGGTTTCTAATCCTGCACAATTGTTCTAACAGAGATGTTTGGTCCCTCATTAATCTTTGCTGCCATATACTCTCTGCTCGGCTTAGCGCTGTAGATCAAAGCAATAAGTATAGAGTGCCCCATCACAGCACAGCAAAGCTCACCATGCAGAGTAAACACAGATGCTCCTGAGCTGGTCTGTTCACCACGCTGTCCCCTGTCCTTCCACCTCTGCAACAATTCGGTGCGACTGACAGAAGCTGCTGTTTTTCTCTTGCACTTCTCCCAGCAGGAATCCAGGACTGAATAGTGATGAACATACAAGGGTCACACAACTGACAGATGTTCTTTCCTTCCTGAGTACCAGACAGAAGAAGTCCAGAAAGATGAGTCTTGACATGGATGTTGGTGGGATTCCCCTTTTTTCCCTCTTTTACCCATTTTACTTTCATCCATCCATGCGCACTGTGAAAACTCCTTTAGCCACCCAACTCTCTGTTGTGATCGCTCCTTCTGTCAGGATAGGAGTGCAAACCATCACACTCCTGGTATCTCTCTCCTGCTCTGCTCCCCTCTTTCTCCCTCACTCCCTCGATCCCTCCCTCTCTCTCTCTCTCTCTCTCTTACTGCGGAGGTTTGCAGTGCTCTCCCCGTCCTGATTGGTCTTCTGTAATAGGCTTAACTCTTTCCTCTCTGGCAAGGGGAGGTATTTCCTTTTGTTCTGATGCTCTCCTCTTTCCCTGTCAGTGATTGTAGCATTCCATGTGAGCCTGTAGTGAACAGCATGGGATTAAAAAAAAAATACTACACTTATGCACAGGGACTTTAGATGTCACTGCGCTAATCACACATCCAGCTTCAAAAGCAACCGGGCAGACTTTCGAAGCAAAAACAGGGGTAATGCATCCAGGATGATGTATTAATTAGCTCTGTCACAATATAATGAACAAATAATGCGTTTGTAGACCGTGGAAGGAATGATGAGGATGGAGAGCCAGAAGAGAGAACCAATATTTCAGCATTGATTTTTGTTCACAGGTCTAATTTTGCATGTGCAAGTGAGCATGAGAGACAGCAAAGCTGATAAAGAAGAGGTAAATTCTACGTGGGGGAGAAATGGATAATGCAGGAAAGGTAGAATTCAGAAACAGGAGATAGAGTATTGTGGGCTCTGATTGATAGTTTCAATTAAGTTGCTTTGTCAGATCAGTGAGAGGTTGACCACCCTCTGTTTCTTTTTCAAGTCTCATTTGTCAGGTGCAGTTATTGTCAGAGGGCATCCTGGTACCTGACAGCCTGCAGTAAAGAAGATGAAGCCAACTGTCATTCTGGCATAGTGACTTGAAAAGAGCAATTATCCCACACTTAGATTCAAAATTAGACCTTTACAAATGCGTTCAGGAGAAGAAAATCTGGGAATGCACAGCATATCCAACCTTGAGGTCAATGAGGTGAAAAAAGAAATCTGCAGAAATCTGTGGTGGTCAAAAGCTCACCAAAACTGGGCAGCTGAAGATGAAAAATACACCTAAAATTGAATAAAGTGATTGTTTGCAAAAGCTTAAATCGTTCAACCTGCCTTATATCAGCAGTCCATGTTCGTGGTTGTGTGCGATGGTGTGGGAAATGTTTTCTTCACTCACTTTAGGCCCCTAAAACCAGTCAATGAATATGTAAATGCTTATCTCGGTATCACTGCTGAATATGTGTCTTAATAGCCCCCTGTTTTCCATCTTCTAATGGCTACTCCTGTCGTGTTATTACACTATATCACAATCCAAAAGTTGTGTTAATATAGTTTTGTAAATATAACATTGGAGACAGTAGCCTATTAGGCATGCGCTCTGAAGATCCAGATTCAGCATCTTGGATATTGTAGAATTGAGACATTTTTAGGATGAATGTGTATCTAACACATCGGCAGAAGTGACATAATGCAATAATTTTAACATGGACTCAGGAACATTTCCAGCATCCAGCGTTGAGAGCTAAGGGAGAAAGAGGGGTTGGTAAGTGCTCAGTAAGTGTAGTAATTGCACGTTATCATCTGCCACCTACTTTTCAAGGCATTTAGAGTTTTTGGTATCAAAGGTCTAAATAAGACTATGAATTACAGCACCCAGTTTCAAATAAATCAGTCACTCTATCAAGTATCCATCCATGCATCTTCTTCTCCTTTTATGTCAATATTTCACTAGCTCAAGCACTTCAAAAGTGAGGATTTTCTGATTGCTCAATTTCAAATTTACATTGTTGTTCATCGATTCGGTTTGAAAACCACAGGTGTGAAAAGGTAACTTGGAATGACAGTTTTTAAATATTTTCTGACATTAGAATGGGTAAACTTTTGTAGCCAACTATTTGTAAAGAATTATTTTGCCAATGTAATGCGGTGCCTCTTTCATTTTTATTCTGTTCTTCTGCTAGAGCTGAAAAAGAGTTGTACACCGATGGAAATACGTAATCTGTAAAACTGGTAGTGCCACATAGACCTGGCGTTGTATGGTAACAAACCAGTTGAGATATGGGAAGTCTTTTCTGAGCTAATAAGCTTGCAGCTCAGGCAGTTATGTGTTGCTACTTTTTCTCTAACAGATTCACACGCTGATTAAACACGTTTAGTAGAATTTGTCATTCATTTTATCATTTACAGGATGCATGGCATCACTAATCTGTTAGCTTCCATTAGCAAGAAACAAAAATAAACTCTAGTGGATGATTCTGTATCTTCCTCTATGAGTGTTGCAGTGCACACTTCTACCAAAATATATGCGGGGCTGACGGACACCGGTTGAAATTAGTTTTTTACATATTGCTGAACTCTAGTTGAAAGTGAGGTGGTGAGCTTTGCAGCGGGTTTAATGGAATCAACTGCTTGACACTGTACCAATGCCAGCTCCTTCAGTGTAAACCAAATTGGAAGTCAAGGGGAAAACAGTTTCACCATCGCTATCACTGAATCATGTGTTTTCTCGCAAAAATCCATAGAGTGATAGCTGTGAACAGGTAGCTGCAAATAAAAATGCATTCTCAAAGCTATCAATAGAAAGGATGAGGTTAGTATTTCATTTCCATGAATATTTCATTGAGTTTTTTCGCTCCATCTCATATACTCTACTGTCTGATATTCACTGCAGTTTTATTATTTAGTCTCTGCGTGCCTGTAGATGTCTATGGATATGCTGCATGCATGTTTTTGTAGATATTCAAATGTGTGAATATCTTCGCCTATGCAAGATCCTCCTTGGCACAGAATGTGTGATGTGTCTGTGAAGAGGACCCTCTCTGGCCTTAGCCCATCAGATGAAGCAGATGCAGATGTGCCAGACAGGGGCTGTCTTATAACAAGTGTACAATTTGCATGCCAAACATCAGCAGGCAATCATGCATTACAGGGAGGGAGCAATATGGGCCAGAGAAACCTACCGCATTCACTTTTATCTCTGTCTTGCAGCATGCATTGTGCAGGACACAATTTGGTACCACTGTGATTTGTCCCAGAACGAAACTGCTCTCACCTGATCTATGGAAACTGCCCTTTTAACAAAGCCCGAGGAGCTCCTGCTCTAGCCTCATGCAAACATGGGCGGTCATTTGGAAAAGGAGAAAGGAAAATGATGTCTCCTGAGCTGCTCCTGTATTTGCTTTTCTTGTTGTAGGAAATTCTTCCCAGCTATGGCTTAAATCCCTCATTTGCCTATTCATTACTAATCAATCCTTGCTTTCGAGAGAAATCAAATGCCAAACTCTTATTTTTACTCTTAGGATCAAGGAGGGCTGAATGATGAGCTAGTCTAAATAACCACTGTGTTGTGCAATCAGCACTTGGAGTGAAAAATTAAACTGGCAAAATGAGAGTTGTTAGCTTCATGAAAGTCGATCTTTCATGGAATAATGAGGAGGATTAAATGACTTTGTGAACATAAAAAGCTTGAAAGAGTGGAGTGTCTTGCTGGAGTCATGAAAACCATATGTCCTAAAAATGAGAGATCATGAAGCTGTCAAAAGATTTGTAAGCAGTTGAGAACACAGACAAATACTTTCTATGGTATTAAAAGAACAGCTGCAAAAAGCTCATCTTGAGCAGCAAAGTGGCATCAGCAGGAAACACAAACCAGCATTTTGGGTACTTGTAACCAAAACCCAGACAGAGAAACATTTGCAGTGAATTGCCACTCAGCCCTAACAAGACTACAACATCAGAAAGGAGGTGGTGGACAGATGATCTTGCTGGAATATTGACCAGTGAAATGGAAATATCTCATTAGAATCTCTTCTATGGTGTGAAAAGAAGATATCTTCCAGAATAGTATTATCATCATGCAGGACAACACACCATCCCATGCTGCACAAAAAAGACTTCTTGGTTGCTATGGAAATAAAAGGAGAAAGAAATTCGTGGTGTGGCATCATCCCCTGACCTAAACCCTGATGAAAACCTATCTATTTAAGAAGGATGGGGGAAGGTATAAGCATGCCTTGAAGCAGTAGTGGCAGAAACCATACATGGACTTAAAGTTGAAAGGATTAGAGAGCTCGTAAACTGATAACAAAAAAGGGCCGTTGTATGACTCTATAGTTTGAGTTGTAAGTATGTTCTTGAAGATTGTTCTGTTCATGACACAAACACAACACATATCTGTTTGGCGTCTGTTACGACCTGCTGAATGGTTTTAAACTTTATTCTGCATTGTAATTTGGTCCAATGTATTTTGTTCTTTTCAAAAAATGTGTCAGATTGTAAACAGTTGAGCACAATCTGATAGCGTTATGTTCTTGTTCTTGTTCTGTCACTTTGTGCTGTGGGCTTGTTTCCATCCTCAGAGAGGAATTTGAAAGATTATCAAACAAGACTTGAATACTCCAAATTTGTTCATGTTAAAAAAAAAAGAGATTGTATTAGATTTTTTTTCATATGCTCTAACTTGATTTGTCCAGCCACCTATCCCACACAGTGATATAAGTTTTTGAAAGTTTACACATGTACTTCTGAGCGTTTTCTCCAGTGAATTATCAGAAAACAGGTAAATTATCCAGGGTACCAACTATATATTTTTCTTTTACTCAACATACCGTATTTTTCAGGCTATAAGGCGCACTTAAAATCCTTTAATTTCCTCAAAAATCGACAGCGCCATATAATCCAGTGTGCCTTATGTATGAATTCTGGTTGTGCTTACTGACCTCAAACCGATTTTATGTGGTACACGGTGCTCAAAAATCTGTCAAAAAATGTTTCAGTATGACTTTGGTAAACCATGAAGCCACACTGCTTGATGGATTGTTGGAGCATTACGGCTGTCGTAGTCAGGAGCCTCGCAGAGTAATCTGGGTCCAAAACTCTGTCTGTTTCAGGTCACAAAGTCAAACAAACACTGCAGCATCACTGAGAGTTAAAAACTGTCTAAATTCTTTAATCCTTAATAAAATGAGTGTGAGGGTGTAACAATTAAGTTTAACATCCAGACATCCATGAAAACAGAATTTATTAAATTCAATTTAGAAGTTAGCAGGAAGTTAGCTCGCTAGTTTCCACCTAAGCATGATATAGCACGTTCTGACTAAGAGATTTCTGAAAAAATTAAAACATACAGCTCTGCTATCACTTCCAACATAAACGAAGACAGAAAACTAAAGAGCAGTGACGTTTGCAGGGTTACTGAAGTTGGGCTAGCTGGTATATAATGATGTGCTACGTGATCGCTAGCGATACAGCTATGTTAGCATAACATAAGCACAGTAAAGCTGGATGATAAACGCTAACTTTTTTCCACTCGATAAAAGTTAACGCGAGGGTCCCCAATGGTTAGAGACAAATGCAATCGCATGGCAGGATGCTGTAAACGGGCCAAACTTCAGTCAGGAGAACAACTGAGATAATCCATCCACAATACAAGGTTAGTTATTAATATACTGCAAAAACATGGGAACAGAGCAACTGCAAGAGAATTCAACATTAATGAATCAATGGTACAGAAGTGGAGGAAGCAAGAAGAATGAGTTGAGTAAAGTTTGACTTATCTGACTGTTTTGTTCTGCTTAATGCGCCTTATGGTCTGAAAAATATGGTAATCAAAATTAATGCAGAGTTGATATTTAAGCTATGAAATTTCTCATTATATTGATGCTCAATAGTTTATTCTCGAAAATCAGTCTGTATTAAAAACTTTGACTGATTATAACAGCTGGAGATTAGATTAGATTAGATTAGATGAAACTTTATTAATCCCTCGGGTGGGTTCCTCCGGGAAATTCAGTTTCCAGTAGCAAAGCACCGAGAGATGTTGCATGTTACAGATACATTAAGGGGAATGAGAGTAAGGATATAAGCATAAATACACCATATATACACATATATAGATACAGAATATACAATATGGATAAATAGGATTGCTCATTTGAGTGAGTATATTGCACAGTGATTATTGCACAGTCAAATATAAGAAAAAAGACAAAACAAAACAAAACAAAAAAAAAAAAAACAAAAAAAAAAAACAAATATTGCAAATATTGCACAGTGTAGAAAAGCACCTACAACTCAGTTGTTCCCGCCCTCCCTTGTCCCCCTGTTTCTCCTCCCTCTCCCCTCCAGTGAGGAGTTAAACAGTCTGATGGCGTGTGGGACAAAGGAGTTTTTAAGTCTGTTGGTTTTTGACTTTGGGAGAAGCAGCCTGTCGCTGAATAGGCTCCTCTGATTGTTTACGACCGTGTGCAGAGGATGCCCGGCATTGTTCATAATGTCCATCAGTTTCTTTAAGGTCCTCTTCTCTGCCACTGTCACCAGAGTGTCCAGCTTCATGCCGACCACAGAGCCAGCCTTCCTGATTAGTTTCTCCAGCCTGGATGAGTCCTTCTTTGCTGTGCTGCTCCCCCAGCACACCACGCCATAGAAAAGGACTCCTGCGACCACTGACTGGTAAAACATCCTCAGGAGCTTCCTGCAGATGTTGAAAGACCTCAGCCTCCTGAGGAAGTACAGTCGGCTTTGGCCTTTTTTATACAGGTTCTGCGTGTTGCATGACCAGTCCAGTTTGTTGTCCACCCACAGCCCGAGGTACTTGCATGTGTTGACCACCTCCACCTCCTCTCCCTCTATCTGAACTGGCAGTGGACCTGGTCTGGACCTCCCGAAATCCACAACCAGTTCCTTGGTCTTTGAAGTGTTGAGTTGCAGGTGGTTTGTGTGACTCCATGTGACAAAGTTCCTCACCAGGCTCCTGTACTCCTCTTCCTGGTCATCCCAGATACACCCCATGATGGCCGTGTCGTCTGCAAACTTCTGAATGTGGCATAATTCAGAGTTGTAGCAGAAGTCAGAGGTGTACAGGGTGAAGAGAAGAGGGGACAGCACGGTTCCCTGTGGTGCTCCTGTGCTGCTGACCACAGTGTCAGACGTGATGTCCTTCAGCCTGACGTACTGCGGCCTGTCAGTGAGGTAGTCGGAGATCCAAGCGACCAGGCAGGGGTCCACCTGCATCCTGTTTAGTTTCTCCTGGAGCAGACAGGGCCAGATTGTATTAAAGGCACTGGAAAAGTCAAGAAACAGGATCCTGACCGTGCCTTTTCCCTTGTCCAGGTGTGAGTGGGCTCTGTGTAGGAGGTACAGGATGGCATCCTCCACACCGACATCTGCCTTGTAGGCGAACTGTAGTGGGTCCTGGGCATGTTGTACCTGTGGTCGGAGGAGGTTAAGGAAGAGCCGCTCTAGAGTCTTCATAAGATGTGACGTCAGTGCCACCGGTCAGAAGTCATTCAGCTCATTGGGCCGGTTCTTTTTGGGGACCGGGTCGATGCAGGATGTCTTCCATAGGGCGGGCACTCTCCCCAGTCGCAGACTGAGATTGAAGACTCGTTGTAGCGGCTCCCCAAGTTCAGCAGCACACGCCTTTAGCATCCTAGGACACACCTTGTCTGGGCCTGCTGCCTTTCTGGGGCGAAGCTTCCTCAGTTGTCTCCTGACCTGATCCACTGTGACACTGGGAGATGATTGGAAGGGGGGGAGAGAGGCTGTCGTGCTGTTTAGAGAGGGGTTGGAGAAGGAGGAGGGGGGGATGTCATAGTGTCAGGGAGGGGGGGAAGCGAGGGAGGTAGGAGAGTAGGGAGAGGGCTCTGTAGTAAAGGTGAGGGTGAGGGTGGGGGGGTTGTGGGCTGGTCAAACCTGTTGAAGAAGTTGTTGAGTTTGTTTGCCTTCTCCACAGTCCCCCCCCCCCCCCCCACTGTGCTTTTCTTGGTGTTGCGCCTGTGATGGTTTTCACACCATTCCAGACCTCCCTCATATTGTTCCTCTCCAACTTCTGCTCCACCTTCCTCCTGTAGGTGTCCTTTGCTTCCCTCAGGCAGCGTTTCACCTCCCAGATGGTATATGATTGAATTACTGTAACTTGGAAAATTTCTACAGTATGAAGGTAAGATTACGCATGACTTCATAAAATATGCAAAAATGATTCAAACATTTAAAGTAATGCATAATCTCTGAGGGATTATAAAACATACTGACCTTAACCTTCAGTGAATAATACATTTACACTTAGAATGTAACAGTAAACATTATACTTTCATACGGTGCTCAAAACAATTAAATGAGCACTTGAGTATAGCATCAAGTCAATTAACTTATGGGATATTGATCTGGTCAGTCAAATAGCAGAGGGGGGTGTTAGTTAATCAGCTGCTTTGGTGTTAATGAAATTAACAACAGCTGCACTAGAGGGGTAATCAGGAGGCAACTCCCCAAACAGGAATAGCTTTATAGTTGGAGGCCACTGAAAGGGCTGTAGAAGGTCTTTTAAAGATCAGATACAAACCTCTTTAGGCTAGACAACAGCACCCTGGCTGCCATTAGGTATTAGGATGACATCCTTGGACCCATTGTTAGAACCTTAGTGCAGTGGAGTGGGTCCTGGATTCTCAACAATGCCTGGCCTCATGTGGCCGTCCGTCAAGGCAATTCATGGAGGATGAAGGAATTGATAGCAGGGACCAGCCCTCACACTAAATCTAATAAAACACCTCTGGGACATTATGTTTGCGTCCATCCGACTCCAACAAGTTGAATCTCAGACTGTCCAGGAGCTCAGTAATGCCCTGGCCCAGATCTGGCAGGAGATCCCCCAGGACACCATCCGTCATCTCATTAGGAGCATGCTCCGGTATTGTCAGGCATGCATACAAGCATTTTTTTTAAATTTATTTATTTTTTACATTTCAGTGTTGCCTTTGAATTCAGCCCTCTGTAGGATGATAATCTTTATTTCCATCAAACAGTTTGACATCCTTTCATTCTTAAATCATTACCCAGTCCACACCAGTATAGATACTCATTATGATTCCTTTTCCCCATTGAGATCTGATGTGTTTTTCAAAGTGTTTTTTAAATTTTTGGAGCAGTGTTATGTTTACATGATGATCGTGGTCATCCCTTCGGAAAGATGACATCGTATACATGTTTTCCATCCCTTCCTAATGAGCAAAGATACCCAGTGTTGCTGCGGCCTTCAGAGTCTAATGATCTTTGTTGTCTGTGTGTTTCAAACAAGGATTTCCCTCTGTGGTGGGTCTCCGATGGCTAGTGAGCACAGAAATTTGGATTTGTATTAGTAGTTAGTCAGAAAGCCAAAGGCACCGACAACATTCGGGCCTTAGTGTCACTTAGTGTTATGTTTTTGAATGTTACTATGTTCTATGTAGAGCAAGCTGCTTAAAAAATGCCCCTACAGGGATTAATAAAGTTGTTTGAATTATTTTTTTTTGTTGTTGTTTTTTGTAATAATACTAACACAATAAAAACAGACACAAAGACGTGTGCAGACCGACTTCAAGCCTCTGGGGCTGAGATGTCCTTTGCACAAAGCATGCTTGAAAAATAATCAATTTGTCCTGATGTGTATTCAAAGCATGGACTATTCAAAAAAAATCCCCCAAACCAGTTACTAAATAGTCAATGACAACAAATTGGTTACTGAAGTCCTTTAACTGCTTGCTCATATAGAGTGGCTGTTTAAGAAAAAAGCCATATTTCCCAAGGGCAGCAGCTTGGCCTGATGAAACGCTGAGATGACAAGCACTGTGTTGCTCTGATGGCCGCCTGCCTGTAGGGAGTAGCCTGAACGTGTGCATCTGCGTGTTTATCTGCAGAATGTGTGTGGTTTGCCTGTACGTGCTTCCCCCAAGATTCAGGCTCTCACTGCACTCGTACCTCCCTGTGAGCGCGTGGGGATCCCGCATGCATCGCCTTGCGTTCCCACGCCTTGGTCAACTCTCTTTGACATTGCTAACGTAAACAGATGTTATGCTGCAACAGGAAATGGACTTCTGAGGGGCTGATGGAAAAAAAGCTGTTATTCTCAGTGACAGAGAACAGTGACGAGGTCACAGTTCAGCAGAAAAAAAGCAAGGAATGTCTCCCAGGCGTCAGCATTTGCGGAGCCTACTGGGGATTGAAGAAACTCGATGGACAATCGTCAATTCCTTGCTCAAAGTTAAACAGTTGACCTCACCTAGTTACAACTTTATGGTTATAACCCTACTGACCTGCTGCATCATCAGGACTGCAAATCACAGGCAGTGTACCAAGGTCATATCTAAGCACAGCAGGGAAGGACAGGTGATTGACTATGACAGAGAGAGACACAAAATGACAGAGTGAGAGAGAGAGGAAGACAAAGATTACATAATGGTGGCACCCGTATATTCAACTGTTGAGTAATAGCTGTAAAAAAAATTTAATGAAAAAGATTAAATCGCAGCTTTTATTGAAGCTCTTCATTTAGCGCCACAGCATAACACAAGCCAGAACAATAAAACTGTTCAATAACTGGGAAAAGACACAGGTTCACTACCCATAAGATTCAGGCTCGTGTTCACCTGGTCGTCATCAATCTCAAGGAGGATGTGAGAACTATTTTCCTTTCACCTTTTCCAAAGGTACACTTGGACCAAGGCCAAAGAGGACTGCTCGGTGGTCAAGCCCCAAGCAAAAAACACCAAGGACGTTGGAATTTACTTTTATCCTTTTCTTCTCTCCTTCTCCTTCAACTCTGTCTCTTCGAAATTGTTTTCTCAATTACATTTACTGTAAGTGCCTCATAAATAAAATCTACTGCCTGCAGGGAAGGGTTCCAATATTACACCTTGTAGACACAGGCAGTATGGCACAAGCCTTTTTGCTGTGCTTCTCTCCCTTGAATTTTTTTTTGCTTCTGCCCTTTCTTGTGCCTTTGCATACTTTCCTCTTTGTCACTTTCCTTAGTAGGGCCTAACGATAATTAGACACTGCTAGCTTTTGCCTTGTGCCTAGTCACCGCTTGTCATTGAGGCCACTCTTGTCATCGGTTCGCCACTAATGGCCTACTCCCATGGCTCTGTCAGCCAGGATGTGCCCATCTTCTTCACCTGCTACCAATAAGGCCTGCCTCAAGCCACTGTTGCACAAAGACCAGAGCCTTTGTGTCTGCATATGCCACAGCATTTGGGGATCTTCACAGCATCTCGGCTCCTCCTTGGACTCAGTTCATAATCCACATGCCGATTCGAACGCCTCAGCAGGGATGGTATCGTGGCTGCATGTCCGCTCGTCTGGTGAAAGCAAGGAAGCAAGTCAGTGAAGCTGGTGAAGGCTACTATCAATCATATAAAAGTAAGGAATTAAAATTGACCTAACCTCTAATCCATAAGACAAGATGTAAAGGGTCTCAATGTGTGCAAAAAAAAAAAAAAAAAGCATGAAGACAGCTCTCACTCCTACTTCTTGACTGTGTGAATGGGATGAAATAGATGTCAATTATATATAATTAGGGTAAAATTCAGCACTAGGCTGCTCATCTTCCGCTGCTTACTGCAAAGACGACGTTAGCTGTGAATTGAGTTCTTTATTTTATTTTGGGATGGATGGATCTCGACCTCTGACGGGTGTGGCGTGGACGATTTATCTTGCACAGAATTACTGCAGTGTCACTGCAGAGTATTTAGCCTTTTCAGAGCATCAGTGGCACCAGGTGCATTTCAGTCCAGTCTCCCATGTTTCACTGAGATGACTGCTGCTTAGGAGTGTGACAGTCTGCGTGGGTGGCAGCTGTAGGGTATGGGCCCTGTCTGTGTGCATACTGGGCTCCTGCCCTTGATTGTCTGGCACAGGGTCAAGGTAACAGGGCTGGTCAATACTGTCTGCACTTCTCACTGTCAAAGCACGTAGTTTAATAACACTCAGATGTGTGTGACTGAAGTGTTTTTGCTCGTAGGTGTCCGGTCTGATCTTTTAAGGTGCTATTAATTTTGATGCTGTTTTTTTTTCTTTTTTCTTCCTATGTTTTGCTATTAGTCATGTTAAAGTAGACTGCCAAAATATTTCTATATACTCAGTACATCATTATATGACATAGTGACTGACTCATCTGCTTGCACTCTAACATGCACATCCTGTTTCGTGCGCTTAATTGTAGTCTGTGATCAAACAGTTTCATCCGGTAGTGTCACAGGAAATTGTGCACTAGTTCATTCAAAAAGTAGGAAGAACCTAGAATATTATTCAGACATCTCTGTGGGGTTTATTATTTAGCTATCATTTTCCATTAAGAGATTTTTGCCTCCACTATGAATAAGTCTTGCTGTCTGCATGGAGGAAGCTTACTCATCTCAGCAGAATGCAAATTGATCGTACTTTATCCAGGCAGAAATCCAGGGAGGGTGACTTGGGAATTTAATTGAGTGGGTGATGGTGTAAAATAGTGGTGGGTGAAATTACTGTCACTTTAAAAAAACAAAAAAATACAAGAAAACAAAGAATCTATCTATCTATCTATCTATCTATCTATCTATCCTAGTGATTCTAGGTAAATGGCACTCCAGCAGGGGTCCTTCTTACAGTCACTGTATCTATTGCCCTAGTAATATTATTTTTTGCTCTTTTTATAAACCAGCAAGGTGGGCTGAGCCTGAATATGCGGGTCATATTATTTTAATGGAAAGAAAAAGCAAGTGACATCACTTGCATATAAATACTAGGGTTTATTGTCTTATTACCCTCTCCATTTCAAATGATTTCAGATAGCATTTGAAACAAAATCCAGTTATTGTGGAATGTGTGAATAACATACACTTACATGTTTCAGATCCATCAAACACATTTTAAATGATGTTTTCATGTATTAAAGGGAAAAGGCTACTCAGACCTACCACCCCTGTGTGAAAAATTCATTGTTCACTAAAGCTAGTAACTGGTTGTCTCACACTTGGC
This sequence comes from Perissodus microlepis, assembly GCF_051167445.1. NCBI lineage: Eukaryota > Metazoa > Chordata > Actinopteri > Cichliformes > Cichlidae > Perissodus > Perissodus microlepis. The sequence continues at coordinate 15,829,607 of NC_140467.1, forward strand.
ATCGAGAACTGCAATCAAGCATTTGCAATAACTGGCAACGAGTCTTTCACATCACTGTGGAAAAATTTTGGCCCACTCTCCTTTGCAGAATTGTTGTAATTCAGTGATATTGGAGGGTTTGAGCATGTTTGTGGTCATGCCAAAGCAGCTCAATTGGATTTAAATCCATACTTCATTTTATTTATTTATGTATTTATTTGAGCCATTCAAAAGTGGACTTGCTGGTATGTTTCAGATCATTGTCCTGCTGTATAACCTGAGTCTGGTTGACCTTCAAAGCAAAAACTGATTCCTTCGGTGTTTTTTTTTTTTTTTAGAGAGCAGAATTCATGGTTCCATCATTTACACTGAGCATCCAGGTCCTGAAGCAGCAAAGCAGCCCCAGACCATCACACTACTGCCACCATGTTTGACTGTTGCTATGATGTTCTTTTTATGAAGTGCTGTGCTACTTTTATGCTAGATGTAACCGAAATCAAACTGTCCAAAAGTTCAAATTTTGTTCCAACAGTCCACAGAAAATGTATCCAAATGTTTTGGGGATCATTTGATGTGTTTTGGGAAATGTGAGGCAAGCAGTGGTTTTGACCTCAGAGCTCTCCCTTTTTGCACAGTTTCTTTCTTATTGTTGAATCACAAACACGACATCAACTGAGCCTAGTGGGGGCTGCAGTTCTTTAGATGTTTTTCTGAGATCTTCTGTGACCTACTGGGTGTTATAATCATGCAGCACCTTCTTAGCACCCCTACACAGCAAATCCAGCATGTCCAAATTAACACTGTCAGATATGATTTCAACACTATTAAAGTGTCTATATGGGTCCACACCAGAGAGTGTTAATTTAACTCTTTTTGGAGAGTTGGTATGTTAACTCTGATTTAGTGTTAAACACCAAATCTATCTGGTGTTGATAATTTAACACTTACTAATGCTAACTAGGTGTTAAGAGTTTATATATTAACTCTCAAAGAGTATTTTAGTTTAACTACATAAGAGTTATCTTCTAATTAATTCTAAAAAGTGGAAATTTTACTGTTCTGAACTTCTAGAAATTCCTTTGGAAATAAACATTTATTAAAAAGATGCAATGATTTTTGAAAAACATTTATTCTGAACTGTGCACCACAATTTCAAAACATTTTCTGAAAGATGTAACAGTGTACATGTTCTCACTTTCATTAGAATTTTTTTTATCAAAAGGTCTGGCAGAGGTGAGCTGGTAAATGCAAATAACAGCATTCTCATCACTTATTTCTTCAATACAATATGCATGTCCTTCATTCATCACTTTGTGGAACTTCAACGCACTTCTGCTCTCCCCCATATTCCATCTTCATATTCACAGCATATTCTGTGTGGAGATTGATTAAAAATTGATTAAAAATTAGTTGACACTAATTAATTGCACAAATAATCCGGTAATCAATTGCAGCACAGTAAAAAAAAAGGAATCATTTTTGAGCCATTACTTGTGTAAAGTATTTTCCCAAAAGACAAGGACAAAGACAACAGGTAATACTGAACTAAATGTAAAACCTCAACCTTTTTCATTTTTACCTAAACGGTGTGCACAAAACTCTGGAGGGATCGAAATGCTAACGTAGAACCCAGTCAGGACATCTGCTACTGCTGTTTGCTAGTTTGTTTGTTTTTTATGGGAGATCGTTTTCAGGCTTCAAGTAGCACCATTATACCAACATTTCACATTCTAGACATTGTTTTAGGTGTATTTAAGTTGACCAAAAATTTGACTGAAAATTCACATGTAAGCTTTTTTTCAAGGCTGTAGTATTTAGCTAGCTAAAACAGAATATTATGCTATCAGCGAGCAACATGGCTAATGCCTTTCACACAGCTTTGTCTCAACTCCAAAGAGCCACAGAAGTAAAAGCTAATAATAATAATTGAAACAATCTTTGAAAAAATGACTTACCAAGCATGGCAAACAACTCAAATATGTAGAGGAAAAAAAGGTCTGAAACGGCTTCACTTCAGCTTCGATTGGAGCCTATGGTGCTGGGGGCGGAGTCTGTGAATTTACTCTATTTTTTGTCATAGCCCCTGTAGGAGTTCAGAGTTAAGAGGTCAAGAGTTAATGTTTCCATTGTAACACCTCCAGATTTGACATAGAAACACTCTGTTTTAACACTCGATTTTAACTACTATCATTTTACACCTCAGAGTTACATTAAAAGAATGTGACTCTACTTAGAGTAAAATTAACTCTACTTTTGCAAGAAGACTACTAACACCAATACATTTAACACTTTTGAATTTGCTGTGTAACAGCAACCACCAAACTTCTAGAACCAATCAGGGAATCTACATTTTACCCCTGTGATCAGTGATTGTGTCACTTTTAAATGTGGCAGACAACTCTCAAGCAATGTGCACATGTTGTCACACAAAAAACCTTTAAGCTAATAGTACGGTGATGATAGCTCTAAAACTGACTCTCCAACTGTGTTGATGCAGAGCGAGGTTCTTGGCGGCATCTAAAGTTTGGATGTGATAAGCCAAGAAGGCACAGGGCTTGCAAACAGGCTGTTTAGTGGCCCTGTAAAAAGGAGCTTCGTATCATTAAACAGACAGATTAGATTTTCGTTCCACTTGACAAATTGATTGAAATTTCTTTTGCTGTTTGGATGAGACTGGATTCTGCTTGGCTCCAGACAGAATTTACAAGAAACATTAGCAAAACAAACATCTAACAACTGATTCGAAGTGTCTTTTTATATTACCTTGTGCCCAGATCGATTTACTCCAGACTTAAGAATATGTACGACAATGAATAAGAAGCTGAACTGATAAAAAATGAAACGATAAGCTGTCTTTATGGAAGGAGTGGCAGAGTGAGTAATCGATGGTGCCCCGCAACAGGAAAGATCTCAAAAAGGAAATACATGCCACGGTGCCAAACGTGGCAAACAGATGGCAAGCAACAGGGCCCTGTCAGTCCAGTGCAAGGTTGGGCATGTGGAAGAAAATGCAAGGAAAAAATGGTCAGGATGGATGATGTCAGGCCATCTGTCTACATTAAAACAAGGTGTCATTTTTTAAGAGGGTGGATACATTCGCTCCCACTCTTTCCTCAGATCTAGTCTTTAAAGCACAGCACTCAAACAACTGTGCTTCTGCCTCCTCTGTCTTTGACTTTTTATGCAATCAAATCCCACAGTGTCAGTTGCATAATCGTATTTGTTTTAACATTTCTAAATTCACGAATACTGTATTGTAGCACTGATGTTTTTTCACACTCTTTTTCATTGCATCCTTTCTGTGCCCTCCCTTAGATCTGTCTGTCTATCTCTGTCTGTCTCCGCTTCACTTTTGTGCTGCATCTGCACTGCACTGTGGTCAATGATGCGGTGTTGATTAGGAATGTAACAGTTCCTACAATTTTCTCTTCAGTGTGTTTTAAGCATTAAGAGTTACATATTATTGCATTTTAGAAACCTATCATTTAAAAGGAGTAATAATTTTATAAAGACATGATCATCTGGTTTTATTAAAAACTGATGATGCTTAAGTAGAGGTCTTTTTTTAATATGCAAAACATCACATACCACACACAAAACATTACATATCATTTATCTTATGCATAATCATAGTCATCTGCACATTATCCAGCCAGCGTCTTGCACTGAATTATTAAATAAATAAATTACATTGTATGGTATTATGCACTGAGTACTTTGAGTACTCAGATTACCTTTTTGTTGTAATGAGTAACGCAGCACTTTGTAGTTTAACAATTTGGTAATTAGGTAAGTTTTAAAATAAGTTGCTTTTCCCTGTTCGTTTTTATTGCGATCACTGATGCATTTGCAACATTCCTTGTCTCGTGGCTACCTGCCAGATTTTCTCTTCACTGTTGTTGTGGTCAGAAAATTCTCAATAACTTTATTGTTGTGATATAAATAGAAAATATGTTTAGAAAATGTAGCAATGACCCAGTTATTTACAGTAATATGCATGCATATCTGCATTATTGGCACCATTATTAATATATACGTTTTTAATATCAGGGTAAATACATATCAACAAATACACGGTTTGATGATATATATAATTAGAATTGCTTAAACTGAAATTTGGAATATTCTTCTTGGGTACAGCGTTCACTATTCAGTGTTTACTATTTCCTTTTCATTTGATACATGTAATGATATAGTTCCATTACAGGTGATTAAAGTTGTGTACTGGAGCCTGTACTGACTGGTATGGAAATATGAAAATATACGGATACCACACTGCACATTTAAGACAATAATCTACACCAATACTCCACAAGAACTTAGAGTATGTGTCTAAATGTACCCATATGGAAAAGAAATAGTAAAAACTTATATGTGATTACTCATGAAAGTGGCCACTTTCTCATTACTTTCATATATTGTTTTAGTAAGTATCCAAAACATACAAGTTTCATTATATAATTTTTCAAGGGATCTTATATCTGTTTTCACTCTTATATGCTTTTCATACAAGTTTCACACAAGACAGATACAAACTTTATAAAATTTATATATATCTTTTCCATATGGGTATCTAAATTTTATAAATTTGCATTCACAGCCTGACTTTTAGCTCTGTCAGACACATCTTTCATCAGTTAACTACAAAAAAAATATTATCCAATCACCTCATTACTGGTGTCCTGCCAAACAGCAGGTAAAACATTACTCTAGAATGGCAGAGATCATTTCGAAAACAATGCCCAAAACTAAGCTGAGTTACAAAGTGCTATTAATATAACTACTACTAGCTTGTTTTAGCCTGCTAGCTATGCAAGGTGACTGTCACATGGTAGCTAGCAGAGAGAGACACACCAGGCTGCTCTGCTGGATAATTTAACTAAATGTTAAATTTCAAAGAAAACAAATGAAATAGTGTGAAGCTAGTAGCATTTATGTTACAGATAAGCAGTATTTAGTTATTAACACTATAGTTAATCTAGGGTGACCATATTTTGATTTCCAAAAAAGAGGACACTTGGCCCAGTCATGAAGAATTTTAATAATACTGTTTGTTTAAAGAAAATGTTAACATATTTAAAAGATGCCTTCTCTGTGCGGTTAGTGAATGGTGAAATAAAAAATGTCATATAGGCTTTTACAAGTCAACAAGTGCAAAAAGAATAAATTAAAAACCTCTGGAATTAAATAATGTAGCAGAAATAATGCCTCATCTGTATAAGAAAAATTACCAGTGAGGTACCAGTGAGGTATTGTGCAATGGTTTCTGCTGTTTCATTTGGCGTTTCTAACCTCTATTAATTTTGTTTGCACGCCACCATTCTTACAGTCAAAGTATGATTGGGAATATTTTTTCTGTTCCATGGTTACTTAAGTCTGAGAAATGCCCCAGTACTGGATTTCATTAGCTTCAAGAGTGACAATAACTTCAGTCTTGGTGCGGGCACTGCTGAACTTTTTAGCTGTGTTAAAGTCTGGAAATGCTTTTTTTTTTTGCAACACACTAGTGCAATCCATGGATCTGTTGCTATTGTGATGCTTCATAGTATGAAATGCCAGTGCACCTTCTGCTGCAGATACAATAGCATCCTCGTTTTTCCAAGGTGTAACAAAAAAACTCAGTCAACTTACTAGATGAATTTTCGCCTCGCGCAGCCTTTTTATGTTTTACTGTGTCCATGTAAGCAACAAGATCTCCGGCACCTTTGTTAGACAAACAAACGTATGTGCCAGCTCCGCACACAGTGCACTACGCCTCCCATTTATTCCGACCGGGATGGTACGAGAGAAATTTCTTTTGCAGTTTGTCTGAAAAGATGCACTTGCGCTTTGGCATCTTTTCAGCCCGCCGCTCCACGCGCTGTCCCGTCTGTGAGCGGGGAACAACCACTTACAACACAGCAGTTGATGACGTTGCACATATGGGTCCTCTGTAGGCCTATAGGAAAACCCGGACATTTTCATCCATCTTGAAAATCCCCCCGGACACCCTGGACAGAACGTCAAAAGGGTACATGTCCGGGGGAAAGAGGACGGTTAGTCACCCTAGTTCCCTTTTTTCTTCATCTTTTTTCACCCCACAAATGAAAAGTCCTCCAAATTTTAATTGACTGGCATCAGTCATAGGGTTTCAAATCATTAATACCACTGGCAATGGGAATGAGTTAAGTGGGACTCCTCTAGGAAGGTCACTGCAAACTTTGCACATTGCCACGGTTGGTAGGTTAAAGTCTATTAGCCCTCTTGGCCCCTCACAGGCCTGGGGAGCCAAGCAGATGCCTACCTTGCCTGCTGGGAAACGACACCTCTTACAGTAAGTCTTTGTTCCTAAGGAGATTTGTTTCAGGTATCAAAGAAATACATGTAAGGCCAGTTCAGCACAACAACAGTTGTAGTGAGGCTGCTGCCCACAGCTCAGAAACAACAGTGGCTGCCTTTTAGTTTGGCTAACTGTCCAGGGAACATTAACAGGCTTGTTGTGATGGAGCACACAGCTCAGCTTACTATGTATTGAGATGGAGTTACAATCACAGATAAACTTACAATATGCTGTACATGCTGCGGAAAATAACGACGGGGGGGGGGGTTCAATATAGCATAGTATCACAATATTTTGTATGCAATATTGTATTGGAGGGATAACAATATACAAATATTTATATTATATAAATTGCAAATTCAGTTTTCTTTATGTTGCACCGGGAGGTCATCTGCACCTGGTCTGTTTTTTAGTGAGTTCACAGAGGTGATTTCAGCATGTTGGACAAAGTTTGTAAAAAGATCAGATCAAACATACAGATTTTCTTTTTTTATGGAAATGACACATGGGATTTTCAAGGAGTTTCGGAAAAAAGTAAAATACTTTTAAGGACGTGCAAAATGCAACGGATGTTTAATTTTTGTAATCCAAGAGTGCTTTAACAAGTTACTTTACCCAAAAGATAATGTTGTAATGTAATGATTACTCTTTACTGGCATAAATCTTGTAGAAGAAACACTTTGAAGCACAAAAGCCAAAAGTTCGCTGTTACAGTAAGATAATGGTTGTGCCATTCAGTCCGTTTCGCTTGCTGGCACTCAGCTTCCACTATTCAAGAATGAAAGACATTTTAAAACCATATTTTTTTCATCACTGTGAGCTCCACATTATGGCCTGACAATTGACCCATACAATGTGAGATGAGAAATCTGCAGGTTCTGTCCAGGCAGGGAGGCACATTAAAGTGTGCGGTGAGAGTTAAAGCACAAGAATAATAAAAATCCCATTTTCCCAGTTTTATAATATAAATCCTATTAGCACGAGAGGGCTGGTGACAGTCTTCTAAGATTAGCATTTTGGAGGCAAGTGTGTTTTACATAAATAGACTACTCTGACAGTCCTCTAAATTCTGAGGGATACTGAACCTAGGAAGTCGAACATGTTGTACCAAACAGTTTGGAACAAATACACAAAGCCTTAGACACGTAATGCTCATGTATTCTAATGACATTCATAGATAAGAGGCTTTGTGCAGAAGGAAGTACTGAAATTCACACACGAAGGGGGACATTCTTGCAGTTACCAAGTGGAAAGGAGTTTGTCCGCCTACACACTCAGAAGCCCAGGAGATGTGTGTTTGGGCCTGGTTTAGAGGCTGCTGGCTTGCTTTACTGTAGCAGGTGGTGAAGATTTTTCATTTACAAGAAAACACTAAGTGTAGGCAGCAAAGAGGAGGTGCTGTCATCTATGCCTGCATCGAACAAAGCTGTTATAAACTACTTTGTGGCAGCATGAATGATCACTTTGCATGGATGCCACTTATTCTGGCCTCTGTAATATTTCAAAGTTTACTCAGAATAAAACAGTTAAGAGAATATTGATTAACCTCAGTTAAGTCTTTCAGACTGTCCTTTTTAGTTAGCCTCTAGTGTCAAAACTAGCATATTTAACCGATACAGCAAGCACTTTCTGCATGAACACAGCTGAGTTTCAGACCGCAGAGAGTAGCGCTGCTACCATTCAGGAACAGCAGCGCTCTGGCGACACGTGCTTTCAACAAAATGAATGCAGAAGTGATGTGCTATATCAATGCCCCACAAAGTTTGAGTCTTTTTCCTGAACATCTGTTCTAGCTCAGAGTTTTCAGCAGGGATCAGTGGATATGGGAGCTTTTCAGTTTCTAATGAAATTGTTATTTTTCATTACATTAATTTGGTCTCTCTTTAATTTGTTCCTCAATTTCATGATGAAGACTAGAATTCTAGTTTTGTGGTTAGAAAGGTTCTGGTATGCTATGGAAAAATGCTGCTGCGCTTTTCAGTGATTTTTAACTATTATATATAATAGTTGACGTGGATGAAAAGGGATGCAATTGCATTGCATTCCTGCCAGAGACTAACAAAATCCAGCAATCGTAAATGAGTCACCCAGCCAGCAGTAACTGAAACAGTTCATTCCAGTCAATTTTCATCAAGCAAAGAATATAATTTAGCCTACGATAATAACGTAACAACACAAAACTTACTCCATGATACACAGAACACTTTCTATTTTACAAAAAAAACATGTAACCACACTTCAATAGAAGGCTTCAACATGCTTCCAAATAATGCCTGGTAGCCTTTTTAATTAAAGAAAAAGTAAATCAAGAAAACACTTAGCTGGCAGCCGACATTGTTTGATGAACTACTCAAGTAAGACTCTAAAATTAGTTCCCTTTTTCTGTTTAATGAATAGAGGATCGATTTTGAGTTTACCAACGGATAGAGAAATTGTACAGTATAACAAGAGTTGTAATTGGATTGAGCTTCCCAAATATTTCCAGCCCAACAATCAAGAACATGCTTTGTCCAGGGATGAATATGTCCTCGTTAATCTAAGCATTCTTGCTTAGGAACAATTTGACCTATTTTTTTGCTTTTTTTATCACCCCAAGGCTAGTTTATCACTGTTCAATAATGTCTGTCTGTATGAGAGAGATATGTGGATCAGTGTTATTTGGGCCAGTATAAGGTCATCTATTTAGGACTTTTGATTTGATCTCTTTGATGGCAGACAGAGAATACCATGCACAAGTGCCAAAAAAAAAAAAAGAGGCACTGACAGACACTGAAAGCCATATTGTCATGCAAGACATGAAATGTAGATAAAAATATATAGACTCGGTTTTGGCTCTTGTCATCGTGACCCAGAAAAGTCATGGAGAGCTCAGGGGGGCATTGCCCTGATTTACGTGTCTTTCACATGCAGGACTGATGGAAGGATGAAGTGTGACTAAAAATCAAGGACAGATTATCCCTGCCTTTGTCAGGCAACTGCAGGATCCCACACTAAAGGAGTTCAGCAAATAATAGAGATTATGCAGTGAAGCACTGGTTACCATGATTAGGATTAAGGTGGAGCTTCTAGGGATTCGTAGTTGTTGAGGTGTCCTTCACTGGGTTCCTGACAGACTGCATGGTGGATGTTGTGTAGGTATCTTAAAGTTTGTTTGTTTTTTTACTGTTCCATATAATTCAGCAGCATTACCATATACATATATAAATACATTGATCCTTGCAAATGTGTTTCGTGCAAATAAGGCGGCACTAAAAAAAGATGACACAGACTTCTTTTATGTGCAACAATGGTTTGTATATACACTGAACTGAACATTGATGCTGAGTAATGTTTGATGATGGCCCAAGCTTGTTCAATTCCCCGAATGTGATGCGCCTCGGTGGCTCTGGTCATTATACTCAGAACGAGCATCCTTTAGAAGCACTTTTAATGACAGGCGTGCTGCAATAAACTGCTGCAGTTAGACATTAAATGATGAAATTATGTTCACGTGGAGTTGTTATCACCATTGCTTTTCTTACTAAATAATATTATTTACTTGCTAATATGAGTTCTGCATAGCCTTGTTGATAGACAGAGACATACTGATTACATTACCGTCTCGCTGTTGTTGTAGCGCGGCACTTGTTCGGGGATGAAGAATGAGGAATCTATTCACACGTGGCTGAACGCTGGAACCTCGTTTCCCTCATTCACCTTCTTGTTTACACTGTGAAACATGAAAAAGATAAACGATACATTGATATACATTTAAACCTAAAATACTTTCACATTTTTCTTGAAGCACTCTTATAAGATAACACGTGATTTCTTGCTATTTCTGGAGCCTCTACGTCCTACTCCAGGCAGTCATTCACCTCACACATTGCAAACAATGACAGATCCTTGAGTTTTGCAGGTCTCTCCCCCTCTCACGCTACAACCCCCGCCCCCTCCCAACATATACCCCCACTCCCACCACTTCCCCTTGGGCAATAAGAGCCGAGATGGAAGGAAAGATGGATGATGTTATTTTGAACTGTAACATGTCTCCATGCAAGTCATTCCATTATTATTCATAAATAATTGGCCAGCACCGTCTGTAGAAGCTATTTATAGACCTGATTGCTGTTTTGATAAGGAGTGCAAACTCTTAGAGCGTGCTCTTGTTTATACAGCAGAAGGTTCAGTTTTCATAAAACTCTTGACTTCTTGCTGATTTTCGTTTGCCCACAAACACCGGTCAGATATTACAGCCGGAGTAAATGTGTAAGGTATTGATTCTAACTCTGTCAACTCACCTCTTCATGCTGAAGTCTTGCGAACAGTTTTAGACGCTTAGATGCATTTAATTCTCTTTTACCGGCAGCTAGAGATATTAACTCCATCCCTCTTCTAAGGATCTATCTTCCACTTAAATTGAAAATCAATAGAGACTGGTGAGGCCGGTCAGTTATGCTGTATTAAATAGTGCCACAAATCTTGCTCAGACAAATAGCTTGCACACACATGAACCACTACTTATTTGTTCACTCGGACTGCAAGTTTACAAAATTAGTTGCATCAGTGGACGTACGCATATCTGGAGGTACCGGTATAACTAGACATGCGTGTGCCCTTGAATGATGATGTTAACAAAGAAAACCAAGAAGAGAAGATCTACATGTAAGCAGTGAGGAAAAAATGAGAAACTAATCTGTTTGGGAACAAAGGAGTGGATTATTTAACCTTCATTAGGATAAGCCCAGAGCCTTATGATGGATATTACACTTGAGCATTAGGATAGATGAAAAAGCCTTGCCCAGACAAGTTATGCACACATAATAAGTGCAGACTTAATAAATGTCTGTTTAAAAGATGAATTCTAAAACAGTAATTGCAAATGAAAAAGAGCCGTGATTTTTTTTTCTTTGTTTTTTGGCGTTTTTTGAGAAAGCACTTGGAGTTAATGCTCCTTCCACATGTGTGTGGAATTAAGAAGAATCAAGTGCAGCTAGCGACGGAAGGATTTCACATTCATCAACTATCCCATTTTAGAAAATAAGGATTTTCAGGGATAACACGTTAAACTAAAAAAACAAATACAACAACATTACGTGTTTGGCTTGAGCTTATCTACCTGAGAATAAGAAATTTGATTTGAAACACAAGTCGGAGCATTGCACGTGCTGTAGCAAAGCAGACCCCGATGCAGCGCCTCATAAAGCGCTCCATCTGCACCACAGCGTGACAGCATGAGAACATGGCTGGAATGCAGGATGACAAGGCTGTGTGGTAGAAACAGTGGACTGTCATTAGTATGCAGCACAGACCCATCTTGTCTAGCTGGACCTTTGCAGAAACTCTCTCCCCCTGAACAGGAGATAAATTGTCTGTAGTGAATTGAGCAGCTGAGGCAAATCTGTGCTCTTTTCTACACAAGAAACGATTTCTCTTGTTTGGAGCCGCTCCACATACAGCAATCACAATGGACCAACTACAGAAGTTGTATGAAGAAAAGGGTCAAAGTTTAACTTCCCTTTAATGCTGCCATGAGAAAGAGAAGCTGGGAGACAGATAGGGAACCTTATTAAGACCTGCTCTCCAGAGGCTTAGTTCTCAACTCCTGAGTGAGTTTTATCTGAGAATCCCTTCAAGCATGACCACAGTAATGAACCTATTAGCCATGAAATTGACTTTTCTGATAAATAGGGAACAGATGAGAGTTTAGAGGACCAATTCCGCATTACAACCCTTTTGTTTGCAATTCGTAATTACATTTTGGCTTTAGTCTTTTTTTTTTTTAGACAAATTGATTTGCATTTGTGCACATGAGTTTTTTGCCATCCCTTTTTGCTTTAGGCATTTCCTGTTTAGTTGCCACTGCATGTCATGGTCCTGCGTTTTGGAGGCACTGTTTTGATTTTTATATCCTTGGTTTCATTTTTGTCATTTGCATTTACCCCTTTGTGTGTTTCACTTTAATCTAGCTTCTCCTCTGTGTTTTTTTTTTTTTCTTACATTGTGTTGTCAAGTCTTCGTCTCTGTGTCAGGTGTTCCCGTTTTATTTTGACAGTCATTGCATTTAGTTTTACTTCCCTTGTCTTGTTGTCCTTGATTAGTTTCAGCTTACGTTACTGTTCCCTGTGTTATCTCGTGTATGTTTTGTCTGAGTCTCCTCTTGTCGCACCATCCACATTGCTATTTCCCTTGCTCTGCTTTCCCTGAGCTTCCTATTCTGGATGTTTGAATTATTTGTTATCTTTTGGATTTTGGACATGTAAAATATCATAAAATAGCATTTTTGAAGTAACAAGGTAAGCCTATTAGCCTAAAACCCAGTGTCATGGTTTTGAAAGCAGGACCCAAATGCAGGACTTCCTGTGCAGAGAACAGTGCATTTATATAGAGTGAATAAAATGACAACAAGCACAAAAATCCTCTGTGAGTGTTTCTCTTTTCGTGCGCTCACTCCCCGCTTCCATGCTGTGACTTCTCCAGTGTTCGTGGTGAACTTCTTTTCCCTTCGGTGTCTTAGTACAAAGTGCTCCCTTTCCTCCGCTCGTTTCCGCAACACTCTGGAAAATAAACACAAGTTGCTGTTTATGCACGTAATCCACTCCACTAGAACACTATCACACACTACCTGGGGACTGACTGTTTTCTCGCAACGATCCAACGTCGACTGAAGCTCAGCTCCGCTGTTAAGTAGCTCTTCAGATGAGGCTGATCAGCAACAGGTGAGTGTCATTAACTTTCAGGTGTGGCTGGCTTAAGGGCAGGAAACTCTGCGGGCCCGACGTCTCCGGAAAACCGCTGTACACACACACACCAACTCACACAAGTGGAAACGACAGGTCACCCAGCGGGCATTACGGACCATGACAGAGGGTATCTCAGCATAGTTTATAATGTGTTCTTAGAAAAAACTGAGGAAATTGGACAAGTGGAGGACAAAAGAAAAAGTGTCAGGCCTAAAATCAGGTTCGCAGGTTTTATGGAGTAATGAATCCAAATGTAAAATTCTTAGGTTGAAACTGACATCAATATGTATGGAGGAAGTTTGGTGAAAAGCACAACACTAAGTTTCTGCAGCCATGTATGAAACACGGCAGAGGCTCAGCCATGTTTTGCAGCAGGATTTCGGCAACTTTGGGGATCTTGTCAAAACTGATGTAATTATTAACACAGAAAAGATGTGGAAAGCATCTTTGCAATAGCTGGATAGAAAAACACACAGTGGTTTGACCTCACCAGAGCCTGGATCTAAAATTACTGAAACAGTGTGGGTTCACAGAGACACATGACAGAGAATGGTGCAAAAAGCATCCAAAATCTAAAGAAGAGCTTTGAATGACCTTCAAAAAGCCTGGAGAACTATTCCTGAAGACAAGAAAGCTGCCTAAGAGAATTCAGGCTGTGTTGAATATTAAAGGTGGTCATATCCGATACTGACTTTCAAGCTCTTTAATTGTACAGTTTCTGTTCCTGCTTTAATAGCATGTAAGGAATGCATAACTACATTTGGTACAAGGACGTTACACGTGGAGGTTGTTGGTACTCGCACTGCTTGACTGAATTAGAACGTATCCACTGGGAATAACTCCAATAAAGAGACAACTGTTTAATCTTTTCCTCCAGTTAATTTGAGCAAGACATCATTTTAACGAGAGTAATGTTTCTCAGAGCCACATATTTATTAGTTGTAGTTCCACAGCTGTTATTCCTGTCATAGATACCAAAAGAACATTTGAAGTTAAACATAACATATAGTGAAGTAGTAGTACACATTCAGCAGCAAAGAGAGCTTCCTGAGGTATGTTGCCCTTCAGTTCTGTTTTCCTTTTGCCTCCTCCTCATTTCTCCACGCTCCATCTTACATTTGATTTAACCCATCAAATAAACACAGCTGACCATCAAAATGAAATGATTTATGACCACCCTTACAATTGTCCATGGTGTAATCTGTAGTGCTATTTGGCTATTGAGTTTCCAGGCACTCAGCCACACATAAACAAATTTGCCAGTGCAGATGAATATATCGCTGATAAGCTCAAGCAAAATGCATCCCAAATAAAACTGGCAATTCCAAGTGGCTCATTGTCATATGCTCTCCAATTATCACAGACTTTTCTGGGATTTTGGTGACAGTCATGTACAGACAGTCTGCCTTTGTCCTCGGGGGGCAGAGGAACTAAATAAATAAAATCTGAAGAAAGCAATAAAAAAATATTTCCTTAAATGGAGTTTATGCAAAATAAATATTATACCTTCATCTTGGCATGGCAGTTTCCTACCCCGGGGTTTTTAAGCATGATGCTGTTCAGGGTTCCATCAGCCTTCATATTTTTTCTTAATACCAGTACTTAGACTGCTAAATTTATTATAATATGTTGTCATATTATTGTTTATAAAAGTGAGACTTTGTGCTTTTTATTTTGGGTATCATTTTTATAAATAAAAGACCGAGTAATGTAGTGTAACAGGCTGCCTGAAGGAGAGATTTGAACGAGTGCTGATCAACAGGGCTAAGAGTCTGACATGTATCAACTCATAAACAGGTGTCAGTCAACATGAGATAAAGTCTGAAAGGTTTTGGATAAAAATACAAATACTAATAACATGACATTCAATCTAGTATTATGTCAAAATCAGCTTGACGAACACAGTTGTCTGTAGATTCTTAGAGTGCCTCTCATACTTGCAGTATTTTGACCACATTCTTGTCATCACTGTGGAGAAGCAGTCAGGGTTTTTTTTTCTGAAGCAGGTGTTTTGGGGATTTCACTGGAAAGGAGCAGAATACCAATGAACTTAAACTGTTGCTGGTGTGAAAAGACCATCAGACCATCTCAATATATCCCATTGTGGTGAGTGTCAGACCCTTGTTGATTGATTGTAGTTCTGCTTTGCACCCCTCTGCTCAGAGCTCAACTTTGCAATGACAGAAAGGACACACAGATGAATAATGCATGCCTTTATCAACCCATCTTGCAGGCGCAATGCAAGGAGAGAAAGCGTTGGATAGATAGTGGGACAGATGGACATGGAAAGTGAAAGAAAGACATGAAATTATGAGTCACGCCATCTCGCATAAAGCGTCAAACATGACATGGGAAATAAATAATTAAAACCACTATCTTTCATTTAGATAGCTTCACTAATTTCAGATAACTCTTTTCAGTAATTTAATATATGGCTTTGAGATGGCTTGTCCGCTCAATACCTAGTCTAATTAAAGGTCAGTTTCTTTGAGGTCTCACTGTTGCTCTCTAAATTTACTAATTATAGGCCTGAACTATGCCATTTGCTGTGCTAGACAGAAGACTAAATTACTCAGCACCTGCCACAAAGCTATATTACTTATTAGAACAAACTCATCAGTGTCTTGAAATATAAGGTAATCCAGATGGAGGACAGATGCTTTACTCTGCACAAGAACTTTTACCCATATACTGACTAGAAAACCAAAAATACACACTGGAGCACAAGCCTGTTTCCTTCTGCTGCACATTAATAGACAATAGGAAGATTCAGAGATATTGATATCATTATCATTTCCTTGTGTAAAAATTAGGTTGACTAAATTCCTTTATTTCACCGGTGTTATTTGTTTAAAGTATGGAAAAACTCAACAAAGGCATCATATTCGTTTTTTTATATATGGATAAATAGAAAATCTCCCTCTCACTCCCTGGGGGTTGGTATGTGTGTCATCAACTCTGGACAGTGACCTCTGATGTTGCTCTTTCAGGTTAAAGGTTACAGCTCCCAATGCTCCTATTATCACTGGGACAGCTTAGGACTTTGCCTTTCACATCTGGTCCAATTGTTCCCTCAGCCACTGATTTTGGTAATGGTGCTGTCTGCTGGGATTGCCACATCTATCACAGCTGCAGTTTTTCCACTACTATGGTTGGTTGGCCAGCAGCTGTTTGTCTGTGTGGGATTCGACGTCCCACAGGACTTTACCCTGTTGTTGTCAACCCACTTTGGTGGCATCTCCCATTAGGAGTTGGGGACTTCTATGTGGCATACACACACACACACACACATATGTCCATCTGTCCTACTATCTATCCATCGCCTTCTCTCCTAGCATTGCGCTATATATCGATCAGGACTGTCCGGCCTTCAGTTAGCCATTCCGGGTGTCTCTCGTCAATTAGCAGCTGGTTCATTTGTGCTGCCAAATGCTCATGGAGTGCAGTCAGCTTCTTCAGCCAGTTGGCATCAATCATGTCAGGGCCTGGCGTTGTCCAACTTTCATACTGGAGACTCTTTGTTGACGTTTGATGTCTGTCACTGTGATAGTCACTGGATCTTGTTCAGTGAGGTTGCTGTGATCTACTCTTAGATCCATTAGCCACTGAGCATTGCTGTTATAGGTTTCATCCTTCTCCCAGATGCTCTTGCAGTATTGTTACGTCTCCAAGGCCTCAGGTATGGGCAGCTGGCTGTACTCCCCAGGCACGCCTTTCTTCATCGCATAGTCTCCTTGTTCATGGAGGATACCGCTCCTTGTGGCTGTTCAGCTTGTAGCCAAGATTCTCCGTGATCACTGCAAAGAAGAATGGCAAAAACTGGCCAAGCTTGTAACATCATACTCAAAAAGACACGAGGTTGTAATTGTTGCCAAAGGTGCTTGAACAAAGTATTGAGCAAAGACTGTGAATACTTATGTGCATGTTATAGCTTTGTTTTTTATTTTTTATAAAGTAAGAATTTCAACCAAGCTTTTTTCACTTTGTCATCATGGGGTTTCTATTGTGTGTAGAATTCTGAGGTGAAAAATGAATTGAATCCATTTTGGAATAAGGCTGTAAAACGACAAAATGTGAAGTGAGGGAAGCACTGTGAATACTTTCATGCACTGAACAAAATAATCACAAAATATTAGGCACCAAAAAGCATTAAACCACTCGATAGCATATAGTGCTTCTAAGTGGGGTATTTTTACATTCACTGGCCTGATGAATTAATCATCATAACACTATCGTCATGCTCATCTTCACCCTCGTAAATGACCATCAACATTATGTAGCAGAAAATGGTATTAAAAAGACTCTATTTGTGCTGCCATGTACACATTTAAAGAGCTCTGAGCCCCCCTTTCCGTCCCACCTATTTTACTCTTAAGGTTGACACCTGAAGTTCTCTGTCCTTTCCTAGCATGTGAGCTCACATACAGAATGGGGTTGAACAGGGACTGAGAAGAATGAGTGTGTAGTATAGGACCTGATGGAAGTGAGAAAGGGTGACTTGTTGGAGCTGCAGATTATGCTAATCTATGAAAAGCCTTGCTCCTGCTCCTCACCTGAAACAAGTACTATCTTTAATGAAGCCAAAAGCTCTTTCAGTCCAAACATGTTACATCTTTCACCAAATAATGTTCCATTGATCTTTTTCATGTCTTTTGTCCAAACAAATGGTTTTATGTGCCACTATGACTGTACAAATGCATTTTGGAGTTTGAGAGAGTTCCAGTGGTTCTTCAAGTCCATCATTTATAAGTCCTAAATGGTTGACAAAAGCATATGATCACCAGTTGTCACATGATACATCTGCAAATGTTGTCATTTTTTAATGACGTATTCTCAGTTCTGAAAGTGAATGTTATCCTTCCATAGTCCAGGACCTAACCAATGTTACACAATGATTATCAAAGCTGCCAGCAGATAATTTTAGCTCCATTCTGTTTTTGTTGGCTTTGCTGTATAGTTCATATGGTCCTCCATCAGGATTTGCCTAATTAATACCCCATACTCTGTCGTCAGAAAAACCGCACAATCAAGGGAATCAATGGAGCATTGCCACAGATTCAGGAATCTTTCCACTTTCGCACCGAAGCATCACAGATGCACCGTCACATGAGGGTGTTTAAGAGTAAGGCCTTTTTCAAGATAACATCCAAAAGAATTCTAATTTGAATATGCTGCCTTCAGTTCTTATATAATCTAGCACAGCAAGCGCAGTAAAATCTTTTAATGTAGTTCCCTCTCTTTTCATTTTGGACGAAATGTGCAGTTGTGTGTGGGAGCATGCCACGACTGGAGTGGTGAATCTTTATCATGTCCGTACCTGCCAGTCTATTTTATACTCAAAGCTCTTATCTGACCTCCGGCACAGAGCTCATTCATATGCTGCATAGAAAACCCTGCAGTCATTGGCTGTTTTGGGTTTTGGTTACTCTGGCAGATATGACAGCATCAATTATTTTCCACAATACAAAAAAAAGGACACATGCATCCAAAGTGTTTACATGCTTTAAAAAATTGTCACATGTTGTTTTTTTTTTTTTAATATCTATTGTACCTGAGCTTGAAATGCATTTTTAACGTGTTTCATGCCCACGGTGTTTTTCTGTGTTTGTTTTTTGTGTGTTTTTTCCTGGACTCAGAGAACAGACTTTTTTCTTTTTTGCAAATGGCATAGAGCTCGTGTTGTTCATTTTAAAGCACTTTCCTAACCAACCAGCCTCGTGCTCCCTTCATTCCCACCATCCTCTGCCACCTGCAAATTCGTACCATTTTCATTTCCATGCTTTTAATGCTGGTCTCAAGCTGTCTGCTTCCACATACCTCTGTGCTAGCATCACTGCTACTAGCAGTGCTTTTAGTACTTGTTATGCTGCTACTATTTATATCATGCTGTTTGGCCATTGTGAAGCCAAAATGTGAAAAATAAAACAAAGTTTGTTTCAATTATTTACTTATTTTTGCAGTGATGAGACCTTTGTACACTTGGTACACTGGCAAACATCTTGATCTCACCTGGAGTGCTTTTTTTTTTTATCACTGTTTAAGTCACTACATGCTAAGCCCTCACTGGCTCCTGTTTCATCCACAGTCAGTCAAACGTATCCATCTCAGGCTATCACTTCTTTTATTGCCAAGAAGACCTACAGAGCTACATTTTGGTCAACTAAAGGCTACGGCTTTTGTTTGGTGTCCTTGCTGTTTAAGTGTTGCATTTCTTTCCAGATAAATCACCCACAAAGCATTCCCACAGCACCACACCACCTCCTCCATGCTTCACAATGGGAATCGCACATGCACATCTATTTCTCAGTATTCACAAATACTTGAACCAAAACCAATCAGACCTAATCACATATTTTCTTTGGTCTAATAATGCCCATTCTTTGTGTTTCTTAATGCGAGCACTTCTCTGCTTCTTATCAGTCTCCCCCAGGAATTCACCCATGAAGGTCAGATTGATGCAGGCTTCTGTAAATAGTTGATATTTAGATGTGTGTATAGCAGTGATGTGGGCATCAGTCTGAGGTGCTATTTTGCCATACTGATTTCTGGATTTCACATTGTTAATAAAATTATCCTCCCAGTCATTTGTAACTGTTTTCTGGAGTTGGTCTGATAAGAGCCACTTTCATCAGAACCTTTGATTGGTTTTAGACTGTACTCAAGGGAACTCTGAGTTATTGAAGTTTTACACATTGACTGAAAATGTCTTAATTGACGTTGTTTCTCCATCTCATTATATGGATGACTGCAAGAGTCAAAGGGTTGTTTGTTTCACACTTCTGATGTCTCAGACACATTAAAAAGTCGTAAAATTGCATTGCACCACATAACTTTGGACAAGGCCCATTTGTTAATTAAAAACCATTTCAAGTTACAGTCCCATGTGTGTGTTTGAAATGTCTCTAATGGCAAGAAGAAAATCAGTGGCCACTTTTGTTTCTTTAGTTCTGTATTACAGAAAACCCCTTAAATAAGAAGGTGTGTCCAGTGCGTTGCAGTGCATCTATATCTGCTTTCAGTATAAACTTTTTGTGGGGGTTTTGGTTTAGTATGGTGAGCTAAACAATTCATTTCCACCTGAAACATTTTGACAGTGCATCAGTTGTGACTAGTGTAGCATGCTAGCAGGTAAAATTTTGAAAGCATGTTAAAAGCATGACAAAAGCATGTTAACTCGCACTGCACATTTTTAACAGTCTTTTTAAAGACAGATTTTGTGACTTCTATGCTGGCACTGTGCAAACGAATCAATGGACAACCATGTGAAGCACTCGCTGGATATAATCACAGAAGCCCAGGTCTTTTCTGTCCTGTGACATTTCCAATAAAGTCTTTTCAGCCACAACAGCTCGGTTCTCATCGCTGACCGAAAAAGAGAAGGGCAATTTTCTGCGGTTTCATACTTGCCTTTAATGGTTCATTTCATTCTGAATATACTGCACTTGTCTTAATGGATTTTTTAATTTATTTTAGACTTGAGAGTAAATGGGTAGGAGTCCTTGCTTATTGTTATTTGTTTTTTTTAAATCTTGTTATTCTTATTCATTTTTATACCAAAACCATCTTTTAACTCACTTCTATAGGAACTCTCTGCTCATTTGTATTCCAGCCTTAAAGAAGAAAAGAAGGGAGGGGTGCGTGGGGAGTGGTTAATGCATAAAAAATTAACCTTTTAGTTTAAATCCAGTTCTTTTTCAGGTTCCTCACAGACAAAAGGGAACGTGGGTGAGTGTGTGAGTGAGTGTCCAAAACATTTGCACAGCCATGGGTGGATAGAAAACATTCAAGCTATGATCAGCTCTTAATCCATCACCACTGTGGTTGTATTTTTGCTCTTTTGCACAGTTTCACAGAAGGTTTAAAAAGTACTTACATATTTAAGATCAGAGAGATAAATGTAAGATGTACTTCTGCATGTACATGACAATTGTGCTGCCTGTATATAAAAATGAAGACGTGTTGGTGTTTCAATCAAAAACTGCAGGAGGCATCACAAACCACAATCTTAATGTATGTAGTGCATGTTCATAAATACCATAGGATATACAGACAGCCCACCCACTCACATATGCGGTAGCTGTGAATTGGTGGGAATCCAACGGCAGAGCCAGATTAACTCTCCTTGTAATACAGAACCTCATTATAAGATGAATAAAGAACACAAAGCTAGAAAACCATACATTAGAATCTACTGTTGAATTCCTGCATTTCTGTTGAGCTTTCGGAGTGTTTTACAGTATTTATCTTTCATAATGCGCCGATAAATTGAATTCAGAGTTTGATTATATCCCCAACCTTTTACAGTTATGACCAGTTTTTAAATGTTACATGAACCTCTTGGTAAGAATTTCAATTTGTGACTTGAATTGCTGAACATTTTTCATTTTGCTAAAACTTTGAAAATATATATGATTATACAGTATATACAAGGCACTGGAAGATTGTGAATGTTTTTTTAAATCATTTCTACAGTTTAACCTTTTTTGATTTGAGATTATTTAGACTCATTTTTAGAGTTTATATGTTTTAAGAAAAGAAAACAGTTTGCAAATGCAGGATGTATTTTTCCCTAGTCGCAACATACTTTACCAGCATTATATTAAACTATAAATCCTTCTGTAGAGCCTAAATGTACTGTAAACATGCATTTAGCAGAAAAATAATGAAAATATCAAAAGCCAATGACGTTTCATCCAGCAATTGTTGCCAGTTGCAGAGAAATATTTGAATATGACCCAGTTTTAGGAGAATACTTGCGTTTTGCTGACGTCAGTGTCTAAAACGCTGGAGGCCTGAGAGCTTCTGCATGAAAGAAAGAGGTCTTAAAATTTTAGGAACCCTATGCAGGAAGGAGGGCTGTGGGAAAACCTTGTTTGAAGTTTCAAACCGGCTCAACCTCAAGAGCATAATAAATTTAGAACTACTAATTTCACTAGACTCTAAGCCTTAGTATTGCATTTAAAAATCTCTGCGTCTCTGATAGAGAATTGTTAGGTTGCTGTGTTACTTGGAGTCTGCATCCTGCAACTGACTGCTTCATTGCTTACCTGGAGTTTTGTATAATGTGTGTAAAAACCAAACAATCGGGCCCATCAACATGCTCAAAACCATTTTATACTAATAAAACCTTGTTAACAGACCTTATCTTCTAAATAAGCTATCCGGACCTTTAGGAAACACAGCCAGCTCACTCCGTTATTAAACTGCGCTGTTATTTGTGCTGTTTTGTGCATAATTCTCATTGTCCAGATTTGGCTCAGAGATAACTGCAGATAACAGATTCCAGAAGTGAGTTTTGTGTTTGTAGGAAGATGTGGGTGGGCACCTCTATCAGAGTCCATGTAGATAGGAGTGCAAAGCTAAATAAGTAAAGCACTCTCTCAGAAATGCTAATCTGTTTAGTAGGCTCGCTGTTAGATTTCCTGTAGCATAGTACACAATTAAAGTGATTGTATTGATTCTACATTTCCACTGCTGATAAAAAACTAAGATAAGTCATTACTGCGGTCATGGCATATCCTCTTCTGATTTTAATAATGTGCTTTTTCAGCCTCTATTACATTCTCTCAAAGCTGCCTCCTGTCCTTGTGAAGCATGATGCTGCTTAATGGATTTCATGGCGTTTTCTTGGCCTTGTGCATTGAATCCTCCCCCTTCTGCATTCCCCTGTGGCAGCAATTAGCCCTCAGTTTGTCAGAGGCTAATGGCTTTCTAACCGAGTCTCCACAGGTAGTTTACCTGTTTGTGGAGGTTAAACGGAAACAATGCGGGCAGGACAAAGATCTCTCCCCCCCCCCCCTCTTCATCATTTTATGGCAAACAGCAGGAAACAGTGTCCTCAATATATAAGTGTCATCCTTCCTGTCTCTCAGATTGTCACCCAACTGCTCTTCATCCAGTTTGCTGCAGTATCGTGCTGTTCAGCTTTGACTTGTACTTGACTCCTTTAGTCTCCAGTAAACCTCAAAATTCAACCTTACACCAAATGTATGCCTATGTTAACACATTTAAAGTTTACAGTACGCTTTCACATCAAAAAGTTAATTGACAGCATGAATTTTTTTTTATTTGTTTTACAGGTTTTTTGATAAATTGGAAAATTTCACGTTGCAAAACTATTCCAGTGCACCACCATGCATCCTTCTTCTCATTCCTCTGCACCACATATATCTTTGCACCCTGCATTTTGCCTAGCCCCTACTCAGCTTCAATTTTCTTTCCAATATCCCTCTCCTATGGTACATTTTCCATTTTCTATTATCATTCTCACACAGGGCTGTCTCTTTTCTTTAGATCCACAGTTGCCCATCTGTGTGCCTTTTTTCAAAAGCTTTTCTTTTTCTGCCTGGACTGAAGGACACCATCAACATCTCTAATATCACTTGCTGTATTTTTAAAAAAGGATTCTTACATTCCTGTTCCCCAATTATTTGCTAGCTATGGGACAAACCTAAAATAAAAGTATCATCTCTCTCACCTTCATCCAAATGAGCACCTCTTCGTATTGATTGAGTACTAAGTGCATTAGTGCCTAAACATGGACTCTCGCTCCCAGCCTGGTAAAGCAATAAAAGGCTATTGATCATCCTGCTCATCTGACATCTGCCTTTTTTGTATGTGTGTGTGTGTTTGTGTGTGTGAGAGAGAGAGTTTCAGGTGATGCATTGCTGATGGAAGTGTTTGTTACATGTTTTTTTACAGAATTTCTTTTTTACAGATTATTTTTTTCTTGCATAGTAGAGACGTGTAGCAATGTAATGGGAAGCTAATCATTTAGCTATGCACAGGTATAAGCCATTATGACAGAAAGAATAGCTTACAGCTGCTGTCCACCTAATTGCACCTGTTGACCTTTCCGAGGCAGTTTGGTGCAAAAACAGGATTGCATTCACAAAAACAGTCCCGTGTAATTATTGTACACTGGGCAAATGAATTTGTCAGAGTAGGTTTGTGGGATTTCGTTATGGATTTTTTGCTTTGGGCACAACATCTACATACTACTGTCTGAACTAATTGTTAGTGAATGAAATCTCAATCATGCATCCCTCTATTTTCTTCCACTTTTCTGAAGTTGGGTTGCAGTGACAGCAGCCTTAAGCAAGGTTTTCTCTCACCATACGGTTCTTGTTAGTGGATCCTGAGGTAATCCCAGTCCAGAAGAGATATAGCTCTACACCAGGTTCTGGGTATCCTGGGGTATACCCAGAACCTTGGTATCCCGAAAGAATCTCTGAATGGATCCACCCAGGAGGCATCCTTGAAGATGCCCAACCCATCTCAGCTGGCTGATCCCAGCCACCCTACAGGGGAATTTCATTTCAGTCACTTGTATTCGCAACTTTAATATTTCAGTTATTACCCAGATCTCATGATCATAGCTGAAGCTTGAGACATAGATTGGTGAATCGAAAATTTTAGTTTTTAGCTCAGCTCTCTCATCACCGTGACAGTTCGATTCCTGCATTACTGCATGTACCGCACCAATGCGCCAGTCTAACTGACACTTGAATGCTTCATTCCGGCATGGACGTGCATGAAAAGGTAAGGTTAATGTTAATGTGCGTCATGGGACTGTAATTGTGATAATAGATACTATTTTGCTAAAAGTGTCAGCAATTACATGGAGGGGAATTTCTGAGTGCGAATAAATCAGACATCACTTACATTAGCAATCATTGCTGAGCTATCTCAAAAGTAAATTAGGTACATATTTACCCAGCAGCCAACTATGATGCTCACAAGCTTCATAACTATATTTCTATTAGGATATATTTGTCAGAAAGCCCAGTCTGTGTTGTGCTGCATGTAAGTTATGAATTTACTTTCATATATAACATATCTATATATTGTAAGTACTGGATTCATTGTCAGTCGTAAAATAACTGATTATCAAGTTCATATTAAAAAGTGAAAACATTTTTTACTGCAGTCAGCTTACATTCCCATTCCCACTTCATCATTAGCTCATGTGGGAATCATCATTAGGTATGCCAGATAAAAGGAAAAAGTATGTGGAGAGAAGTGGGAAAATAAGTCAGTCAGATGGTAGCAGTGTGGATTAGTAAAAGACAATAAGTCAGTATATTGTTATAGGATAATCGTTGCTATATGCATGAAAATTATAGTCCATGTTTGTTGAGGGGGGATGATAATGGAAAACTCCAGACCTCAAACTTAGATTTGGTCCCTCCAAAGCTGACTCCATGCCTTCCCACATGTTCATATTTCATAATAAATGATTTAATATCATGAAAGGTTTCTCTGGGTGTTTTTGTAACCTGTGATGCATCACTCAGTTTCCTTGACCATAGAACAAGGTGTTACCTCTGGGTAGTGAATAAGAAGGCAACGTGCAATCATAGAATTTCGTAACCTGACCGTAAATATCAGTTGCTGTACATTTAATTTAACTTTGATCAATCTTCCCTTCAAGGAAACCCCGTAGCTCACTTTCGCTCGTACAGTAAAGCACAAACTTGTTTAAATAGCAAAGATTCTGTGTTCAACTCAGCTAACATTCATGTGTAGGGTCATCACTGATGAGAGTTCCCAGTGTCCAAGTCCAAAGGCTGTGCATCAGGTGAGAAGCAGAATCAGGAGCATTTTATCAACATGTGCAGCTGACACAAGATCAAATGCAAATACTGTGCAATGACATCATGGGTATGCTAATCAGCACTGTTAAGCTGTGTGTCATGGGTTAAACATGCCTGTGACATTTGAGCGCCTCATAGAAAATACAGAGATATGCAATATACAGTTTATTGTCATTCAACCTAAAAATACCACAATCTAAGTTTTGGTCCATCTGCATCAGAAAAAGCTGAACAGCTGTGTTACTATTAAGCAGTGCAACTTCTTAACTTCTGCAAGTTTTCAAATATTTAATCTTCATACAGTTACAGTTGATGTGATCTAAAGTGTGCAATGTTTTGTCATTTTAACCAGAAATGTTTAAGATGTGAAGCTTTGATCGTGCTCCTTTTTTGTGTTCTCATCCTAGCCTGATTCAAAGACAATTAGTTATTACACATACAAAATATTCCACGTTTACATTTTTCTGTAGTTGCAAGGTTCCAAGATGGATGTATGGCTCAAATTTTTATGCTAAATGCTAAACACAGCAAAATTCCCATACCACCAATGTATCAGTATCAGATCAGAGCATCAGAATGAGGAGAATAAAACACAGTAAGCCCAGCGAAGCCTGGAGTAGCATTTGTTTGACCCTATCAATCCTAAAAAAAAAAGGTTTGATCCATGCCAACAACAATCCTTTGGAATAGCTTGGGGCAATAATTCATGGTGCATCATACTCCTTATATTGCTCATCATGTCCTAAATTATTCTGTACAAATTTCAAGGCATAGAACAAAGTGTTATTTGGGTTCACTTGTTTCCATGTTTCTGCTTCTGTGTTGTACACAGTGTCCTCTTGGTGTCACTTCAGAGTTAGGACAGCTGGCACAGGACTATTTGTTTCCCTCTGTAACGTCTTTTAATTATGAATAAAATTAGATCTCACAGGGCCGTAGCTTATATGCAGATCCAATTCACACCAGTTTGTCCTTTGGGCTGCTGGTACCCTTTTTGCTACATTGTGCAATATGACGAGCCTGCTCCCCTCTATGAAGAAAGAATTAGCATATCTGAAAAACCCATTCCCTGCACAGGTCTTTGACCATTATGTGCATTTGATAATTTTGTTTCTCTCGAAGTGGCTTTTGAAATAGAATTCACAGATACAACTGTACGCTTCTGTATCTCTTTCCCACTCATTTTGCTCAGAGCAGTGGAGCAGAAAATGGGAGTGTGGTGCATTGGATTGTGTTTATGTGCGTGTGTGTGTGTGTGTGTGTGTGTGTGTGGAAGGGGGGGTGTACGTACTTGTGCATATTTGGAGTGGGTGTCGTTTAAAAGATGTGAGATTATGTGCATGTGAATTATCTGGTATTTTCTTATGTGGTTCAGGGACATCAGCTCATTTATCAGCGAACAGCCTAATTACATTAATTCAAAAGCCGCGTGCTTTTCAGGTTAAGTGACATTTAAATTTTGCAGTCTGTTTTCGAAAGGTCTTTTTAACGATGTTGCACACGATGGAGAAGGGTATGTGTGCATGTGTGTGTTTTTGTGCGCGTGCGTTTTTGTGAGAGAGCGAAGCAAAAAGACAGAGGGGGTGTGTGCATAGAGAGGTGAGAGAGAAGGAGGAGGGATGTGAATCCATGATTAATGCAGTATTGCCCTTGTATGTTTCAGAGGAGAGAGGACGGAGGTAAGCCTAACAGCATTAGCATTCTGCTGTACTCCTGGAGTAGTCTGCTGTGCCACTGTACAGATGCTCCATTGCCTTTCCGATTACTTGATATGTGCTTCACAGACACACTTTAGTCTGGATGCGCACTAAACAGACATTTTCCAAAATCAGTTTTAGGCCTATAGTGTACTCATAGATCGCTTTATTCTTTAATACAGTTTGTTATGCTGTGTCCATTCATCTGGTCTCAGCTGTCATCTCTCTTCATAGCTCTCATTCTAAAGCTATTATTGAATACATAAACAATAGAGTTTGCTACCTACCATAATTGGGGACTCACTTTAATGTTACTGGGAAAGTGAAATATTATTGCCTTTGAGTGACAATGTTGTACAAGGGCCTGGTTTCAAGCTGACTTCAAAACTCATCACATATTTAAATCCCGCCACGCTGCCAAAAACCTTTGGGGTGTTATTTGGAGTAGTGACAGCAGGCACTTCAGGGTTACTGGTATGCAGAGCAAGCCGTTCCAGCACATGGAAGAGCTACTAGCCTGACGGTGCAACTTTTGACATTTCTGGTTCTGTGCTGCATTATAATGTGAAATATGAGCACCAACCTAGCAGAAAACTCCGTCACCAACTTAACTTTGGTTCTGTACATGCCTGAGCAGGACCAATTCTGTCCAAACTACAGACACAGGTGTCCCAATTTAACATTTTTCTTCTCACGTGTGACACAGATCTGAATGTGAGCAGCAAAAAGCACAAGAGCATTATTTTTCTAGTTTAAGTTGGGTCAGCTTTTGTTAAAACCTCAATGAAACAATTTAGAATGCTTACACTGAGGATGAACCCATGCTTGGAACAATCATTCATCAGCACACAATATATGAAGTATTTAAAGTTTCAAGTGTTTCTCCAGCATTATTTGTTCTCAGGAGCAAAACCATGGTATACAAATTGACTGCTGATCATTTTCAAGACCAAACAATCTTCTGTTAGGAGTGTTTTCCAACCTTTAACATATACGTAGTTTGAAAATGACAAATTATTTCTGTTTCTGTTGCTTGTATTACTCACTTATGGCAACAGTACCTCAACAGTGTTGAGGTAGTCTCTCAGAAAATGTAATTCATTATGCGTTACTCATTCATTTCCTTAAAAGTAATGCAATTCATTATTTTTATTCACTGGACAGAGTACTTTGTTATACTACTCATTACCTTACTGTGGTCATGAAGCGTACTGTCACGTAATTAAGGGCTAACGATATGAAACTAAGGCTACCATCCAACACACACACACTTTCTTTTACTTTTTGTATGAACACAGAAATCAAAAACGTAAAGCAAAGTTGAAAACATGTGCAGCTTCAGCATCACTCTGGGGTTATTGCTAGCTTTGTGTTAGCATACTTCTGTCCAGATGCTTGCTTGCTAGCTAGAGTTGTGCTAGCATAAAAATGTGGTTGTTCCGGTCTTGGAAGCAGTTTGAATTTCACCTTTCAGGCAATTAAAAGTAATGTCCAAATCTCCATTCCTCAAAAGCTGTATATCACTCGACCATTTTCCTCTTCCTGCACACATTACAACGCAGGAAGTAGGGTTGATTGTAGCGCTAAGGAAGAAAAGAACATGTTTTTTGGAGTTTTTTCTTTCTATCTGCCCGTCGTGCTGATAACTGCAAAATCTTTGTAATATGAGTAATGACCTTATTGTAACTCTAATGTAATTACTAACTTATTTAGTACGGTAATTTACAGTAATAAAAAGTGCATTTTCTTCTATCTGACAAATGTAATGTGATTGCTGAAGCATGTTATTTTGGAACGCATTACACAAAACATCATGACAACAGTAAAATCAGATGATGGAAAAGGCATTTTTTCATGACAATGCAAGAATTTGCTGTGAAACCATGCGTCTTGGTATGTTGTTTTTACTTTGACATATACTAACCACCAAAACATTGCTACAGTGAGCACCACCCCATAACCTCAGCCCTTTCACACTGAAGAAATTACTTGAGGAATGCAACAAAGTAGACCCCAAACAATTAGCCAGATCCAACCCCAGACCTACTCAGCAAAGAACCCAAACAATCTATTGTCACCTTTGTGATCTGGACATCAAAGGACACCCTCGGAGGTCCTGCATCCATGACCGAGAACTTTAACAGGTAACAAAGGCAGTGATGAGCAGTCAGGCTTGTAGTGTTGTAGCCTTGCACATGCCTATGAGAGACTGAAGTCTCCTGCTGTATAAAAAGCTACATCAACGTAGAGTCAGCCTCAAAAGATGCACAATAATGAGATATTGATATTGTGGGGGAAAATAGACAGCTCTTGACATTTAATTGCGATGGAAAATTGATCTTTGCATTTACTCAGTCAGTACCTCTCAATGGATCAAACCTAGTATTTCATTAACATCCAGAGGTAATCCATATGTTCACACTGGTCGTGTAGAATTAAGTAATGCTTGAAAGTTAATCACAGGTGTAGGTACTAAAATGGTCAAAATCTCATAGTTCTTATATTTCGCGGTATAAAAATTGTCATCTCGTGTTATTGTGGCTGAAAGAGGCTTGTTTCACAAACAACGTGAGCATCTCTTTGTGTTGTAGGAACTGCTTGATTTTTGTGCCGGCAGTGGAGGGGCTGTTTAAGAATGTCTTTTTGATCCATAGAGCCGAGATCATCACAGCTGCCATTGTACCAATCGATTCCTGCATTTACCCTCCAGTGCTTGTCGTTGTCCTCGTGTTTCTCCTCCGCTGGGTTAAGGAAATGTTTGCACACATGGCTTGTTCGGGTACTTATTTCTGCTCCTGCCTCAGGTCACATATTGAGCTGAACCTGGCAGTAATGTTTGTTATATTGTTGGTCAGACATTAACTCTGCATTGTCTCCTTGTTACATGCTATGCCAGAATGATTTTTTTTAGCAGTTTGACGTAACTATCATTCTTAAAGGACAATCAGTGTGGTATGGTTATTTTGTCTATACTCATCCTTAAGTTTGAATATCACCACAGATCAGTGTCATATTGTTAACTAATGGAATCTTGGTTAATCAACCAGCTGATATGCCAAATTTATGTTATCACTGATAATGTGTATACACTCATCAGCCACTTCATTATATCGTGCTAGTTCTGGGTTGCCTTCCAAACAATCCTCGGAGATATATTGACATGATAGAATCACAGAGTTGCTGCCAATTTGCTGGCTCCACATTCATGATGTGAATCTCCTGTTTCACCACATCCCAAATGTCCTATATTGGATTGAGATCTGGTGACTGTGAAAGCCATTTGGAGTACATTTGAGAACTCATTGTTCTGTTCAAGAAACCAGCTTGAGATGATTTGAGTTTTGTGACATGGTGTGTTACCCTGCTGGGAGCAGCCATAAAAATATGGGTACATTGTGGTCATAAAGGCACGGACATGGTCGGCAAATGTACTTAGGTAGGCCGGGACTTTTAAACAATGTTTTCGCTAATGGGCCCAAAATGAGCCAAGAAAATATCACCGACACCATTACACCAGCAGCAGCAGCCTGAATTGCTGATACAAGGCAGCATGGAGCCATGCTTTCATTTTGTTTATGCCATATTCTCACCCCACCATATCAATGCTACTATAGAAATGAAGAGTCATCAGACCAGGCAAGATTTTCACAATCTTATATTGTCCAGTAAGCGTGACAGAACTGGAGCCTCAGTTAGGTTATTAGAAAGGAGTGGCCAGTGTGGTCTTCTGCTGCTGTAGCCCATCTGTTTCAAGGTTGGCATGTTGTGTATTTAGAGATGGTATTTACCATACTTGAGTTATAACAAGTGGTTATTTGAGTTGCTCTTGCCTTCCTATCAGCTCGAAGCAGTCTCCTTCAAGCTCCGGCATCAACAAGTCATTTTCACTCGGAGAACTGCAGCTCACTGGATATTTTCTCCTTTACCAGAACATTCTCTGTAAAATCTAGAGATGGTTGTGTGCATAGTCATCCTAATCTAAGGAGCTTGGAAAGAAAAGCGTCCGGACTTTTTCAAGTTGCTTGAAGACATTTCACCTCTCATCCGAGAAGCTTCTTCAGTTCTAGGGTCAAATCGTGGAGAGTCCCAGATATAAGCTTTGTGGGCGTAACCCACCGAGAGGGACAAAGGACCTCCTAATGATCCTCTACCTAATCACATGAGCCAAGGTGTGAAAATGCTCATGTGATTAGGTAGAGTTTAAATCTGGGAGTCTCCACCATTTGACCCTAGAACTGAAGAAGCTACTCGGATGAGAGGTGAAATGTCTTCAAGCAACTTAAAGAAGTCCAGACGTTTTTCTTTCCAAGCTCCTTAGACTACGATGACCTGGATGACTGAGAACCTTCACAGACATAGTCATCCTAAGTTCATTGAAAATGTTGGGCAGTATTATTATTTGAGTTAATTAGTCAATAAACCCGTTAATTTATGATTACCTATGAAGCAACAAAGTCACTATGTAACTATTATAGGGATAGTATATCTGAAATTATTTTAATAATGAAATGCATACAGATTAGATGAAGTTTAACTTTGTTTGATGGGTGTAAATGTAACCTTAGTATTGTAAAACCTGTTACTTCACTCATTTCAGCAGTTCTGAAACTTTTCTGGCACCACCATAGACTCACATGAGAAACTGGAACAACCTCAAACTCTACACCTTAAAGGTCTTTTATCAATCTTTAGAAAGGAAAAAAAAGGATCCAGGCTTAATTTTGCTTAAATAATGAAGGTCAACATTTTCACAAGATTCAGTAAAGTCCTGCTTATTAACTTCTTATTTTTCACCTGGTTGTCCACACCCTAACCTGAAGGGTTTCGGCATCCCACCATGGGGGGCAAACAGTTTGAGAACCACTGATCCGATCCAACACTGCTGAATAACAGCTGAAGGAACCAGTTTATATCTTCAGATGTTGCAGACAATAGGCACGTAACTACGGTGGCCCCTAGAGACTAAGCACGTACAAACTCCAAAACACTTGCAAACTCCAAAACACTTGCAAAATCCAAAACACATGCAAACTCCAAAACACATGCAAACCCCAAAACACATGCAAACCCCAAAACACAACGGAAGTGCTCCAGGACGCTAGGGGCAGTGTTGAGCTTTTGTTACCTAGTAACTACACAAGCCAGGAAGTACCAATGACTGGATTTGGGCTGTATCCCAATTCAGGGTCTGCAGCCTTAAAGGCCGCATTTTAAGGCCGATTACGTCACAGCGACACGACGAAGGCTGTCCCAATTCGAAGGCTGCTCGAAATGCGGCCCTCAAATGCGTCCTTAATTTCCCTGAATTTTAAGGATGGGCCCAACATATCCCAGATTTCATAGCGCGGTGGTGGTGTGGATAATTTTGCCGAAAAAAACGGCGGAAGCGGAGCCGCCGAAGAGTAAACTTTCAGAAGTAAGTACTGAATATTATGTCACTTATTTATGCGCAAATGTTTTTATAATGAAGAACATTAAAACATTACTGTTGGCCACATGTCGGGAAAGTTATGTGACATTAGCGATGTTTGTACTAACTTGGTTTTAAAGCCTTTACTTCAAAATATACGCCGTTGACTTTAATCTTACAGAGAATGTGATGATTTTGTGGATAATTAAAGTCAGTCATATATCCACAATCACAACAAGCTGAAAGTCAGTGATGCTGCTCGGTTTGCAGTCCTGAATATCACGGCACAAGCAGGATTCACTGCACTGTTAATGTTATATTGCTGCCTCTGTTCGGTGGTGTCGAGCCAAACGGACTTTAACGTGTGTTTGAACGAGCTGATGGTTCACTCGTTAAGCTGAAAGAAAGATGCTTTAATCACAGGAGTCACACATGTGTCCACTGTACCATCTGGGAACTCTTTTTGTTTCGTAATAACACAAACTAAATCCTCCTTCTTTTGTGCTGTTTTGTAGCAGTGTGTACACCTGAGACTGTCACCTGTCTGTCTGTCCTTCACTCTCTCTGTTTCTTTCTCTCTGATTGTGTAATAAAAGTATGAACATTCATTTATAAGTTACACTTGTGTTTGAATCCTGCAGCTTATCACACATTTGATTTCCATGTGTGACAACTGCAAGTGTCCAGAGTGAGGACAGACTGAGGGACCCACTGCTGCACATCATCTGTGAGGCTTTGCACCCCTGATGATCGACCAGGACAAACTCAGCAGTGTGTGAGGAAGAGGAGGAGGAAGAGCCAGCAGCAGCTGACAGATGGAGAGAATAGACAGACTGTTCCCTGTTTGTGAAGGACTGCTAGAAAAGTTTAGAATCACTAATTGTCTGTCCTGAATCAGTCTTATTAGGTAATGTTCAAATAATTTTATCCTCCCAGTGTTTTCAGTGTGGGAGAAAGTACTCAGGGCCTTCAAGTTACACACTATGAAAGGCAGCAACAAGTTTAACATTCAGAAACCTAAAGTATGTATCAGCAGCAGAATGGACCTAAAAATAAATGTTTGTTTCAGTTCTATGAAGCTTTGAGTATTTTGGATTAGTAGTACTGCTGTGTTTATTGCATCATATTGCTGTAATTGTTTATATGCTTTATATATTCTGAGGTAAGTTGATCTATAGTGTTACATCATATTTTATAAGGATGTTATGTGTTTGTATACTTTCTGCCCAGTTTGACCCATTTAGCTATTCTGTATGACTTAAAGCAGTTATGACATGGTCTGATTTTCTCACCCAATAAAGGAATATTCAATATATCAGTCTACTCTTCATTTTATCATAAACAGTTATCACAGCTTGTACATTTTCTTTTTATAAATATATGTAAGCAATGAGCCAAATTTAGTAATGCCAACATACTGAAGGAACAACATTTGTCTCTTATATATGATACACCTATATATGCACTGTCAAAGACACTTGTCTTTGAGTGAAGATTTAAGGTGATAAGACATATAAATAACTGCAACTTGAATCTGTACTGAGGCTCAGTATTTGACACAGAGTTCATGTTCACTGCTGTAATAGCTAATAATGATTAATATTATAACTATAATATTGGCCATATTATATTTACATTACCAAAGTGATATGACTTTAGTCTCATGAACAACATTAGCTAATTGTTATTTACTAACTAATCTTAAATGACTGTTCAGTACAGAAATGAAGCCCAAAAATCATGTTTTACTGTCCTGTGGTCTCAGCCTCAGATACTTATCAAATCACACAAAGCTCTTGTAGAAACAAACAAACAAATTAACAAAATATGTTCTCCTTCATTTCTGTCAAACAAAGTTGTATGACACGTTTCCAGCGGTTAGTATCATGGTTGCTAGGCAACCTGGGAAGCCAGACGGAGACTAGACCGTCCCATACAGACAAACTTGCCGTTTATTTTGCAAATCGAGCTCAACACTGCCCCTAGCGTCCTGGAGCACTTCCGTTGTTTTGGAATTTGCATGTGTTTTGGAGTTTGCAAGTGTTTTGGATTTTGCAAGTGTTTTGGAGTTTGCAAGTGTTTTGGAATTTGCATGTGTTTTGGAGTTTGCAAGTGTTTTGGAGTTTGCAAGTGTTTTGGAGTTTGCAAGTGTTTTGTATTTTGCAAGTGTTTTGGAGTTTGCGTGTGTTTTGTCTCTAGGGGCCACCGTATGTAACTGGTGCACCTGATGTCTCGGTAATTTCAGAAATTGTCTGAACTTATGTCATGGGATGGGATTTTCTCATTCATGCTTTCAGGAATCATAAAATCTTCCCATTCTTTGCTATCGATGTCTCTGCAGAGGGTACGAATGTCAGCCTCAGAGGTAACTTTTGTTCACCAAATTCACAAATGTGATACGCATACTTTTAACCTTATTCACATCAGTTACACAGTTTTAATAGTTTTTTTTCTTTACGTGCTGTGAACTAAAAAATGACTTTCATCAGTTAAAATGTAAAAAATCTGCTATTTAAACAGCAAAACCTTATCCACGGGTAACCTCAAGTATCACATCTTCCTTGTATACATAGTATTTCAGTGTAGTTCATTATGCAGGCATATTGTGTTCAGCCACATTTAAATCAGAATCTGTTTTCAGTTAACAACCCACATTCATCTGTTCACATCTTCTACCTTTGATACTATCATCCATATTTATCTGGCATATTTTAGATGTGCATAACACAGTGGTTTGGATGTGCACTGTGGGACTTGTGAACGTTGTTAGCCAAAACAGCTTGCATATGTTAAACTGTAGGTAATTTCCATAAGTTATCATTGATTACCATGTAATTGTTAACGTCTTTTAGAAGCATAGTTATTAGTTAAAAATCTTGCTGAATGCTAAATCCATTTTATGTCACTTACAATACTTAAACACTTCTGTTAAGACAATATATAAGTTTTAAAATTTAAGTGAAGTTTGTCTCTAGCTCAGAAGTAGCAAAAGTGTTATTTTTCACAAAAAACAAAGCCTTCAGCTCCTGCCTAGTCATGTGTTGGACTGGCTGTCTGAACAGTCGTTGCAGTGGCATCTTCTTCTTTTCTTTCTTTCTTTTTTTCCCCCTTTTTTTTACTGCCCTCTGCTTCACTGCATTGTGGAAACGGATGACAGCACCGATACAAACAATGCTATAAAGTTACGCACCACAGATTCAAGTTTAGAAAACTTTTTCTTCCCCTTTTCATGTTCCGCCTTTAAATATCTTTTGCTGCAGCTTCACCATTTATTGAAACAGACATAACCTTTGCTTTCCCTCATTGTATATGGTTCCCCTGTGCTTTTGGTGCATCCTAAAATACCTCTAAAAATTGTTTCATGTGTTACTGAAGTAGGGAAAGCAGGCAACCTTTGGGCATCCAAATATGGGTCATGAAATAATTTGAGTCCTGTGGATGTGAGGATATCTTTGTGGTGGAGTTAAAAATATCAGCAAGATGAAATGTCATGGGGGTCGTGTCTATTAGTGAATAGATTTTTTTAGGGGGATCAGGACCTGTTGCTGTTTCTAGGAGTGACTTTCATGACTCTTAGCTTTCCCCAGCACCTGGGCCCCAGAGCTGGGTTTCTGTGTTTGATGTAGCTTCATTACTTTACCTGTGCTGTAGAAGTCAAGGTCTCCACCTGTCTCCGATGCCTGAAGTATAGTTCATTTTGCATCTTTAGCTATCCTTTAAAATTGACGTCAATTCACTCCTGCTTGGCTTAAAGTGATAGTCAAGTAGCATCCTTCCTGCCACTTTCATATACACAACTTTTATTTTACAGGAAATTTTCCTCTTTATTTATCCTGCTGTACCTCAAAACATTTTATTCTGAAAGCATCGTAACAACAACAAACCAAAACATATGATTAAAAAAAGTATTTTCAGCAACAAGACGAACAAAGAGTGTGTAACAAATGGTTTGACCTTAACAGAGACTTGATCTAAATATCCTCAAGTCAGTCTGATATTACAGAGAAAGATAGAGACAGAAATACTGAAACAGACAAAATCTGCAGAAGTGGGGCAAATTCTCTAAAATGCTCACGCAGATAAATTGTCTGATATTTGCATTTCAGCATGGACGTCGCTGCCAACTATGTGTATGGACACTTGTTCAGGAACCATTAATACTATTTTTCCATAAGCAGGCACTTCTTTTACCCAAAATCACCACCTTTTCCAAGTAGTTCCCCCAAACTGTGGCCTCCTAGATATGGACAAAGTTACAGCTTAAACATTTGTCATCCATCCTGCCTTTGTATACAAAGTCCTGCTTCAAACAGGACTGTTTAGTGTCCAGTAGCCGTGGTTAATACGTCAAGGCACTGACACCCTGTGTCTGTCACTTAGCATTTGATGCCCTTAGATGTGACTGTATTGAAGATCTTCTTTGCATTGTTTTTGAAGGGGTACTGATTTAACATCAGCGCTGCTAATGCTGTATTTATACAGGGTTTTTCTTTGTTAAAAATAATGCAGTCTGTATACCTCTGTCCACCCAAATCTTACACAGTGACTCATGGCAACATATTTCAGGCTAATGTACTCAGAGCAGGTATGTAGTTTCAAATATTGCAGCTTTGAATAACTGAAATGCTGTCAGAACCACCCCACCTAAAGTATTGCTTTGGACATCATTCTTTGTTACTGCACCTTATGCCCTAAATTATTTTCTGTCCTGTCAAAGTGTTTAATGATAATATGCTGCAGATGATTCATTATCACTGTGGTTTAGAACAGAGTATATAAAATGAGGCTGATATTGCTCAATTCATCTTAACCCATGCATATGCTGTATATGACCGCAGACTCTGTGTTAAACTGCAGCCACAATCACTAATATAAATTCTCAGCTGTTGAATATTTCTCCTGAGATGTGTATGCAAAGCCAAATAATGTACTCTCTCCTCTGTTGATAATTAGAGACGTTCACCTAATCAGGGTTGTGAGACCACCTACAGTAATGTTAATATATTAAAGTCCCCGATCTTCCCGGTGAGATCTTATTCCTCTGCAGTTCACTGTGTTAGACTTTTAAGACCCAGATCTTCTCAGCGGTAGCTTCTCCGACCCTTATTTTTCAAACATTGTATTATTCTCCTGCTGTGCCCCAGGTTTGAGGCTGTTGTCGTCATTAATTCTGGATACAGCGCAGTGTTGCTGTGACCCATTATAACCCACATCTCCATCTTGGTTCTGTGGTGATGCATTGCTCTATAATTCTCATTAATAATCCCAACCTCAAATAGCTTGGTGGTGGGATGAGGCATGGCAAATGCACTACAAAAGGCAAGAAAGCAGTGTTTAGATAAAGCGAAGCAGAAGTAGCTGATGGCAATACTGAATGGAGCATTAAACCACCTGTGTAGGTTAATTACTGTGATGATCCATTAAAGTAGCTATGTCCACTGATGCTCCTGGGAAATGTAGTACTAAACCAACTGGTCACGGTTGTGCATTATTAACTTTCAAGGAGCTAAGACAGACCGAAGGGAGGTTTGTGATATCACAAATATAAGGCAGGCATGTTTCCCTCCCACAGCCTTCGCTGTAGCTGAAATGATAAATATTTTTTAGGAAACAATCTGTTTGTGCTTCCTCAAGTTTTCAGTGTTCAAAATGTAAATTTTAACATTTAAAACATGTCTGAGGAGATCAGTCATCATGTAAAGCTATTATGTTTTCTAGTGGTGAGGAAAAATGTCAAATAATTAATCGATGGGAGATAAACAACATGTAATTTGTGATAGCTGCGAGTCTGTAGCGTTAGTGCAATAATTTATAGCAAACAAA
This sequence comes from Perissodus microlepis, assembly GCF_051167445.1. Classification (NCBI taxonomy): domain Eukaryota; kingdom Metazoa; phylum Chordata; class Actinopteri; order Cichliformes; family Cichlidae; genus Perissodus; species Perissodus microlepis. The sequence goes on from NC_140467.1 coordinate 15,868,153, forward strand.
ACTGCTGCAATGTCAGGAGAATCTGGCTGTAGTACACAACAGAAGACAGGCAGAAAGATTCAAGGGTTAAGCACGGTTGCTGCCTGGGTAGGACATGCAGGACACGTGACATGCTAGATGTGATTTCTCTGGAATATTACCTGCACTCTACTCACACAGACTTTTTCCTCTGCAGGTTAAAGGCTGTTTAATGTCTCATGTTGGACATTTCAGGTCTCACATCAACCTCCATCAGATAATGTCTACTAAAGTTGTACAAAAAGGGTGCAGTGCATGTGGAAAAATGGCTTTAGAAAAAGGCGAGAACAAAAAACTGTTAATGAATCATTTATTCTGTCGGTTCACAGAAATTTACATTATTGCGGTGCACTTTTAGAGCTTTCAGCAATAAATTGCATGGATTTTCTTAACAACTTGTTGACAGTTTTCTAGTGTCTTTCAGGATGATGTGTAATATTTTACAAAGATGGATATTTGCTGCAAAAAAGCAATGTTTGTGGATCTTTACTGCTAGCGAGCGTTTTTGTAAATTCAATAAGGAAGATCTGATCTCTTATCTGCCTGCTTTCCTGGGTGTTCTGCTGCTTTTCTGTTCTTTACATGACTACAGCTTTCCCACGCTGTCAATCTCAATACTGACATCATTACTTTAGACCAGGGGTGTCCAATCCCAGTCCTCGAGAGCTACCGTCCTGCAGGTTTTAGATGCATCCTTGTTTTGACACACCTGAATCAAATGAATGGCTTGTTATCAGGCCTTTGCCAAACTTGATGGCATGCTGAAGAGGTAATCAAACCATTAGGGATGCATCTAAAAACTGCAGGACAGTAGCTCTCGAGGACTAGGATTGGGCACCCCTGCTTTAGACTCTCCACCTCAGACACCTCAAGCCTCAGTCTTCATCTTCTCCACCACCAGCAGCTAGACTCAGTGGTGTCCTGTCCTAAATCCTATCACCGCTGGGATTCTCTTCTGCCGTGATGGTTCATCGGAGTCTGATCGCTAAATACATAAATTTCACTACCTCAATAAATCACGTTCAATTCTTTGGAGTCTGAAGGCACTACGAGCTCCATCGCCAAAAGTCACGCCATGTGTTGTTAATTTCTGTTATTTTTAGACTACACGTGCACAGATAATGGCCTGCATTGTCAAAAATTTCATGTAGCCAGTGAGCTGATATTTCTAGTGATTGTTGTTAGCACATACTGTACAGTACAGTGCTTTAGGCTGCTGCTGGATTTCTGATATTCTTCATATCATAATTAGATCTAAACAGCTGAGATGGTCTTATCAAACACGCAGAGCTTGTTCGGTAGTCTTGTTAGTAAATGGAACTGAGGCAAAAAATTGGACTCAGACATGAAGGACATACTCTATTCACTGCACCATTCAACATTGTGCGAAAGTCTTATAGTCTATGTCTGTGAAGGTTCTCAGTCATCCAGGTCATCGTAGTGGACGACACCTGGGTCAAAATCAAGACACAAGAAGTGGAATCCTTCACTGCGCACATTAACGCTGTGGATAAAAACATCAAGTTCACCAGGGAAGACACAAAGGACAACTGTTTGCCTTTCCTGGACTGCGCTGTGCACATTGAAGAGAACGGCAAACTCAACATCGAAGTTTACCGGAAGCCCACACACACGGACCAGTACCTCCTCTTTGACTCCCATCACCCTTTGGAACACAAACTTGGAGTAATTAGGACCCTACACCACCGGGCAGAACATGTTCCCTCTAAGCCTGAAGGAAAAAAGAAGGAACACACACATGTAAAGGAAGCACTCAAAACGTGCGGCTATCCTAAATGGGCGTTCTTAAAGTCAGCAAAGAGGCACAGAAAAGAAGACCAGACACCAGCGAGGGAGGATAAGAAGGACAGACGCAACAACATTGTCATCCCCTATGTAGCCGGTGTATCAGAAAAACTTAGGAGAGTTTTCTCCAAGCATGACATCCCGGTGCATTTCAGACCCAGCAACACGCTCAGACAAAAACTGGTTCACCCGAAAGACAAAACGCCAAAACACAGACTTAACAATGTGGTGTATGCTGTACAGTGCAGCGAGGAATGCCCAGACCTCTACATTGGAGAGACCAAACAGCCACTTCACAAGCGCATGGCACAACACAGAAGAGCCACCTCCACAGGACAAGACTCAGCAGTCCATCTGCATCTTAAGGATAAAGGACACTCTTTCGAGGATGCCAATTTTCACATTTTGGACACAGAGGACAGATGGTTTGAAAGAGGAGTGAAAGAAGCCATCTATGTCCACTGTGAGCGACCATCTTTGAACAGAGGCGGGGGTTTACGACACCAACTCTCTGCCATCTATAATCCAGTTTTGAGATCCCTTCCCAGACGCCTTAACGCCCACTCACATCCTGGGCCATCTGACCTCAGGAATTCGCATGATAAGGTGGGGCCAGGTTTCACAATGAACACACCCGAAACTCTGGCTGATTGGGACCCACACCCAGTTTCACACCTTGGCTCAGGCGATTAGAGGATCATCAGGGGGTCCTTTTGTCCCTCTGTGGGGGGATACTCCCACTAGGTTTATATCTGGGACTCTCCACCATTTGACCTTAGAACTGAAGAAGCTTCTCGGATGAGAGGTGAAACGTCTTCAAGTAACTTAAAGAAGTCCAGACGCTTTTCTTTGCAAGCTCCTTTGACTCTTATAGTCTATATTTTCCTGGGAAAAGGCTTACCAAGCAATTTACGTGCAGCAATTTATTCAAACAAGCAAGCATGGAAACGCTGTATAAAAGACTAAAACAAAGCTTGTACAATTATAACGAGCTTGAAAGTCAATATTTGGTATGACCACCGCTATTCTCCAGCACAGTATGAGCACTCTTTACTTTACTGTGTTTCTCTAAGTAGCCTCCAGATTTCTTGAAAGGCATTCAAAGCTCTTCTTTGGATGCTGTTTGCCTTTTTGTTGCATTTGCTGTCCAAATGATCCCACACTGCTTCCAAAATTTTGAGTTCTTGGCTGTGGGGAGGCCAGTCCATGACTGATAGGGTCCCATCGTGTGTTTGTGATCGTTGTTATTCTGAAAATAAAGCCGTTGCCAGTTAGATGTTTTCCTGATGGTATTGCATGGTGGATCAAAATCTAACAGCAATGTTCTCAGTTCATAATCCCATCAGTTTTGACAACATCCCCACCACATTACTGACTGAAGCTGTAGCTCTGAATCAGAACAGAGCCACCTCTGTGTTTTACTGAGTGCTGTTGACTCTCACTGTTGTACCTCACCTGATGAAGGCTCAATCGTCCACATGAAGAAATCCCAGAAAGTTGATTCTGTTCATCTGGATGCAGCTTTTTCAGCTGGAGAAACGTTTCTAACCTATAAGAGAGGATCATTTATGAAGATGACAAAAGCTCAGAGAGTCTGGTGGAAATATGTTTGCTGAAAATGAAGCAGTAAAACTATTTAATATCCTATTTGTTTTGGAGGTTATCTCTCCCATCTTCCATTTTCTTCTTTTCACTATCTCTGACTGGATCACATGGAAAGGCTTACCTGTTTGAGCCTACTCACTATTCACTCAAATACAGGTCTGTCAGGCCTAAATGAAGAAAACTTTTTGGTGCTAATCAAGAGCATATGTTACTTGCCACCAGGGTGACTAGGAACCTCACTGACAACGCAATTTGGCACACTACAGAACTCCCAGAATTAACAGTATGTTGAGTGGCACTGCCAGGACTCCTTGATGAATCCATCACACTGTCACTGTGATACTCAGAGGATTCCTCATTAATTCAGGTATTTTTTCACATGACCACATTCACTTTAATGGTAAATGGTGAATCTTTCTATGTAAGTGCTTTCTATCTACCATTCACACACATTCATACTCTGATGGATGTATCAGAGAGAAACTTGGGGAGCGAACCCTCTGATTAGTAGGTGACCTGCTCCACCACCTGATCTACAGCCACCCCATAATTGTGATACTGTTCTCTTGATTGTCTATTGACAGTCACTGAATTGGCTGATTTATTATTAGTAGTATTTTTTTAAAGACTGCTACTGTTACTTTTAAATGAGATTTCAGCTATATTTGATTGCTCAGGGCAGCCCCTTCAGGTACCGTTTCTCCATCTGTCAATCTTTCTGATTTGTTGCATGGCAAAAAACAAAAATGCAGCTCACAGTATTGACCATTGCAGATTTATGTCTTAAAATTAGTTGTCATTTTTTAAACTGTGGGCAGCTAACTGCAGGCAAAAGCAGAAAAACATTTGATATCTTTCTGATTATCACTGATTCTGATGGATGGACAAATGTTACAGGTTGCAGGTGGGCTACAGCTAATTCAGCTAAAACAAACTCCACTAACTTGTTAAAAAATACTGCCTGTGAGGCATGAAGTTAAGGGCTTATGCAGACAAGTGTGTCATTTTCATCTGGTCATTTTTCAACAAAAAAAGGTGACTACTTGTAAAGGAATGTGCTCTAGCTTGATCACATCCATTAACCCTAAACAAGTTGTGTTTACTGCCGTGACCTAATCACCACATGCTAGAAAAGTTTAACATGAAGGGTAAGGGCTGCCTGCTCACTGAGTTTAGCAGGGGATCTGTATGTCATGAGGCAAATGCAGCAGCCCTGGTTCAAATATTCCCTGAGGCCAGTTATTTCCTTCCCCCGTCTTTCTCCCAGCTTTCCTGCCTTCTCTCTCTCTCTTGGCTGTTATACCTGTCACTTAAGTGTCAACCCAGGGTGGAAACATTAAATTCAAATGTCAGCATACCCAAGATGATGATCCATGTGGAACAGAGGAAAATAAAAGAACAGCATTGCTTTGTATACAAAGTTTACCACAAGTATAGAATAAGAACAAATATTCAGTGTTATTATTTTAGTGTACATGGTTTTTTTGGTTTTTGTAAAAAATGTGTTTGCCATCTCTGGTAACACTGAGATTTCACGATTTTTGTTGGGAGTGACCAGCAGGGACAGGATTGAAAATCAGAGGGACAGCTCAGGTTGAGTGGTTTGGAGACAAACCTAGAGAGAAAAGGTTGACGTGGTTTGGACATGTGCAGAGGTGGAGTGCCACAGAAAAGATTAATGGATGTTGTGATGAAGGACATGCAGAGCATTGGTGTGACAGAGGAGGAGGCTGGGGTTAGAGCGAGATGGAGGCAGATGATCTGCTGTGGCCATCCCTAAAGGGAGCGGACAGAAGAAGGAGACCATCTCCGGTAACACTGACAGGACTGCTAAAAGTAAACATCCCCAAAAACTAATAAAGACCTGTACAGAGCTGGTAATGTTACACTAAAATCTGATATCTGAGAGAAGCAAGCCAGGTCACTGTGCTGTTGCTCTTATGTTCTCATCTTGGAGAGCCCAAAATATGACACCACTCTCCAAACCATCTAAATATGCCTCAGTTCATTCCCACCAATTTAGGTGTTTAGAGGTCAAGTGTGTTTGGTTCTTTTGTATTTATTTGTATTTTCAGTAAAATGCAAATTCTCCGCTGTTTATATTTTTCATAACATTTAGATGGATTGTTGCTGTTTTATACGATTTATACGAGAACCAAAAAAAGACAGATTTGGGGGATTTACGAGTATGGATTTAAACTCCAACTTGCAGAAATGGATTTTTTTTTTACATCTAGTTTTAAAATGTTAAACTGTTGGAAGGCGCTCCTTTAGTTGTCCATAAAGATTAACTACTCAAGTGCAGACATCTGGGGAGACTTCCTCAGCAACTGTGATGCTTATGACTCTGCCCGCACACAGCAAACACTTGATGGCTTAAAAGGAGAGTTTGTGAAGTGCCACTTAATATACTGATCATCACCTACTGTAAGTGTGAAAGTCCAGGCATGTCGCTCCATCTGTTAAGAAGAAGCAGTGATTATTAGCTCGCGTTAGGGTTGTTGTCACTGCTAGAGCTGGCCAAAAAGCAATGTGTTCAAAGATTAACCTTAAAGCTTGGAAGATTTGTGCCAATGTATGAGAGGGGGAGGGGGTCAGAGTACAGCATGTATTATTCAAAAACACTTATTTAATCATCAAAAAAAAAAAAAGAAATTCATTATTGACCAGTTGCTCCGCAAATAACTATGACTTTATTTGTTTGAAAGCACCGGATAGCAGTGGTAAGAATCGGATAACAAGCAAGGGCGCCGATGCAGTCTCCTCGTCTGTCTCTGATCCTCCTGACTTTCCCATCCCGAGAGTATAACCGTCATCTGTGGGCTAAGATCAGTGTCTTAGCTTAGAAGATCTTCTTTCCTCATATGCAGGCTATGCAAGTGTTTTATTTTGTGGGTACAGTCACAGGATGATCACGAATGGTGGCAACCACGTATTTAATGATTGGTTGTTTTTTTCTTCTATGGAAAATCAGAAAGACGTGCTTTATTCACACTAAGTTTTCTATAAAGATAATTTTGCATTTCTGCCACATTGGTTCTGTTAGACTGGACAAAAGTTGCACAGTTTTTGTTCTGTGTAATTTTGCAGAAATATTTCAATGATTTTTTTTTCCTGTGGACGGCTGAAAGAGAATAGAACAGTCTGGCAGACTGTGGCATAACACTCTTTCTTATTTACATAATATGTCAAATTCACTGGAGAAGAAATGATATTAGAGCCCACTGGTGCTTTTGCAGCTTTTAGTAAAATGTTGGGGGGGGGGGGGGGGGTTCTTGCTTCTCCATCACAGCAAGAAAATGTGGAATTTATTGAATTTCATTTCATTTTTTCTCACTTAACATAGCGAGATTACATATCCACTATGACAGAAAATAATACACAATCGACATAATCTTCCCTTTGCCTGGAACAGTGAGGAAAGAGATGAGCAGGTAGCTGATAGTGAAATAAATATATAAATTTCAGAATCAATTTTCCTCAAAAGTGTATGTCACAGAGTTCATCAAGCTCCATCTCTGACCTTAGAACGTGAGGCGAGTGAGCACACCTACATGAATGCATGAATGAATGTGACAATTACGTTCAGGCTGCACTGCGCTTGCTGATCAGATCAGCCCTGTGTTTACATTCCTGATGCCTCCCATTCATCACGTGAAAAGAAGACTATTTTTTAAGCGCTAAGCATCACTATGAATGAATTATGCGATCGTTTTATAGCTGAACGTGGCAGAAGTCCATTTTGATTTGCACTCCAAAGATAAAGAGGTGTGTAATTCAGCAGTGCTTTTACTTATTTTATCCATTTTATTTTTTAGACCTAGTCAGCCTCGTTGATTTGTATTGAATCTGGCAGAGATGCAAAACTCTTTATTATCTGCTTTGACTGGCTAAGAGCCTCAATAAGTGGATTGCATACATGTACAGATAGTAGTGCTATAATACGTAGATATGTAGATTAACTGAAATGTCATCTTTCCAACTTTATTAGATTTTGCAGGTATTATGGGGATTACTGAAACATGCTGCAGAACATAACCATTCAGAAAGCGATGATAGGGCAACCAGCAAATGGTCTCTGGCAAATCCTGCAGAGACCATATGTCAAGCAGTATCTTTGAAAGAGTTACAGCTGGGTATTTTCCTCGCACGTTCACATTTTCCTTCAGTACTGATGGCTATAAAAAAATAAATAAGAATAAAACTGGGCTAGTCTCTTGGCGCTAGGGGTTCCAGAAATACCTGCAGGTGATAACTAGCTGAGACTTTGTAGCAGGTGTCCTGTCACCTTCACCATTATCATAGCTGTGGGTGGAGGTGGTAATTAACTGTTGTTTGCCTTTTTTTAGAATGTTGCCATGACAGCTCTCCTGGTCTCTCTCTCGTTTCACCACTATTTTCTCAATAACTGTCACCTACTTCCAAATGTCTCTGCTTCTACATTTTTACCCTCTAGCTATGTGCCATTACACTCGTTCCTCGTTGTTACATATTTTTTTTAAAATAGAAAGTCTGCACTATGCAGTTAAAATAGAATCATCTCACCTTACAAATGTGTGTGCATGTGTTTGTGTTTTCTTCAAATAAGGATGGTTTTGATGGGCTGACAATGTCATCCATCACGGTCAGATCAGTTCATGCACTCTGCCCAGTGGGCGGTGGCCTGCAGGTAACAACAGCTGCAGCACAGTGTCTCAGCTGTCATCGGGGTACCGAACATCAGTGCGACAAGCCCTGCCCATGTCAGCCTATTGTAATTCAATGGGCACACACATAAAAAAATCCCTGTTCTTGTTGTGCTCTGAGCCCTTTAAAGCCTGTTCTTTGATCGATGTTGATATCCAGGCGTATGGGTTTTAAATTACAGTCTTGCAAAAGAAGAGAAGATTTTTTTATAGTTGGGTTTATTTATAACAGTGAAATGATTAGTAATTATTTGTTAGCTGATAGACAAATGCTTAAAGGGGAACTATTAGAGTCATATCTGGCTCCATATTTTTATTCTTGAACTCATCACAGGTCATCACAGCGGGCGGCTCCGCATATCGGATTTGGCTGATTTTTTACGCCCGCTGCCCTTCATGACACAACCCCCAAGGGATTGGTGTCTCCTCTGGGGGGCTTTCACTTGTCCTTGTTTATCTTACCTACTGAGCTTGTACTCGTGCAGCCCTTCAGTCCATCCACAGTCCAAAACAAGTCGTTTTAGGTCCATTCTCTTGAAGCCAATTTTCTTCTGACTGGCTGCACCTTGCAGGCAGTAGATTTGAAGAGCATAAGGGAGGGCTTGCTGTGTTGACAACTAGAGCTGTGTGCCTGACATGACTATATGAAGTATATCTGCTCTCACTGACATGATTCAGAGCCAAGAAGAAAAAAAAATGGAGAGGTCTGACTCCCGATCTTTTCCACACTGGGATTACTTGCACATATGCTGCCCACAGGATTTGAAACTTTTACCATGTTTAACATGACCATCCTCCATTGTTACAGTGCACAGATGACAGAAAATACTGAAAAGCATATCAGATCTCTTCGAATTCTCAGAGTTTCTGCAGAAATCCTCGTAATTTTCAAGCTCCACAAAGCTATTCTTGCGACCTTTTTCTTTTTAGCTCTTCCTCTTGTCTCATTCAAATGCACTTACTGCAAGTTGCTTTGGGCAAACGTAATTGTCCCGGGAATGTAATGTTAAGGTTCAGCCATGTATTGTGCTCAGAGGGAAATGGAACACTTAGAAATGATTCTCAAATAATCTGTAATCTACTGTACCCGTGGATTTGTTTTTTCTGTGGAAAGATGATTCGGTGTTGCTGCTGTTGGCTTCGAGGTTTCCTGCTCTGTGTGGATTTAGTCATATGCATCTTACAGCGAATAAGCATGTGGTACTACCTCTGCTTATGCTTGTCTCCCTTCTGTAGCACTATAGCTAGATGCTGAAATTCCACTGTCTTAATGCGGGGATGAGGATGAAAAACGGGTGTATAGAGAGTGCAGGTGGGATGATGGGGTGACATTACTCTCTAATTTAGTGAGTGAGTACCCCCGTGAACACCAGGCTGCGGCACACAAAAATGAACTCACTTCATATCGTTATGTATTAAACTCCTATTAGGTCAGTCCCAAATCATTCCGGCCCACTTCAACCCCTGACTGTGCTACCTCCCTTACTACAGATGAGTTTTTTTGTGATGACAGTTTGTCATTCAGAGTCAGTCACTGGTGAGTGAGCACCATCATAGCATTGATGGACAGGTCCCTTCGAGGGGACCCTTTCCCCCAAAGGAGCAGAAGCTCAGACTTGTCCAGGTCGAGTTTTCAGGCAGTCCATCTCAATCTGCTCTCAGATGTCAGCCAGGCAGGCATCAATCTGCATGGAGAGTAGCGTATCTGGTAGCAGATAGGTCAAGGAATATGAGGACAGAAGAGTCTCCTGTAGCGGAATGAAGCTCTCGTGCCACTGCGAGGATAGGCAAACTAAACTGGTGGGGATCTAAGAGGTAAGCAATTCTGTTTTGGCCGTTTGTGGGTCCAGTGTGTGTTGACAGTGTGATAGTGATAGCGGCAAATTTGACAGGAGTAGAAAAACTAGACAGGTTTTGATAGGGTTGGTCCAAAAGGAGAGAAGGTTGGAGGTGACAGACTAGTGGAGGATAGATAAATGGTAGCAGGTGGGAGCAACTGGAAGTCTAAATAGGAGGCGGGGTATAAGATTGGATTATTTTAAATTGAATTAGATTGTCCAGGTGTTACTGAATGAGCACGTTGTTACCAGTACAAATTGTCACATTAAAAATTATGTCTAACCTCTCTAGTTCACTGACAAATAAAGTAATAACATGAAAATAGTGTCACGGCAAAATATTTGTTATTTAAAAACCAGGATAAGAGATATTAATGTTGTGACTGAAAATACTAGTGCAGCATCATCAAAAGGTGAGTATTAGTTGAAGAAGGAGATGATGTTTGAGTAATGATATCTCAGGTCTGCGAAAGCTCTCCTGTGCATCTGTTTCAACACTGGTGATGGAGAACAAAGTTGATAAAGAGCAGACATGCCAGCATTAACATGCTACTGTAAATCACTTAGGCTTCTGCCATTTGGGGGCCTATTTTGTAGATTGCTTGCAAGGCTCAAGCGCTTGTTATCTGTACATGTTTTCACCATCAGAGAGTAAAAGGCTATATCTTCTGTATTTCATCTTCAGCTGGTTGATTGAACTTGATTTGATCCTGTATTCTTCTGTGCTTAAATTGATCTACCACAATGATGTCTAAAGTGTGCTGTGTTAAATCTAGCAGACCATAACACAGACAGCACTGTAGCACATTTTAATGGTTTTACTGCTGGGAGTGTGCGAATGAGGATGATCTGTTTGGTTGTTAAGGATGTTTTACTGAATTAGACACACAGCCCCTGTGGAAATGCAACATAGCTGTTTTCAAATCATGCAGACTCTTAATTCTAAATCTCTAAAGCAGGGGAGTCAAAAAAGTCAGTCAAAATTGGCCTAGTAAAGACTCCAATCCAGCTAACTGAATGGCTTTAGAAAATGTGAAGGGGCGCATACATTTTGGACTTTCAGCTTTTGCTCCTCTATCATGGTCATTCATACTACACCAGAGTAATAAAGAATTAGATAAATAATTACATGACAGAATAGCTTTTTCACAAGAAAGTCCAGGTTTTTATAATTGGGTCCAGAGTAAAATAAATAAATAAACTAATGAAATAAAGACATTCTTAAAAACAGGGTATTCTCTGTGAATTAACAAAAACTGTGCAATGAGCTAGCAGAAGTTTTATACAAGTTAATTTTATACATTTTAAACTCAAAGAATCCTTTCTTTTATTTACCACAGCAGCATGTCTCTATCATGTAGAAAAACTGAGACGTACTGTTGATTTTGCATTTCTTATCTTAAGATATCTCTGGGATAAGATGTGTAGTTAAACTCTTTTACACTGACAGGATGGAAAGTTTGACTGCTCCAGCCCTCTTAAGATCAAAGTGGGCTGCATGTGGCTCATGATGTAAAATGAGTTTGACATCCTGCTCTAAAGAGACACGTATGTTTGCAGGAGCGCTACTAAAACTGACAGTAAATTTCATTCTCGTGATTCCCGCCAGACATCCGTGAGAAGCCGATATTCTGCAACAGCATTGATTTTTTTTCTTTCTTTTTTTTTTGTACGGTCTCAAATTACAAACTTCAGCTGGTGTTTTTGGAAATCTTTGTTGAATGTACTACAGGGAGTGCAGAATTATTAGGCAAGTTATATTTTTGAGGAATAATTTTATTATTGAACAACAACCATGTTCTCAATGAACCCAAAAAACTCATTAATATCAAAGCTGAATGTTTGTGGAAGTAGTTTTTAGTTTGTTTTTAGTTTTAGCTATTTTAGGGGGATATCTGTGTGTGCAGGTGACTATTACTGTGCATAATTATTAGGCAACTTAACAAAAAACAAATATATACCCATTTCAATTATTTATTTTTACCAGTGAAACCAATATAACATCTCCACATTCACAAATATACATTTCTGACATTCAAAAACAAAACAAAAGCAAATCAGCGACCAATATAGCCACCTTTCTTTGCAAGGACACTCAAAAGCCTGCCATCCATGGATTCTGTCAGTGTTTTGATCTGTTCACCATCAACATTGCGTGCAGCAGCAACCACAGCCTCCCAGACACTGTTCAGAGAGGTGTACTGTTTTCCCTCCTTGTAAATCTCACATTTGATGATGGACCACAGGTTCTCAATGGGGTCCAGATCAGGTGAACAAGGTGGCCATGTCATTAGTTTTTCTTCTTTTATACCCTTTCTTGCCAGCCACGCTGTGGAGTACTTGGACGCGTGTGATGGAGCATTGTCCTGCATGAAAATCATGTTTTTCTTGAAGGATGCAGACTTCTTCCTGTACCACTGCTTGAAGAAGGTGTCTTCCAGAAACTGGCAGTAGGACTGGGAGTTGAGCTTGACTCCATCCTCAACCCGAAAAGGCCCCACAAGCTCATCTTTGATGATACCAGCCCAAACCAGTACTCCACCTCCACCTTGCTGGCGTCTGAGTCGGACTGGAGCTCTCTGCCCTTTACCAATCCAGCCACGGGCCCATCCATCTGGCCCATCAAGACTCACTCTCATTTCATCAGTCCATAAAACCTTAGAAAAATCAGTCTTGAGATATTTCTTGGCCCAGTCTTGACGTTTCAGCTTGTGTGTCTTGTTCAGTGGTGGTCGTCTTTCAGCCTTTCTTACCTTGGCCATGTCTCTGAGTATTGCACACCTTGTGCTTTTGGGCACTCCAGTGATGTTGCAGCTCTGAAATATGGCCAAACTGGTGGCAAGTGGCATCTTGGCAGCTGCACGCTTGACTTTTCTCAGTTCACGGGCAGTTATTTTGCGCCTTGGTTTTTCCACACGCTTCCTGCGACCCTGTTGACTATTTTGAATGAAACGCTTGATTGTTCGATGATCACGCTTCAGAAGCTTTGCAATTTTGAGACTGCTGCATCCCTCTGCAAGATATCTCACTATTTTTGACTTTTCTGAGCCTGTCAAGTCCTTCTTTTGACCCATTTTGCCAAAGGAAAGGACGTTGCCTAATAATTATGCACACCTGATATAGGGTGTTGATGTCATTAGACCACACCCCTTCTCATTACAGAGATGCACATCACCTAATATGCTTAATTGGTAGTAGGCTTTCGAGCCTATACAGCTTGGAGTAAGACAACATGCATGAAGAGGATGATGTGGACAAAATACTCATTTGCCTAATAATTCTGCACTCCCTGTATATACACTTGATGGACAGACCCTATATCAAGGATTTAACCATACCAGCGGGCTTAGAGCAGCAGCTTATTAGGTTTTCATTAATGTCTCCAAAGATTCAATAAAAGATAAAGCATCCAGATCTGAAGCAGTGCTTGCCCCTCTTCTTCTGTGTCCTTGGCACAGACTAATTCTCACTCATGCTGGCATATTTATGGTGTGAAGCACAGGTTGACTGCCAGGTTAAAAGATTTACTTTTGAATTTAAGAGGATGTTTGGAGTGAGGGGGGCTTGAAAGAAAGTTCATATTATGTGGTTGGGAAATAGGCCTGTATATATTGTGAGGCTATAAATTTACCAGTCTTCAGATATTTTTACTACACTGTTTACACCGTGGCAGCTGTCACTTTTATAAAGGTAGCTTCGGATGCAGCAGGTCTTTGTGCACTATGTTCTAAAGTACTGAGGGCAGCAGCTTTATGGCAGTATTCGATTTTCAGCCATTCTATGAACTCAAGGAATGTCACAATTGATCTGCCTGCCAGCCTGTCCAGAATAAAATCTCTATTTATTGGACGGACTGCTGAAATTTGTCATTTCTACAGTATAAATCTGGATGTTTTTCGACAATGCCTCGATTTTTCAACCAAACCTATCAAGTACAGTTAATCTTTGCATATTTTATGGGTTTGTTGGCTTGCCAAAAGTTATTTATTTTACTTATGCACAGTTTTCAGGTCAGAATTGATCTAACATCTATCTTAGGCCAATTGATGAAATTCCCTTTTGCTGTAACTGGTGTTAAGTAAGTAAGTAAGTAAGTAAAGTTTATTTATATAGCACCTTTCACAGACATGTGTCACAAAGTGCTTTACAAGAAAGGTAGGAAAACACAATACAGTCATAAAAACATCATAAAACCCCCGGTCTAATTAAAAGCTTTTTGAAATAAAAATGTCTTTAGCTGCGTTTTGAAGGCAGAAATAGAGGAAGTGCATTCCAAACAGCTTGGAAAGATCGGTCCCCTCGAGTTCTGAAAAGAGTGTGGGGACCACTAAAAGGTTTTGATTCGCTGACCTCAGGTTACGAGAAGAGGTACGTGTACGAATCAAATCAGCAATATAGGGAGGGGCCTGTCCCTGTAATGCTCTAAAGGTTAAAACTAGAATTTTAAAATGGAACCTAAATCTGATTGGTAGCCAGTGTAGCGACATTAAAACAGGGGTCATATGAGCTCCCTTGTTCGAGCGGGTCAGTAGCCTCGCTGCAGAGTTTTGAACAACCTGTAGACGAGCTAGCCCTTTCTTGTTTAGACAAGTAAACAGACTGTTACGGTAGTCGAGTCTTGTAGAGACAAAAGCATGGATTGTCATCTCAAGTTCACTTGTTGACATGATAGATCTAAGTTTTGAAAAGTTCCTCAAGTGAAAAAAGCAGATTCTTACTATCTGATTTAAATTTCCCTTTAAAGAAAAAGCTTAATCAAAAATAGCACTTAGATTTCTAAGGTTATGCTTCTGTGAGGAACCTAAATCACCCAGTCGCTGTTTAATATCAGACATTGCACTGTCTGGTGCAATAATCAAAGTTTCTGAACTTTGATCTTATGAACTTCAGAAGGCTTAAATGAGTAGTATAGCTGAATATCGTCAGCAAAAAGATGATCAGATACATCAGGAAACTACCGTATTATCTAGCCTAAAGGAAGGATGTATATTAAAAACAGAATAGGTCCCAGCACGGAGCCCTGAGGAACTCCCCACAGCAGCTATGTAGATTTTGACATAATCTGGTTTGCAGATACACTAAAACTCCTTTCAGATATGTAGGATGAAAACCAGTCTAGAACAGAGCCAGACATCCCAACCAGTTCTCTCAGTCTGTTTATCAGGATGGTATGATTAACTGTGTCAAAGAAAGAGGTAAGGTCTAACAAGACTAGGACTGTGATGATAAGCTGGTGTTAGTAGGCCAAAGGGCTAAGCACACAAGATGAACAGTTGTTTCCATCATTCTTTGTCATTATACGCATGATCTGCTGCCTCACAGACCTGCTACCGCTGCTGAAGACTTACAATATGCTGACAGGCTGCAGGGTCCTGTGTTTGAGTCTTGCTTTCTGTTCCCCCTCTATTCTCCTATCAAAAAAAGGTTGATATATTCCTTTAAATACTGTATAGGAATACTTAAAATGACATGTACTTTAACAGAGGCTTTGGTCTACAATGAACCCCCCTGCTTTGTGCAAAGGCGTTGTCATTGCCTGTCTATGGAAGCATACAAACACCACTACACACAGTCATTAGCGCTGAAATTCTCCTTTTAATTCATATGTAAATTGCTGGAGCCTGATTAAGTCAGGATTAAGATAATGAAATTAAACAGCAAAGGTTCAGAGATGGTAAAAAGGTTTTGAGAAGAGTGTGTAAGGCACCTGTGGGAGTTTAGTAACAACAATGCCTGGATGTCTCAGAGCAGCAGTGTTGTTAACCTGTATTGTTACCCTTCTCTGCGGCTTCCTGGGCTTTTGTTTGGGATATTTAGTATCGTTATGTAGTGTAACACAATAAAGGACCCACGCGCACAGGGTTGTAGGTTGAGTATTATTATTTTCAGAGTGTCTTTGCGGCAGCTTTCAGCTCACCCCCCCTTCTGTTTCACGGCGCACACGGTTTTGTCTTCTTATTCCAGCGACATATTCAAATGGAGAGACATGATCAAATGATGGAGGTCAGATGTGTGAGTCAGCCTCCCCTGACACCACACCCTGAACTCACTGCTCCACCCCTCCAGCTGAGCCACAAACCACACCCCACAACATGCTGATTAAAATGATTTCCTTCACAGATTCATAGTCAAATTAATCTCTCTCTTACTCTCACTTATTAGCAGTGCATCAGATGGTAGCTTATGTATTAGTTAATGAATCACTCACACTTGAATTTATTTAAATTATTGCTAACATATGTTGAAATACAATATATAAGGCAATTATTGAGCTTCAAAGTCGATACTTGGTATGAACACAGCCTGAACTCTCTTACCTTTCTTTAAGTAGTCTTCAAGAATAGTTCTTCAGGCTTCTTGAAGGACATCCAAAGCTCTACTTTGCCTTTTTTTTCTGTTCTCTGTCAAGATGATCCCACACTGTAATATTAAGGTCTGGGCTCTGGGCTCTGGGGAGGCCAGTCCATGCCTAATAGTATTC
The DNA here is from genome assembly GCF_051167445.1 of Perissodus microlepis. NCBI lineage: Eukaryota > Metazoa > Chordata > Actinopteri > Cichliformes > Cichlidae > Perissodus > Perissodus microlepis. Next base: position 15,884,586 of record NC_140467.1, read on the forward strand.
AGTTGTGCGTTTGGGTTCATTGTCATGCTGGAAAATTGAGCTATTGCCAGTGTGGCGTGATCCACATGGTATTGCATAACAGATCAAAATCTGACAGCATTTTTTTCCACTCATACTTCTATCAGTTTTAACAAGATCCTCAACACCCCTGGCTGACATGCAGCCCCAAACCATGACAGAACCTCTACTGTGTTTTACAGATGGCAGATGTAGACACTGTAACTCTCTCCTCACCTCCTCTTTAGTTATTTACAATGTCAAAAGTACAGCACACTACCAACACCCTATCGGTATTAGATCTCATGGCTGTCGTGAAGAACTAGTCGACTGCATAATTATTTAAAATCTGCTTCTCACAAAGGCTCCTGAGCAAATAAGAGGGCAATAACATTATGTTGAGGTAGTAGTGATTTAATTTAATAAAAGCATTTTTTAATCCACCTAAACATATGAGAACAATCAATGAATTATATTTCCCAGTGAGACCACATTCTACCAGTATTTTATGGCACCTTATAGAAAAACTATTTATTAAGCATCCATTCACTCTCAGTGAACCCACTGGAACATAATGTGAGTAGAGTCTGATGCCTGACTCCATCCGTCTCTCTTTCATGTCTTGAAGTCTCATTAGCTGCATGCTCTAGGGCTATTGATCTCGAACAGACGTTAATTACATTATCAGAGCTCGAGTTGTATCCTTCGTTATAGTAAACACAGGAAATGAGCATATGAGGCTGGTTTTAGTCATGTACTGACTCGGGCCTCTAAGTGAACCTCCAGTTTCACTGTTTGAATAATATTATTCAATTAATATATGAGCAGCAATAAAAGCTCCTTGTATCTTGTTTAATATTTTCCTGTGAGAGATGCCTTTTGCTTTCTAGCTTCCTCTCTCTTACTTCCTTTACATTTACAGTGAACTAACAGTATTTTTTCTTGATTGTTAATTTTTGAGAATGAATCACTGCACCACTTCCTGTCCCAGTCCCAAGATCCACGCTCATTCTTTGGGTTATTATTATATGTTGAATACAACACATAACAGGTAGTAAGCTGATTGGTATCACTTCTAAATAAATTACCACTGAGTAGACTGATCATAAATGTCATCTGTGACAATTAAAGATTAATGGATTCAACAATCATACACCGTTAATGATACTTTAAATAGAATATCTACATTGTGTTACTGTGTTCCAGCAGCATATTGGACCTAATGCAAGTTTTTCTTAGTTAAAGGCTAATTCATCAGTACAAAAGCTCTTTTCCCGTTCTGTTAGCACAGCTGATAAAAGGAGTAATAAATCTGGCTAGCTGGATGCCCGGAAGCATTACCCTGGTACAAATGTCTCAAAGTGGGGGGAAAAAAGGCTTGTTTTAAAACTGTCAGAACACTCTTGGGGTTAAGAAATGCGGGCTACTTTATCAAGGACATTTCCAAATTTCGTACAAACATTATATACTACTCTATTCACAGAACAGCACAAAATGGGAAAATGGGTCTAACCTTAATGGAAGAAATGATGTCTTCTCTGGTTGAGAAGCAGTTGCCTCAGCTGGCAGCTTTGTTACTTCAGCTGGCAGCTTTGTTAAACGGTACCTGCAAACCATCAGGATGTAGGCCTTCTCGCTGTAGTAGGACATAAAAAGACAGGAGTTAGAATGACCCATGAAGCGAGGGATTAAGATAAACACAAGAAGACCAAAAGACTGCAAAAAGATATTAACAGCAGACAAATTAGATTCTAGATGCTTGGATCAAAATTAAGGACATCTGTGAACAGACAAAGACAAGGAGTGCTTGAAGTCTTTTTGTTGGGAAGTCTAGATATTTACTGAATTATCCTGATATTTTGACCTGTACTGTAGTGGATCACAGTTGTTTTGGTGATTCTTTGAGTTTTTATGTCTCCTGATAGATTTTAACAACACTCACTAGATGAAGTGACATAAAAATGACACATTCTAACAACTGTCCTCAGGTTTTCATGATGTTGACATTTTACTTTGTACCATAAGCAGCTTAAATTATATATTAATTAACAAAATTAATGTTTTAATTTTTCATTGCCCTTCTCATTCTCTGATCATTTCAGCCCCAGTTTACTTGGTTTTTAAAAAGTTCTGTAACCCAATTGTGACACAACTTTTTTTTCATACTCCAAAATCAGTCACGCAGAAAGTGTGCGTTGTTAACATTAACAGCTATCGCACATAATCCAGGGCAGCAGCTACTCTTTGAGCATTAGTGTAGATTAGTATGAAACAGCGGCTTCTCTGGAGCAATGTTCAACTCGTGTGATTTCTGTCCTTTCAGCTGTTCTGTTGTTCAGCTGTCAGAGCAAAGTGCAAATTCTATCAGCAGGAGTTTATTCAATCCAGTTTTCCCCAGCCTGAAACCTGTGGACCGAGAAAATGGAACGATTTTCCCCCCTTTCACAGTGTTCACGCACCATCCAATTAGAGCGCCGAAACACAAGGGACAGCGCAATAGGCAGGCAGAAATGTGGGCAGTGTTAAAGGACAAAAGAATGGTAGTACGGCAGGTCATAGAATATTATTAGAGAAGGAAGGACACACAAAGAGGCACAGAAGTGGTGTCCTTGAATGCCAATTATGTGCTTGTATATGAAAATTAATTGAATACATTAACAAATGAAAGTTCACTCTGTAATTACATGTGTTTTCTGTGTGGTGCAAAAACTGAGTATTTTAGAGCTAGGACCAATATATTGCCCAAGATTTTCTTTTGGTTACTAAATCAGATATAAATGTTCAACTGCTCATTATTGCAAATATCCAATTAGCCAATCACATCTCACAACCAGCTCTAGTGTTTACAGAAAATGGTCCAAAAAAGGGAGTAAAATCTCCAGTGAAAGACAGGTCTCTGGGTGAAAATGTCTGGTTGATGACCTGATAGGAAAAGACCCATAACTGAAAAAAACGATTACTCAAACTAAACTAAACAGCCAAGGTATGCAGAAGAGCATCTGTGAACACACACCACGATAAACATCGAAGCAGAAGACCACACAGGTACACTGCTGTGAGCTAAGAACAGGAAACAGACTACAATTCCCATGGTTTTACTACAACTCAGCAACAGAAGAGGCCTTCCAGCTGTTCTGTTTTTCAGCTGTAATAGCTAATTCTATCAGTTCAATTCAGTTTTATTTACAGAGGGTTATATCACGGCTGTGTGTGTGTCGAGATGGGTCAAAATCTCTGAGGAATGTTTGAGACTTTAAATAGTAAAAACACTCAAATATCTTTTAAATCGATGTTTTCTTTCAACTGCATTAGGATTGATTTTAAAAGTCCAAGCTGTCTTATAATTTAATTATATACACTTAAATCTATAGATCAAGTTCCAAATCTCTGACATGAATAAAAATGATTAGTGTTGTTGCAATTTGGCACTACATGAATTGAATCGAACTGAGTAGTGCGCAGGCAGTAGTGGATTTCTTGGTTTTTATACCATACATGAATTCTAGGGTGCATGTCTTTGTGGCATGCACTTTGCCACCAGACAGATCTCCTGCTACATGCTGCCACTGCATCAAAAGGCGTCCCCTGAATCATCGTTAACCTCGGCGAGCAGAGATTTCGTGATGATAGGTGTCGGTCCTTCCCACACAGCACTGATGGAAAGGACCAACACCTTCTTCTTCCAGCGGTCAATTTTAAATCACAGGGGGTGACCGAGTTTCTGCTTGAGTAAGGCAAAAGTGGCAAGATAACAGTCGCTCTTCTTTTCTGGACTCTTTGCAGTTAGAACAAAAGCAAAGTGACAAATATCTTTTAGGTTCGGTGCTGCTGAGCTTATCCATCACTTTGGTAGCAGAGCTGTCAAAAATCGGAGTGTTCGGCAGCCAAATTGTGATTTATGTTTTGTATTTTAGGGCAACTAAAAGAAATAAAAGTACTGACTTTTCTCTGACGCAACTAAAGTGTAGGTTTTTTTTTGTCTATTTCTAGTATCAGTTAAATAAAAAAGAAAAACACAGAAATATGTTTTTCAGCAATGTAAAATTGTTAATATTAAAGTGCTTTTCAGTAGACTTAACACAGCTAAAAAAAGATGCAGGGGCATCTCACTCTTCCAAACCTTTTATTTAATTTGCATCAACTCCTAATGAGAAGTTCGTGCATATTAGATAAAGATCACGAGCTCGTCTTTTTCTTAAATCCCAACCTTTAACTGTTTTTTATGTTCCCCGAGTCAGACTGTCGCGGGTGATAGCTTTGCATTTTAAAGCAGCATTTAAAATTATTCACTGTGCAAGTAAAGTTCAAGGAGAATTAAGCAACCAAGAAATTTTGTAGTAGGATGGGGAAAAAACACTTAGTGCAGCAATATATCCTATCACATTCTCTTGTGACATGTTATATACAAACTGTATGTTTTTGTATATACATACAGACGTTCTAATGAGAACTCTAGTCCCATTTTTAGTAACATCACCATAATGACCAACTGACTGTAAACAAGAAACTCAATTAACAAGGGAAAACATTTCACAAAGTTAATTAAGTCAGCTGGCACATTATTGGAAATATGCTTATTATTATTATTATTGGAATAACATTGATAATCCATATACACACTGATGGAATGGAATGAATAAATCCACAAGTTTTGCTTTTTTTGCCTTTGTAGTGTTGTGTTTATTTCTTGTATTGTACAAGTATCATGATGTAACCAAAATCAATCAAAAATCTTGAAAATACATCATGATATTTGGAGAATATTTGGTCACTTTGTTACAAATACCTTGTTAGTACCAAATTGGACCCTTTTACCTTTTGCATAGTTTCAACAAGGTGCTGGAAACATTCCTCAGAGATTTTGGCCCATATTGACATATTGGCATCACACAGTTGCACATCCATGATATAAATCCCCTGTTTCATCACATCAAAAAATGGGTACACTGTCATAAAGGGATGGGCATATTCAGCCACAATAAGCCTGTTTGGCTCTGGTATTTAAACAATCCAGCCTCAGTTTCCTGCTGTTAGCTGACTGGAGAGGTCTTCTGCTGTCTGTTGCCCATCTGCTTCATGAATGGATGTGTTGTATATATTTAGAGATGTTCTTCTGCATATGGTCTCGCTATTTTCCTGTGATCTCTCACATCAACCAGGCATTTTCTGTTGCTCACTAGATGTTTTCTCCTTTTCAGACCATTTTCTGTAAACATTTGAGATGGCTATGTGGGAAAATTCTGGTAGATCTAAACTTTCTGAAACACTCAGACTAGCACCAACCAACAGCCATGCCATGTTCAAAGTCACTTAAACCCAATTTCTTTCCTGTTCTGATGCTCAGTTTGAACTTCAGCAGGTTGTGCCTAAAAGCATCGAGCTGCAGTCATGTGACTGGCTGATTAGACGTTTGCCTTGAGGAGGAGTTGAACGTGTGCGCCTCACAAACTGGCCAGTGAGTGTATCGTGATAGTATCGTATCTTGTGCTCCCTTAATTCAAACATCTATCAAACAGACATGATTGTGTGGACTGGTGGGGCATGAGATTGCCTAAAAAGAACCCTTTTGTAGCTCACTTAAGTGACACATACGTCTTTCCCGTCACTACTGACAACCCAGTGAGCCTGCAAACATGTTCAGCTCTCTTCAGATGCCAAGGCAAAAGTGAGCTGCTGCTGATGGCTGTAAAGACTTGTCTTTTTACAAGTCATCTCCTTTTTTTCCCCTAAATCGTCAGAGCATCTTACACTGCGACATGTGACAAATAGGCCTCTTGCATGCATTCAGCAATGTACTCACATAATATCACACAATGTTTGTCCCACAGAGCTTCTTTTTTGTGCTTTACCAGATTTTAAAATGTGTAATGCTTAGTGTGTGTTAGTGGGGGGGAAAGGCAGCCATGTATCCATAAGAAAAATGTCATTAACACATTACTGCCAAACACTTTGCTCTTACAAAGACACCAAGAGTCTGCTATCTCTCAGTGAATTACTAAAGCTAATTGCCCCTAATTAGAAAGCCTTGATTAAGGCGCAGCTTTTGATTCAGGAGGAAGCCAGCAGTGATGATCCCCTGAGTTTCTCGCCATTCTAATTTTTCATTTTAGTATTCGTCATTTCTTCCTGCAAAAATAAAGGGGCTTTATGCATGAAGGCAAGTCATTTGTCCATGATTACAATTTTTCTGGATGGCTGTGTGGATTGCAACTCAGCGACCTCTCACATGAATTGTCTCTATCTTTATTCGTTTTCTAGAAAAATCATCCAAGATGGCATTTTTGTAAGATTTTTTTAAGGGTTTCCATCCTTTTGTTAAACATGACAGCAGCAGACCTTTAAAATCCAAATGTGAGAGGACACAGCTTATGGGTTTTTACTGTTGGGTGTCAGGTTTGCTCACTGTCCACACCTTAATGTTCATAAATAAGACACCACAGCCGTTTCTGTGTTATCCTTATGGCAGTGATACATTGTTTTAATTTACAGAGCGGTGACAAGATTTGAAAAATGCTTTTAATTTTCCACCACAATTATGACATTCTTTAGTTCTCCTTTCAGACGTACAGCAGCGTTCAGCCAGGAGCACGTCAGACTCAACTTTTCATTCCCCTCAAAACACCATAAAGTATTAAACATCGACTATTTTAGAGCAGTCTGCTATGGATATGCTATAATTAGATTCCTATGCTTGAAAGGCCTGCAGGGTGTTGATCATTGTTATTTTATGAGGCATGTTTTTCTCGCCAGTTTTAAAATTACCATTTTCTGCTAGCAGCCAAACAGGGGCCCCCCAAATTTTTTCTAAGCATAAAAATGCCTTTATTTGAGCACCAATCACCCGAGGACTATATTACTCTTTTATTGTTTAATTACAGTAAGGAGAAAGGAAAATCATTTTCTTTCTGTTTTTCATGCTGAAGCATCATTTTGTAAAATTCACACATGCTGTTATACATGTTCCCTTTATGATGACCTAGAAATCAGGGTATTTTTTATAAAGAGAAGATTGACATGAAAGATGTTTGTCATGGGGAAAAAGCAACTGTCTCTTTACAAAAACTGGGTGATTGCACCCTCTGGTGGTAACCATACATATCTATATATGTAACGCCTAAAATTATTGCTTAGATTAGACAGACAGACAGACAAACAGGCGCATGCCAAGGTCTGATTCCACTGAGCATAAGATTCAGCTAAAACCTTTAACGCTGCTGTGATTCAGCACAAGAATGAATTCGGCACACTTACAACTTTGTACGTGGTGGCTTTGGTGTGGTAGACAAACAAAAGATTAAACTGCATTAACCTGTGATGAAATTGTCAGTCTTTCCCAGTTGGACTTTCAGCTCAGTGAATATCAAGAGCTTTTAAAACTTGCTCATGTAGGAAACTGATAATTACTCAAAGGATTACCAGAACAAGCTATAAACATGTCAAAATATATTCACACTTAAAGCCAATCATCAAAGAAACACACAGCTGGAGAGAATTTTAAAAAATTATTTATAATATGATACAAGGATATTTTGTGCAAGAGGTTGTTGGTGCTGTAAAACCTGTACATTATGAACAAAAGCATTTAAAATTTAAGAGAAACCTGAAAGCAGAGCATGGCTGCTGGGCCACGATTGTGTCAAATGGCTAACTGTCAAGAGACAAGCTGTATTATACAAACAGTTTCCCCCTGTATACAATGGCTGTATAGGATTAGATTACATATTTATATAAAGTGCAGAAGAAATAAACACTTACAGTGAAAGCCTGAAGTGCTTTATGACTGAGTATAAACCCACCACCGCATGCGGAAAGCCCTGTCATCATGTGACCGGGTGGTCGGGCAAAAACGACCTAAAGACTTGCAGGGCAGTAATCACAAACTGTTCGCCATAGTTCAGCGGCAGAATATGCTGTATACTGTAATACAAAATGTTTTAATAGATTATCTATCTGTGCAATATACTGAATATTAAAAATATCACTATGAACAGTTTTGAAAAAGTTATCTGAAATTCCCCCTTTTGTCTTTTTTTTTTTGACTGAAGCATAGCACCACAGGCTCTCATGTTTTCCCACCACTGGATATGAAATAACCTGAAATTCATTCTCATTTCAGAGGAATAAGACCATTTTGGACATTAAAGATATAAGAAAATATATGCACTGTTAGTGACTAGATTAAATGCTTTGTATATATATCTCATAACTCTGTTTTGTCACTATAATGTTTCATGGTTATAAAAAGCAAGTGAATTCAGCATCACAGTCGAGTCTCAAGAATACAGGAGAGCAAAGAGGCATCAAGCGGTCCATCAGACTCTGTCCAGCACCTCTCCATGCCAAAACAACAGCAGCCAGGGATGTGGGTAGATTATCTAGGTCTGCTGGGAACCCTGTGCAAAGACAACAGGAGTTGTAAATACACAGCAGACTGGACCCATGTTTAAAACCATAAAAATGCAATGTCAGTGTGCAATGTGGAAACGGTTGTGAAATAGAAATCAGTGCGTTTTATCTGATTTTGGTCCTTACCGAGTTGGTTCTTTTACGTTTCCAACAGTCTGGATTGAGCCTTTTCTGCTCTTCGGCCAGGGCCTTGGCCTCCATGGTGTACATCCTCCTCTCCTCGTTCTTCATCTTCTTCCACTTGTCACCCAGAATGACACTAATGGCTCTGGAGCGAAAGGTTAGAGACAAATCGAGATTCAGTTTTTCAGATTTTTGACATGCCAGAATGTGTCTTTGTTTTCCTTTTAACACCGTCCCGTTTGCTCCTTTTGTCCAGGATATAGAAAAGCGGCCCGCATACGTTTGATTAAGAAGTGAAACTAAATGTCTTTAGAAAAAAAAATGTAATTTAATTTAATCTAAACACTGTCAGCTGTCAGTCACTGTCAGTGTTAAATCTGTGACAGAGTTTTAGAGTGGAACCCCAAGGTGTAGATTAGCCTCATCTACATCTAATGTTTCATGTCCACTCTAACTTTTGACCTAAGAAAATAAAAACAGCTACACTTGGTTTTACTATTGCTTTGTAACAATTAAAGCGGGTAAGCCATCTGTGGGTGGAGAATAAAGCCTTAATTATAATGTGCTGGGAGACGTGTGTCTTCATACACGGGTTGGGTTCCTAAATGAGAAAAGAGTTTTAGTCCTTCTGGTTTACTACGACTTGTTTACAGCTTATCTACATATCAGAAATTCTAACCCACCACTGAATGAACAGCTTCTCTATCAGAAGCATGACCCACAGTGGCTCTGCTGTTTTGTTTTGTTTTTTTGTTTGTTTGTTTTGGGGGGAAAGTTTGGGTTTCTTGGAGTGTTATTTTATCCTTGCTGTCAGGCTACAGTGGCCAATAAGGAATTATCTTTGTGTTCAACTACAAGGCTTCATTCACTAGATCATGGACGTTTCATGCGTTGCTTTGGGCTTGTCAGCTCTAGCTTGAAGCATTTAGCAACCTCTAACACAAAAATAATAGTTTTCATATTAAGTCAATTCACACTTTTCTAGCTCTGCAGTCATTCTCTATCAGAAAATTTGCAGTTTTCTATTCTGAAAAACATATTAAAGTAGGACAAACAGTCAAGTTTCATCAAGAACAATGAGCTGAAAGATCAGGAACCAGAGGAAGTTAGCGTGGGAAGGAAGACACAAAGCGATCATAAAGCTGTGGGCATTTTGAATCATGTGAAACTGTTCCACATGTTCCTCCGTTGTCCTGGGGTTACAATAACCCATTTGGCAAACAGGCCAAAGGGATACATTTTGATCCAAGGTCACAGAAAAATTCAAACTAAAGGCCGGATAAAAATTAAATCATTAAAAAAAAATCTAACCAAAGAACATCTAACCATGACAGGGGTTTGGTTTATCAAGTCAATTAATGCTCACCTATGACTCATTCAAGCATTAAAAAAAAAAAAGAAAAAAAAAAAGGGAAACACCTTACTCCAGGGGTGAATCAGTGTCATGTTGACATACAGACAACTTAGCATAGAACCAATTTTAAATTGGTAATAGCAACCTCAAAAAACTTGTAAACTGGAGAAGCGGAAGACAAAAAATTGTCATGAAAAAAAAAAAAAAAAACCCATCTTGAGCAAATGAAGAATATCTGAAAGTCATGTCCTTGAAAAAAGTGCATCAAAGCTCTGGCTGTTAAGTTGATCCGTCTATTGCTCAATGAAACCTCATCAGAAGTTATCTCAATTGCGCTCAAGAGTCCATTATTAAGGAAGGGAAACAAGGAGGAAAGGCTGAGGTATGCCAAATCAGTGAGAACAGGTCTGATGGATCCAAATGTAAAAGTTCAGGTTCAAATCATCGTCAATATGCACAGAGGAGGTAAAACGTAGAGTGTCTACAGCCACCTGTAAAGTATGGTGGAGGCTCTGTCATGGTTTGGTGCTGCATTTTAGCCATTGCTATTGGAGATCTTGTCAAAACTGATAAAATTATGAAAGGTAATGACAAATTTTGATCCGCCGTGCATAGAAAAAACCCACAATAGAACACGAACAGTCATGGTTTGGGCTCCCCAGAGCTCTGACCTCAACATTGTTGAAGCAGTGTGTGATCATCTTGAAAGAAAACAAAACAAAAAAACATGCAACATCCAAAAAAAGAGCCTTGAATGTCCTTCAAGAAGCCTGGAGAACTATTCCTAAAGAAATGACCAAAAAAAGAGTTCAGTCTGTATTGAAAAATAAAGATGTTGATACCAAATATTGGCTTTCAGCCTTGTTAGAATTGTACAGACTGAGTCTTTGCCTTACATAATCTATAGATTTCCAACTATGTTTGCACGTTTCATTAAATTATTGCACTTTTTTCATATTTTCCTAGCAAAATATGGAAAAATTCGTGGTGGCACAAGACTTATGCACAGTGCTGTAACTGGGAATATCTGTAAGTATATTGTATTTCAGTGACATTTGCACACCTGTTGTCCTTCCCAGGATACATCTGTGTGTACTCCACCCTGTACTTCTTGGCAAAGAGCATGAAGGCATTCATTGGCCGCTTGCATTTCGTAGGTGTGGCACCACTGGCTATCCCTGAGTTGTGGCTCCTGTTCGATTTGCTACTGGAGGAGTGAGGGGAGCTGGAGCGCTCGAGTTTATCACAGTCTGGACTGACAGCACCCCCACTGGACAAGGAGGCCCTCCGTTGACGAGCCATGCTGCTCAGAACATACACCGCTGAGGAATCTAGTGGAGTAAAGTCATAGCTGCAGGAGACAGAAAGGAAGAATTCAATTAACCAATCAATAACCAGAACCTTCTTCTGGTGTGTGGCACAAACAGTATTTCTAAACAGCCAGGTTTCATGTGAAAATATTTACAACTATTTGGACTTATCATATATCCAAGTGAATGTGAAACGACTGCAAAAAAATTAGATGACAATCTAAAGAGCATACCTTCTGAAAGTGTCAAAGACGACTGAGTCATCACAGTTAATGGCATCTGGGTGGTTTGGCGGCAGGCACACATCACCCAGCTGCATCTCATAGCAAGGGATCCCATGGTGCACCACAGTAAGGCTTGGATAAAAGGAAGACCACCCTGAAACAGGATATTATATATTAGTTTGATCCTAAAGGTGTTTACTGAAATGCAAAAACTAAATAGATTGGATTCAGCAAATTATTTAAGTGGAAGATTCTAACAGCAAAGATCAATTTAAAAGGAAAGAACATGTGTTTTTGTACCTTTGTTTTTGACAAAAAAGGGGTGATCCAATCGGCATTCAGCTGTTAGCAGGCCTTCATCTTGTGAGCCTGGGTCAAAGGTCAGTTTCAAAACTGCCTGCCCAAAGGATAATGTCTCCTCGTGGTTCACCAGTTTAAGCCCATCAGAGCCATATCTCTGTAAAGGAAACATAAATGCAGATAAGAAATGTTTCTATTAACTGGAAAAACGTGCATGACAAATTCACTACCAGAGAAGAATTAGTGTAGATACAAATCAGTGTCCAACTGCTTAAAGACTCAGTACGCAAGACACCTACAGTGCTTAATGTAATAGACCACCTATGATTAAATAATTATTTTTAATTAAAAAAAAAAAATTAAAAAACAAATATTTTTTGAAATCTGTCAAAAACTAAAAATAACTGAATTCATGTTTTTATACCCAAACTTCAGCCACCACTCTGGAGAATTTAGAAATTACTCAAGCGTAATATTTGACCACTAAAGCTCATTTTTCTGTTCGGGAATGGAGTTAAGTTTATTTTAATTAACAAATAATAATTTGCTTTAATATTATTTTCCCTTTTGCAAAACCGGAAATTTGAAAATTTGTGGATTAAAGACACTAAATTGATTAAACAGTTTGTACACACTGGTGGATCAACCATTACAGAAACATAAAAGATCATTTTAGTTATTACCAATACTGTTAATTTAGGACAGCTGTGGCATAAACCTTACTTGGGTGATAGTCTAATAAATTAGTTAATTACTTTACACCAACACACGCATATATATAAAAACGACCATTGCTGCAAATCATTTGAGACTCATTTGTGCACACAGTTACTCAAATTTACTGTCAGTCACTTTCTATAAAGTACAAAGTAAACTACATATTATAAAGTACCTTATACAAGTGTCCACAATTATTTACTCATCTAGTCAGATTATCAGAATTTTTAAGACATACTAAAGGCACCATACGTTGCCATACCTTGAAAGAGGATGAGGATGGAGGCATGCTTTCATCATCTGAGTCATCATCCGAATCCCCGAGTTCATCAGCTTCCTGCCACTCCACATTTGGACCTCGATGGAAGCGCAGACGAGTCCCTGAATAGCAACAGAACAATGAAGCATGACAAATTAGCATAAGTGTGCTGATGTTGCAGAGAGGATGCTAGAAACTGGATGCAATGCTGCTGTTTGGACACCAGAGGTAAGAACTGGTCTTCTTTGCAATTTGTGCTAATCCTATCGGAAGAAAATGTTAACAAAATCATCCTGAATTAATCTCTAGTTGTCCTCAGCACATTTTGAAGGATTTTCCTGCCTTCATCAAGAGATGACATTTGAAAAGAAAAAAAAAAAAGTGAATTTTGCATTCATGTTTAAATATCAAGCAAACACTATGAGGAATTTTCAAGACAATTGTTTCAAGTACTTCAAACGTTCACCATTAACTCCAACATGTGTGACTGAATTGACTTCTAGGTGTGTGTGTGTGTATGCACTGATGGATGCATATGGTCATGTGTTCTTATGTATGCACCTTTTAGGAAACAATGCCAGGCCGTGGAGGGCCAAGAGTGAGACCATGCCATGTCTTCATCATCAGAAAACGATGATGACATTGAGAAAACCCCAGACTCTGATTCACTGCTGGCCTGTTTTTGATAATTAAGAAAAAAAAATTACAATCATATCAGCATTGAGACAGGTTGAAAATCCATGAGTCTGTCAGAATGAATGATTATCAGGTTTTTGAGGGAGAATGTTAGAAATGAAAGGTTACCCTGACACGCCTGCGCTCCCTGAGGTGGCCTCTGGACGGGTTGGGTGCACTACTGGCTAACGGGGGCCGGGCATAGGAATGTAAACTATTGCTGTTGCCAAAGATGTGAACTGGAGATGATCTGAAAAACAGTGATAATGTCACAAACATCAGTAGTTAATTTGTTGTGCAAGTAGATATATTTGTCACACACTCAAATGCACTTATATGCAGCTTTATGTGATTCTTTTGTAATTAAAACAGATTTTGCTCAGTCCTGGTTGTAATGTTGCATGCCCCAACTGCAGTTAAAAATCTGCACAATTTTAGGGGCTATTTTTGCTGTTGTTCTGCTAAACTGCTACTCTTAATCTTGTGAAATTACCCCCAGGTGTACTGGGGTGTACTGTTACTACATGTGTAAAGGTGTCTCTGTGTTTACATCACACATGCAGGCATTCCTTAAACACCTTTTGTGTGGGGCGTCCTTCAGTAGAGGGCTCTGAGGACTGGTGGCTATGTTGGCCAACTCGGCAAGCCAGTTGGTGCTAGGAGAGCAGCTGAGCTCCTGGTGAGACACTGCTCCAACTTGAAATAACCTCGGAGACCTCTGGTCCTCCTCCACCTCCTGCAGCTCTGGCATGTCGTCTAAGGAGATAATTCAGTACTTTTCATACGCATATCTGAAGGGTTCGGTTTGCTTAACTGCAGACTGCACATTCTTTTTGGCTAGTTTTACCATACTCCATGTGGCACCCAGGAGAGGAAGGCAGGTCCTCATTACACTTGAGCGGATCGAACGACTCGTCCATTTTCAAGATGTTCGGTTTCCTCTTTTTCAAAATAAAAAGCGGGCTACTGTCCAGCTTACTCAGCATCCATCGTCATATTCTGACACATCATCTGGTTTTGGGCAAAACCAAAAGACAAAGTTAGAGCTAAAATGGAGCTACTGCTGACATCTGAATCAGGGCTGTGCAATAACCAGTTGCACTTGAAGCCCTTGAGGCAACTGTTGTTGTAATTTTGCACTATATATAAATATATAAATAAAAATTGAGCTCCATTGAATTGAAATGAACTAAATCAAAATAAAGTTTTTGCGGTAAAATTGTAAAAATTGTATGTATGTCTGCGTTTGTTTGTTTTTTATGGTAATATGGTTTGAAAGAATAATCAACTGAAAGAAAAACACGACTATAACACCCATAAGCTATCAAAGATCATCACCACAGCAAAACAAAAACACCACAGTTAGTACTGAATCATTGCATATCACGTATGACATCAATATTACGGAAAAGGCACAAAGCCTTTGGGGACTCCTTTGTCTCAGAATCGACACAGCAAACCTCTGTGAATAGTCATGTGACTCCCTGCGTGGAGGCCTTGTTTATAAACTTAAAAGGGTTTGACGCATGCGTACCAGAGCTCATTCATTCATAACTGCGCAGCGAAAGCGAAAAATACCAGAAATTCGTCTTAAAAAGTGTCTTACAGACGTTGGAAAACATCGATTTTGAAAACAAAAGTATGTGAGTGTCAATGACAAAGTAAAATATATCATTCTTATTGGGAATTTATATTGTGTTAATCGACAAACAATGTATGGAAAATCGTTAAAATATAAAGGTGACCGTGACTTCCTGAATTTAACACATTTAAATGAAAAACTGACGAACACTAACGGTCTGCCAACCGATCAAAGGCCTCAGGTTCGGAGACACCGTTGTTTCGACTTCGTAAGCAAGGATACACGAACAACATAATACCGTTCAGAAAACGCTTCAACAGTCTTATATTGTCGAAAAAGACGGTTGGGGGCTCGGCCTGCTCTTTCTCCAACATTTAAATGCAGCAGTACTTTCCTTCGCTCAAACCTCGAAGCTCTGGGGTCTAACACTGTAAACAAAAGAATGTCAACAAGTTGAGGCATGACGCAACATCTTTGCCCCGTTCAAAATGAATGACACGAAAACCTATAGAAGCCTTTTGACGGCATTTTCACACTATTCAAAGCATATTCTACTAATTTGAAGACTTGTTTTAATACAAACAACTGCTGTCGGATGGGTTTCTTGCAACAAAAACAACGAGCGTCACAACGGAGGAAAAAAAGCCCCACTGTCGATCTCAATCTTCCAGTCGACGTCAAATTAACGCGTGACAACCTCGCTTAAACATTATACAAGAATTGCAAAGACACGAGTCTCACACGGACCGAGTTAAAAATTACTTTCAACCGTTTATTTCTTCGAAAAAACTCACCAACTTCCCACTTACCAGAGCTGTCGACATCAAGTAACTCTGTGGCATTCACTCGAGGGGAGGGATTGAATGGCTCCAGAGGAAGCTCCCCATTGGTGCGCAACAACGTCAACAAGAGGAATTCGGATATTCTATTGGTTGATATGTTTGAGAAAAATAGGAGAGGTGTCCTGTAGTTTGTTGTTTATACTCTCATTGGATAAAAGTACACGCCTGTTACTAGCCAGTAACAGCTGATTGGCAATAACAGAAACAATACATGACTATTTTTTATCTGCAGTGTTGCAGTTACAGCAAGAATCACATGGACACATCGTTTTAAAGATTAAATTCTCTTTTTCGTAACGAAATAATCTCGTAGAAGATATGGGGACTGCCATGAAGAATGAGTGGGTCAGTAAGAAACTGACTCTTTCATTGTAGTCAAAGGAGCTTGGAAAGAAAAGCGTCTGGACTTCTTTAAGTTGCTTGAAGACGTTTCACCTCTCATCCGAGAAGCTTCTTCAGTTCTAAGGTCAAATCTTTCATTCTTTTAACAAATACTAACCGGAAGCACAAATACAAAAAAAAAAATTTCTTTATTGACATGAAAAGTGAAACATACAGTACTTTTAGCCAGTATTGTGGTTATGCCTTCAAAAATGACCAGTCCTACGGGGAAGGGTGGGGGATAAAATCTGCATGTTTAACCAGTTAAACCATGTAAGCTGCAGACAAAATACAGAAGACCTCAATTACTTTAAAAAGAGAGAGAAGAAGTAAGAGAGAGGACCCACTTTAGATTCCTGTTGAGCGTAAAACTGTAGAAGTTGTTGGCAGAGGTAGACAGCAAATATGGATGTCATAATAATGTATGTTTCACCTATGCAAAAACAGTATTACCTAAATTTTACATTGAAACACAGAAAAATGAGTTGCCTTAAGATGTTGCCTGTAATGACTACTGTCTTGTTGGGCAACTTATGAAGTTTAAAGTGGGCCTATTATAATAACAGTAAATACTCAGTTTTAAAATTATACAGCAATGTGTTGTGTGTTGTTACAAAACTATCAGCTATCTCTCTGAACTTTGCTTTTTTGAAAAAAGAAAGAGCATAGTACTCGGCTAACGGCCACAAACACTTAGCAACAGTGATACGTGGTTTATGAGCATGTATTCCAGGGACTCCATCTTATGCTAAACAGGAATGTATTTTTGTAGAAATTTTAGGATACTGCCAAGTTTTTTTGTTTTTTCATAATCAAAATGTCAAAGATTTTATCCTTTACAAACCGTTTACCCTTTCTCAGGTTTGGGCCCTTTTGTACATGTGACGTTTGCTCGCACTTATCCAGTAAGAAATCAGCTTTGGCTTTTGACTTTGACACGCAATGTTTAGAAATTTACAAACGATATATATAATATTGTACGTGTGGCTATAACACTGTGGAGAAAATGTGAAAGTTAAAAAAAATGCTCAAATTACAAACAAGTAATGCACCCGACACCGACAAGTAAAATGCACACTTACATTTTTTTTTTTTTGTAAGGTGAGTGTTGTGGAAAATGTAATTTAAACAAGCTTTAAGCAACTCTGCTTTGGCTTTACTTTTCGGCCATAACCTTCCGACAACGTGTGTTTTATATATCTGACGCTCAAATGGTTTATGTAGGTGGATATTCACATTTCTTGTAAGAAAATCTGTTTAAGTGGTTACAAGCCTTTTTCCATCCACCCATTTACAGTCCACTGCAGTCGCTTCATGCAGTCTGTTGCTCAATTTCAGGGCTACTTCCAAACAGGGTCACCAGCTGCTCCTCATAGTTAGCAATGTTTCTCTTCATGATGTCCATGCATGGGCCTAGCAATCTCTCAAAGGCTTGAACATCCATGACTGATAAAGAAGAAAACAGATACAGTCAGGACTTGGAGGTGAATTTGAAAAGGATGGTACAAAATAATATGTGTTTTACTGGGAGATGTGCATCTTTGGCGCAATATATGAACGAACGAGCACAAAACTGCACAAAATTTACCCAAGCATTTGACACTCCCCACAGCATAGGCAGATGCAGCTCTGGGTTTGTTTGTGACGAGAGCAAGCTCCCCAAAATACTGGCCCCTGGAGCATGTAGCGATGTCCACCTCTTCTTCTTCTTGGTCTGTTTTTGTCTAGCAGAGAAAAAGAAATGCGTACTCTAAGTTTCCAGAGATTTTTTTTTAATCAGAGGCTTGTCTAAAGGGTGGCGGTGCAAACTTACCCGACTTCTCTTCATAGTGATTCTAACCTGGCCAGATTCGACAATGTAGAAGCAATCCGCTAAATCACCCTATGACAAAAAGCAACACAGCAATTGCAAAGGAGCACAAAAACTTAGAATTTTTTTAAAAAATGTCCAATAAAAGCAGATTGTACGAAGACATTATTCACCTGAGCAATAATCTGCTGCGAGTCGCTGTACACCCTGGTGGATAGCACGTCAACTACCTTCATTCTCTCTGACATCTGTGCATGAAACATATTTGGTTTGCAAATGTTTTACTGTAAATATGTAGTACACTGTGTAAATGCTGCAGGACAATGTTAATCTTGACCTCTAAAGATGTAAGCAGGGGTAGCGTTTCAATGAATGCCTCATACAGCTTCCTCTTCTTGGCATTGTTTTTCACTATGATCCTCCTGAATGTCAGACGATCCTGAAACAGATTTAAAATAAGGCTTCATTAAACACAATTTCTGATAACACTGACCCTGGGGTTAGATAAAAACTAACAATTCACACATTATAAAATATTATTCATAATAGTGCTATACAGTAATAAAAATAATAATAAACATAATGATGAAAAATCCCCAACCAAGAAGTCCAGACTGATCTCATGTTGTGTTGTGTGTAGTGCCGATGTGGGACAGTTTCCAAATTCGTTATACTATTGCACCAGGTATGACTGTGCAATGACAATAAAGAGTTATCTATCTTATGTTTGTTCATCAAATAGCTCACATAAAACAATAGTGTGCACTTATAGTTTGAATTTAAGAAAAGAAAAGAAACAGCATCATCCATGTGTCATTATGTGAATGAAATGAATGAAAGAACACCAAGCCTGAACACAAAGAAAGGAATAATATCACAGACAGCATGGTCAACAAAGCTTGCAGTAACATACTGTGCTGCAGGAAACATATGTGACTGCAGAGGGCGCCCTATAGCTGACAAACCTTTTTCCCCTCACCCAAAGGCGTAAGCAAGGCTGGAACCTCATGGTTTAAAGGTTGCTAAAGTTGGACCCACTTCAAGTTCATATCCTATCGCTTGTTTACAAAATGAACAAGGGCCATAAATAAAGGGTCGACTGTTTGACTGGATGCATTTTTTGGCAGCACTCTTCCTCCCTGACCTAAACCAATCGGTGGTCAAAAGGGGCTTCCTGTTTGAGATTAGAGACTCAAATAAAAACAACCTACAAGTCCTCAGGTCAGCATAGGACATGGCAGCAACCTACCCAGCTGCACTGAGAGGACTTAACTGAGACGTTACCCGCAGTTCAGCGATGGCTCTCATAGTCACTAATAAACAGCAGCTTCTCAGAAACAAGTCAGACTGCGACTGGATACGTAACTGGATGTTTTGCCAGTTTTCCTTAAGTAAAATAGCATCCATGCTGAAATGTAACAATAAAACGAACAGAGCCTGGAGGTAAAACAGCTGCTTTCGCCTTAATTTGTGTTCATCTAATGATGGTTTCCACACCGTCGCAGATAAACTCCCCGTTTACTTAAATCATGACAGCTGACAGCACAGCATGCTATAAAAACCCGATTAAGGATCCAACTGTGCTATTGCAGGGGGGTGCGGTGTAATGGTTTACTCACTAGGCACCAAAGGGCTCCAGGTGAAGTGGCGATTATTGTGGCCGCCCTGGGGGTGTTGTACATCAGCGCCAGTTCTCCAAAGCTGCCTCGGTTGTCATAGCAGCCCACCAACTTTTCCGTGCCATCAACCTTCACAAAAATGTTAAACGTGCCACTGAATGGAAAGACAGCGGGGGGGAAAAATATCTTTAGTTAGCACAAAACAATGATTTCAGCAATTATTTAGCAACTGTGTTCACTTTTTCAAGTTAAATAACCAACTATGATACGATTTGAAATTCCCGAGTAAGTTAAACCCACCTTTCGATAACGTAGAAGTTGTCCCCGTCATCATCTTGATCAATGATATGTTCCCCTTCCGTGCAGAACTTCTCGAACATGGCATCCAGCACCTGAGACATCTCTTCCTGGCATGGTGGGGAGGGGGACAGCAGTCAGACAGTGAAAGAATCACGCAGAATGCACTCAGAGTTTGTTTTCGAGCTTCCAAAACAAATAAATAAATAACTATCTCTAAAAAAAAATTAGGCACGGTGTACTGGGCATGCAGCAAAAAAAAGAAGAAATTTACTGGCCTTGGGCCATGTTTCCTTTTGTTTAATTTAGGATATGGCAGGGCACAAACCAGAGAAGAGCTTATGGAATAATCCACTCACTGGATCCAAATTCTTGAACAGAAGAATGTCCCTACATGCTTCCTGTAGTCTCTGTCTCTGCTCGTCAGTTTTGGGGTGAGTGACCTAAAACATAAATCACGAATCACACTTATAACCTCTGAACAGTTAAACCAATTGTGTAAAAAAAATAATCACTGGATGGATGCAGTTTACCCTTGGCTCTTTATCCTCATCATCGTCATCAGGATTGAATGCTTCAGCACACACTGCATGACACAAACACACAAATCACATTTACATTTCTCTTATTGATGAGCAGCAGTTATTTTGTCCATATAGTGTTTTCGACTCTGGGGCAGTTTTCTTGTTATTAGCGACAGTAGATGTCAAAGGTGTTTGTAAATAGAATTGTTAATTGATCCCTTATTAATTGCTTGTTTCTTCCCGTCCGCGAATTATAATGCTGAAGTATACCAGCGTCTCTAGGGTCTCAGAGAGCTCACTTCCAGTGGAACTGTCTACCAGGTCTTTATTTGAAAAAGCTTCACTTTTTCTTTAAATGAACTTTTAGATGAATAACGACACCTTACATAACATCTGAAAAACAAATGTTCATCTTCAGGTGGCCCACGGCACAGACTTCATCCCAGTCAAACAAAAAAGGCAAATTCCAGGGATGATTCAGGACCAGTTCAGGCAATAAATCTTTCAATAAAAACAACTTTTCTCATCTTGAGTACAGGAATATGCGGTGACGGATGACAGCACTCTTACTGCATTTCCTTCCTATATGTTAACAGAAAGATGGGGTAGTGGTATAAAAAACTTTCAACTTGACACAGGCTAATGTGGAATATGGTAAGTGACCAGCTTAATGTTAACTTAATTGAATCTGTTTTTATTTCATGTGCAAGATTTACGGTTTGCTAAGTAAAAGATGTTCGTTCCCCGTCTGAAGTGATAAGAGGTAAGGTAAATACCCAAGTTATTAATAAATAATTCTTTCCATTCAGAAAGGCAAACCAAGCAGCTATCCAAACACAAAGTTATGTGAAGCCGCAACTTTACTATTGCTACATTACTCACTGACGGGTTCGAGACAAAGTGGCTTCACAAGCTGTAACAAATCAACACTATTACAATAAGTGGAAGACGGTAACAAAAGACAGATGGAAAAATACTTAAGTATCACTTGTACTGAAACCAATCTGACACAGCCTCGCTAGTCATGTGTCACAGAAGGCTTTATTTAATGTTTTCAGCTCAGACACTGTCCAGAGTTTCCCTCCTTGACACAACAGGAAGATGGTAACTCACCTGATGCTCTTCGGATGAATCTGTTTATCACAGGGGCTGGAGAAAAGAAAAAGAAAGATATATATCTGTATTTTTTTTTTTTTTTTTTTTAAAAAGCATGTTAGATTTCACCATAAAAGATATCCATCCATCACAAACTGTTATTGCTAGGAAGGTTTGAGGCTGTTGTATTTCGACATCTACAGCACAAGTGGAGCATTCTCATTAGGGTCTATATTCATCTGAGTAAAAGCTGAATGGGGGACAGCTGCTTTGAAGTGGATTTTAGCCTTTGAATCAAATTTAAATGCGAAAAACAGTACCAAGCTGCTACACAATAGGTCAGTATGAAATATACATTAGATAGGAGGTCTCGTCCATTAATGGCCTGCCAGCCAGTGCTGACCGGGGAATCTCATTGAAATATGGGAGGCATTAATGGTGGTTGGTTGGTTGGGGGGGCACAACAATGACCCAAAACACAGACGTTTAACAACTGCATGCCAGGCATTTCTCCTTATGTAACCATTGCAGCCAGTCTTGCAGAAGCCACCACTCATTGGGATGCTGTGTCAGAGCTCTGGGTTGCTTCTGGCTGCACCTCATTACACTCTGGCAGCAGTCACTGTGTTAAATACTTCAGGAAATGTAGGCCTGTCGACAGCACATTGTGTACTGCCTGCATCTATATAACAGCTGAAGCTGTAGGCCTTTATGTTTTACAAGCTTTGTCTTTTTTTCTTTTTTTTTTTCTTGGTACATATGAAGGGGAGGCCCACCGGGCCTGCACCTGAGACAGAAAACATTTAAACGGTCTAGATGTTTTTATTACTATCATAATTATTTATAAAGCAAAAGAAGCCGCAGTGTGCAGGTGCTATTCTCTGAGCAGAAACGTGAAGAGCATAACACGTTCGTGAACCAGCATTGAGCCTCGGTGACCATATATGGCAAATGACAGAGCCGTTGTAAATGTATGGCGGCAGCATCAGCGCGCTCGATGTGGTTTTTCATTCTCTCCCACAGAACAGCCGCGGTGCGGCCATCCATCCATCCATACATGCTCACAATTCAAAGCAAAGCATCTCGAGTCAAGTTCAGCATCCCCCCATGACAGAAACACGCACGGTGAATGTGTTAGCCCACCTATGAATTCCTCGTCATCGTCGTCGTCCTCCTCTCCGTTTTCCGAATCGATCTGCATGGCTTCGTCAATGAAATTGACCGCTTTCCCAAGTCTCGGGGCCGAATTTTGGTCATTGCCAAATGAGGCCTCTTTGGTCTCGTTCTCCTTAAGCTGGGTGAAATACTGTAGCGCAAACTCGAGTAAGTCCCTGGGCTGATTCCTCAACACTTCCACGGTAAAGCTCTGTAACAGCTCCGTCAGTCCTTCAGGAATTTCTATACTCATTCCTGTTATCAGTCTATGGATGTGGACAAAACCGGTTTGCTGCGAATTTCAGTGATTCAAAAGCACCCAGATCAGGTTTTCTTCCCGTCGTGTTTTTTGGTTGGCTTTTTTTTAAAGATGCCGAAATCAGCAGACGGGTGTGTAGTCAGACCACCCGCTCAGCAAGCCCTCCACAGCGGATCCTCTCTTTTTCTTGAATGAAAATGGCTCTGGATTTTTGGTCCGAACATCTTCTGCTGCTTCTGGCTAGGAAACCCACGCATGTGACCCAGGAATCCATGGCAACCACCTATCCAGAGATTGCGTATGAGCAGCAGCGGCGCAGAAACTGCAGTCAGTCGCAAAATACAAATGATGGGAAAGAGAAGCCCTGGGGAAGGCTCTTTCAGTCATAGATCGATTTTTCACTAACAGAGATTAGATCAAATATCCTGCGGTCTGGCATGTATGTTTGCCGTGGTTGTTCGCTCATACTTACTCTAAACGATTAAAAATATGATTAAATAAGAAGGACAACATCGCATATTATTTAAAAAGAAAAAAAAAACAACAACAGCAGACATAGCAAGGCTAAAGACAAAAAGGTACTGCCATGCAATGATAAACACTGAATCTATTTTTTGTTTATTTGCTTGTTTTGCCACATGTAATTAATATTTAAACAGGTAAACATTAAAACCTAAGACCTCGGTAAAGACCTACAAATCAATAAAGATTCGTTCTGTATTTTTTATTTAGGCTTTCTTCTTTTTAAAGGAGCTAATAAGAAAAGATCGTTTATGATAGTTTAGAGAGTTTGGAGGCTCATTTCTTAGGGAGAAAATAATAATACATGTGCTGGATATTTTAATGTCATGGGACCTGTCACACTTTGACCACGCCAGAATGAAGTTTCATTTCAGAATCAAACGTTCCCCCGTGATATCACGGACTTGTGTAGCTGAACATTTAGTACATTAGAAAAACGGCTCAGACAAAGAAAAAATAAGTCTAGGTCTCAAACTAAAGGCCATTAATCATAGACTTCATATGGACATCTATCAAGAGATGAACTAATGATGCTCTTCTGTGGGTTACAATATGACTGAGCCACAAAAATGTATATCCACAATATGAGTTCAAATTTGGTTGACACTTTCTCATTCCAGAAAATTTGTTGGAGTGACATGAGTTCACAAGCCTGCAAAACTACATTCTGTCAAACAGCTAATCCAAAGAGCTTAGCAGAACAAGGGGAAGTAGAGCAAAACAAGGGGGTAAGGGTTAAACTGGAATGCAGAGCAAGTGGGAAGTCTGCCCACTTGCTGAGGTTGGGTGACCTCAGGTGAGTTTTAGTCATGGCATGTGGTGGCACTACTACTACAGTGTGAGAAATCCCCCCCCCCCAAAAAAAAAAATCCCTTCTCATATTGTGTTGGAATTTCAAGGCTTCCAGCAGAGAGAAGGTTAGTTTGAGGGAACCACTTGAGGAAACAGATAATAATTGTGCTAAAGGAGCACAGCTATTATCTGCCATGGTTATCATTCCACTGTGGCTCCACTATGACACCCCTCCCCCTGCTGTGGCCCATATCTGTCACCCTTTATTAAGAAAGGCGCAGCATTTTCTCACTCCAGCGAATGGGAGCATGTCGATGGAGTGACCTGTAATGTTCCACTGCTGCAGTTTAGCTGTTAGCTTTCAAACTCACTATTCCAGACCACTGTAAACTATAAGACCCCCCCCCCCCCCCACACACACACACCTGAATACAGCACAACGCCATCATTTCATCTACTGTAAGAGTCAGCTGCACAAACACACACACTGTGCGTCAGCCCTGTTCACTGAACCATAGATCCTGAAGACTGTTTCTACTTTAAGCTTCACAATAACAAACCAGTGGAGCTTGCATTGGTGTAATTGTTAACTACACTTAAACAGTGAGTATATATATATATATATATATATATATATAAAGAAGAGAAAAGAAAACGTAACTTCTAGATACTGTTCATCAGATGTAGATTGTTTTTTTAGGCCTGCAATTTTTTCTTTTATTCTTCACTGGCATTCTTGCACGTGCATTTAAACGGAAGAAATGGGGGAAACATGTCTTTTTCCAATACTTAAATAATACTTGCCAAGTGAAGTGGGGCGATATCAGCTTCGAAAGGGCTCCGTGTTTTTATTCTTTGGCTTCAACTCAAAAATGTAAAGCTGAAACCTCTTAAGTCAATTTAATGACGTAATGATTGAGTACGTCCTTCTTTAATTCATTGGCTGCTAGAACCCATTTTGAATGTATTAGTGCCACCTACTGGACATCCCACTACATTACAATGTATTGTTAGACTAGAATACAGTTGATGTTGCTTCCTGTTTCAAGTGCCATTAAGTTGCAGTCTTTCCTGAGTGTGTTGGAACAAATGTATTCCTTGGGTATTACTAAGGGTAAAATAAGCTTACTGTGTAAAATTAGATAATTAATTCAGTGGTGAAGATTTGAGCGGCAGCTCTTTAGTCAGACATGCTGTGGTCGACTTGTTAAATAGTCCGTAATCCAACCTACCAGTGGGGCGTCCACCTGCATTTCCGTGAGCTTATTTACATCATTTCAGTCTGAAAACAAACTGTAAAAAGTGTCATGGCACCCTATGCATGAGTAGATGTATTACACTATAAGCTACAGCCAGACTGTACTTTTGATATGTTGGGATTAAGATGACTGAAAAAGAAAATAGTAGCCAAGACCTGTCTGAAAGCAACTCAGTTTTGAATAAAACACCAGAAACGATGCAAGCATTTTTCCACGAAACATTTATTTGATCAATAGACAGGATCACATCTTTCCATAAACAGGTCAGTTAAATATTAACAAATTTACAGTCATGAGGAATGTAATACAAAAGAAACAAAAACAAATATTCGCTTTAAAAAACCCCAACCCAGGGACCCCACCCAGAATAATGTGACCACGGTGGCACTGAAACAGAGACTTAAGTCCATTTTCCAGCTCCACTGTTACACGCTCTTCCCTTCAGTGCTTCACAGTTCATCCTTGTCTTTTGTCTGCAAGCATGATTAGAGAAAGGTCAGAAGAGTAAACCACTTCAACATCTAGATTCTTAATTTTACATTGTCCTCAAGCAAGAGTGTGTGAAGTCTTCTCACCGTTTCTTCGTCATCATCCTCATCCACAATCTCTTCTTTATCTTCAGAGTCATCTTCTGCTGGTTCTTCAGGCTCCTCCTCAGGTTCTTCTTCAATCTATAAAAGAGCCATGATTATTAAACATATCCTACAGTCTTAAAAATCACTGCACAAATACTTAACATTTTACAAAGAAGATTTAAAAAGCAGAGACAAGACTAAACTCAAAAAGGCTCACTGCTGGAAGAGGAACCATTAGTTCAGACACCATAACATCTGCTATGCAAATTAGTATACCAAACAAGAGCTGCAGTGACTTGCCTGTTCATCTAGTGGTACATTCAAGCTGAGTCGGAGCATGCGCTCTATTCTGTCTCCATAAGCTTTTGTATCAGCGAGCTGGTATCCTGAGCGCAGTGTGGCTGTCTCAAACAGAACCACAGCCAGATCTGATGCAGTCTGGTCCTCAGCATCAGTCTGGGGGGTGTGAGGAAAAGAAACTGTTCAACTATGTGCTCTGATTGGTCCATTTTAAGTTTATTCATGTAATGAACTACATTTACTAAGTAATTTGATGGTAATCTTAGTAAAGGACCATTACTATAGTACAGATGTACAAAAATGACAGTGGTTAAACTCACATTGACTCTATTAAGCAACTGCTTGACAAGAGGATGTTTGGGGTTGAGTTCTAGTGTTTTCTTCTGGCTGGCGTAATAACTGGAAAGATTAAATGGAAATACAGATTTAGAACAACGCAATAGCAGTGGGAGTAATAAATGCAAAGATGAGCCCAGGATTAACACTCACTTTGTGGAAATGTCCTTTCCTGTCTGGTAGGCCTGTGCCTTCATGATCCTCTCCATGTTCCCCGACCAGCCGTACTGGCTGGCAACCAAGGCGCAGGGTGAGTTGGTTAGCCTCTGAGAGAGAACAGCCTTCTCAATCTGTTGGGGAATAAAAAGCAATGCATTAAATGTTGCAGACATAAATGAGCAGCTAGAGCCAAAATTAACTGCTTCTACAGCTGGCGCTCATGCCCATTCTTTTAATATCACAGAATTACCTTGTCCTTTAGAGCTTTGTCCTTCAGCCAAGTTGTGAGAGGTTCGAATTCCTTCTCCAGGGCCTCCCTCTTCTCCTTGGTCTTTTCACTCTCGTCAAATTTGACACCTTCCTTGGCCACGTTCTGGAAGCGTTTTCCATCAAACTCTGGCAGTGCCTGGATGCAGTACTCATCCACAGGCTCTGTCAGGTAGATGACCTCATAGCCCTTCTTCAGCAGCTTCTCAACAAAGGGAGAAGACTCAGCCTGTAGTGGATGGAAGAACAAGAGAATTTCAGCTAGTGTAGGATAGTTTACACTTCTTTCTCCTGACCAAAAAACACACATTCACTCACCTCTTTCCTGCTGGTGCCAGCCATGAAATAGATCTTATCCTGCTTCTCTTTCATGCGCTCCACATACTGTTCCAGGCTGGCCAGGTCTGTTTCACTGTTGGAGGTCTGGAAGCGCAGCAGCTTAGCGAGACGGGTCCTGTTGGAGTGATCCTCGATCACACCCAGCTTGATGTTGGTGCCAAACTCCTTCCAGAACTTATCGTTGTACTGTTCCTCTGCAATCTTCTTAATCATGTCCAGAGTCTTACGGACCAACTTCTTGCGGATAACCTGAAGAAGACAAAGTAGGTAATGACCATTTCATACTGCATTAAATCTAGTGTTAGTTATTCAGAATCTTTAATTTATGGTTTCATTTAACCATGTTCTAGTGCCCCCTGTTATTCCTGAAAGCACTTTATGATTTGCACTACATAAAAATTGCTTTGTTGCTTCATTATCCATTTTAACCAAAGGCTTCATTGGTTAATGATGACTAAATGATGGAATGGGAAGCGAACAGGGCTGCATGTTGAGCTCACCTTGAGCAGTTTGTGCTGCTGCAGAGTTTCTCTGGACACATTCAGAGGAAGGTCGTCAGAGTCAACCTAACAAAATAAAGTTTCCCTTAATCACAGTGCAGGTGATATTAATGTAGAGACCAAGCACATAACATTAGCATGAGACCAAATAAGAGTTAAAAACAACTCACCACTCCCTTGACGAAGTTCAGGTACTTGGGCATCATGTCATTGAAGTCGTCTGTGATGAAAACTCTCCTGACAAACAGCTGTGAATGGAAGGCATTTATTTTGAAACTCAGTTTTTGGGGAATTGCTGAAAAAGTTGAATAAATCTGATACTAAATATTGCTTAGAGTACACACCTTGATGTAATCATTCTTCTTGGAGCCATACTCGTCAAACAGCCCACGGGGAGCTGAAGTGGGCACAAACAGGATGGACTTAAAAGTGACCTCACCCTCAGCTGTGAAGTGGATGTGAGCCATAGGGTCATCATTGTCCTGTTGGAAGATGGGTAAAGTTTATAAAAATCAGACATTAGTATACCAGCCTATAGAGCCGGTTTGATAAAGTATGTGTGCCTACCTTTGAGAAGGTCTTGTAGAAAGCCTTGTACTCATCTTCCTCAACCTCCTTAGCAGGCCTCTGCCAGATGGGCTTGATATCATTCATCAGTTCCCAGTCCCACACAGTCTTCTCAACCTACACATCACACAATTGTATAACTTTTGAAAAATATACATTTTAGATCAGACATATTTTCACAGACTTCTGAGTAAAATAGTCCATAAATCTTAATGACTCGGTGGGACTTTAACCCACCATAAAAAACTGTTAATGATCACACACGTGTAAATATAGTCTCAACCACCATTTCTTCATCAACATACCTTCTTTGTTTTTGGTTTGTCTTTGTCTTCTTCTTCCTCTACTTCAGCCTCATCTTCAGAAACCTCTTTCTCTGGTTCCTCTGCTGCGTCAGCATCTTCCTCAATGGGCTCTTCAACCGTCTCAGTCTTGAATGTTAAAAGAAATTATGCAACCGTTTGTTCATTTCCATATTTGTCAGTTTCAGTCTGGAATTAAGTCTGACTCATAGTGCTGAAGGAAATGACAAAGTAGTCACCTTGCTGGCCCACACATAGATGGGGAAGTTGATGAACTGAGAGTATTTCTTGACAAGGTTCTTGATGGTCTCCAGCTCCAGGTAGTCTGAGGCCTCCTCCTTTAGGACAAGTCTGCAATTAGACAAAGACGAGATTAAATTTAAAATTACAGGCTTTTATAACATTTCAGACTCATGTAGCAGCATGAAAATACTCTGCAGTTCTTCTTCAATAGAGACTGTACATTAACAACACAAAGACATTAACTATGATTTCATAAGCTTTGACAAAGTGAGCCACGCATTGAAATTAATTTCACAAGAGCTGTTTAAAAAGATCAAGAAACCAAATCTGGTGTGGGCAAATGTTAGCACATAAATAACATACGTGATGGTGGTTCCTCTACCCAGTGTGTCCCCACGGGGGTCCTCAATGACAGAGAACTGATTTGAGTCAGACTCCCAGATGTGCTGTGTGTCATTGTTGTGCTTGGATGTCACAATGACCTTGTCAGCAACAAGGAAGGCAGAGTAGAAACCGACACCAAACTGTCCGATCAGCTCTGAGGTAGACTGTTCCTCTTCCTGCATCTCTGTCATCTTGTTAAGGAATTCGCTGGTGCCTGACTTGGCAATGGTTCCCAAGTTCTTTACTAGCTCCTCCTTGGTCATTCCAATACCAGTGTCAGTGATGTGCAGCATGTTCTTCTCCTTATCAGACTGGGGATAGAAATAATGAAATTCAATTAGTGGATGCACAGCTTTTCCATTAAAGGTGTCAGCATTCAATAAGTTAATGCATACCTTTATTTTGATGGTCAGCTCTTCATTTGTGGCCATTGCATCCTCGTTGGTTAGGGACAACAAGCGGATCTTATCCAGAGCATCCGATGCATTGGAAATCAGCTCCCTAAGGAAGATCTGCAGCACAAAAAAAAAGTGATGAACTCTGTGAGAAATGTCTTAAATAAAAATATGTAGACACAGGGTTGAGTAAAGATTATTCCTGCCCACCTCCTTGTTCTTGTAGAGAGAGTTGATGATCAGCTTCATCATACGGTTAACTTCAGCCTGAAAGGCATGTTTTTCAGACTTTTCCCTGAGTTCCTTAATCTGAGCTGCATTCAAACCGTCCAGCTGGATTGCCTCCTCCTCTCTGAAGGCAGACAGATGCAAATACAAACAGGGTAAGAGAGGAGAACGACAGCAAATCTTTGCTGCCAAACAAATCTGTTGTCCTTTCAGATAACTAAGATTGAAGATGAAAGCAAGATACATACAACTTCCTATTATTACAGGCAACTTTACAGTAAAACTTGCACACCTCTGCCTCCACTGTAACTCCAAAGTGACCCTGAGCACCTGTACACAAGCTTTATCTTCTTGACCTTGTTATGCTAAGATTTAGTGGACTTTTCCCTGATAGAGTAACTGTATCAGTTTTCTAGAAAGGTATATGGACTTACGGAAAGTAACACCTACCTCTGCACCACTTCATCGTCTGTTCTGGAGCCATCCCTGCTTTTACCCAAGTCCTCCTCTACTGTCCCGTCAACGTCAAGTTCATCATCTGCCTTTACGGCAGCTGTCAAGGGATGAAGTTGCTCGATTAAAATTCATTATCAATTACCGGGAACATGTGGTAATTTTAGACTCTCATTAAGTTTTTAAAGCACTGTGCAAACACGTGCTCACAGTCACCAAATTAATTAAGACGTAACGTCTGACCGTGTCAGCCTTTTAATCATTATTTAAACGTGCATGTATGCAACAGTGGAGGTTAGCTAACATGAGACAGCTTCAACACAGATGGTGTTTCTGCTAGAAAGTTCTGGAAAGGCAAGGAGATTAACGGACACTGGCGTTACTCTAAAATAACAGGTAAATTAAATACGCTCTCCGTTGCTTTGACACCTGCAAGCCTTTTAAAGTCAAGTACAGAGAGAACGTACAAACTCCACAGTGAATGAAAAGAAAAGCAAAAACCAAGTTAGTGCTAGCATACGGGCTAAAGGTAGCTAAAATAATGAATAATTAAAAAAATATATACCACTACTCACCAAATGCTAAGAGTGCAAAAAGAAGCCCTATCACCCAGACTCGTTTCATTGTGAGATGCTTCCTGACTGACTGCCTGCCTGACGACTTGAGCCTTCAGCTGTTGAGACAATAGCCGGGAGATCAGCGCATGCAGCACTGGCTTTTACAACGAGGAATGACTAGCTGTCTCTCCCACCAAAAGAGCCCACTCGCCTTACCCCGTGACTACCGACCAATGGCTGTGCACCACGCACGACCGTCGACCAATCACAATACAGTCTACGGTACATGTTGTCCAATCAGTTTCTTCAACATATGCCTAGACCCGAAAATCGTGGCTGGACACCATTGGCTAGGAATGAATAATCAGCACATCACTTCCTAAAATTTACCTTTCATTGTAGGGAAAACATCACTGACAGCACTTCCAGTTAAAGTTCCAGAGCCAAGGAACACACTTAGGATTAATAATAGAAAGACGGCGAATGTTTGGTTTATGGCTCCAAGGCCGTTTCAGTCTCTACAAAAGTAAATGATGCAGTGTTTCTTGATGTGTATATGGCGCGTTATTCTGGAATTTTGCATTCCCTTTCCTTTAAATGACTGGATGCACCGTAATGCTGTGGAAGCATAAATTATAATGAATGAGTCTATTTCAAGTTAGTCACCGAATCTAATCCACTTGGTGGCGCTATATAGCTAGCAAGCTGAAATGGCAAATGCTAATGTTTCAGGAACTAGTTCTTAGTGTTCTCCCGCAGATCAGGATATCATTATTGTGCTGCTTGCTCTGTTTGTTTTGTGTCAGGGGTGTTAGCGATCGTGTCAGCAGCGATATTTAAAAGAGATACTGTGAATCTTATTTTTTAAAAATGACAACCATCGTCAATACTGAACATCTCAAATGTATTACACTTGACTGTCTGACCACAGTGTCAGCTCCTATTAAGTGTGATGTTTCTCCAAATGTGAATGGAAAAAAGATCAGAATTAACAATTTAAAGATAAATAATAAAATACTGGACTAGTACTTTTTTGTTATAAGGTCAATAATTTGATTTACTACATTACAGTAAGTCATTGTTCTATCTTAAAAAGGATTTTTCCAGTCTAAGACAATTTTCATAAAGCATCTTTTAAACAACAAAGATTACCGAAGTTCTGTACATAAAAAGGTGGATTACATAATAAAATACAAGATATACACATGTGCGCACATGCCCACACACATCAACCTAAAAGGACTGCAAAAAAACACAAAACAGCCTTAATGCCTTCAACTCTTATGCTGGGTCGAAAGCAAAAGAAGAAAAGCTCGTTTCAAAGGTGGACTCAAACAAATGTTGCGCTTATGGCTGAGATAGCATGATTCAAACATATAATGCAACATCAAAAATCGATTGTAAAATACACAGGAACCAGTGAAGGGAGGTCAACACAGGGGGAATATGCTAAATTTTATGAGTTCTATTAAGAAGGTGAGGAGCTGCATTTTCTTTTTTTAAGCAGAATTAATTTGTTTACCCAATTTTAAGTCACAATCCTTCTGCTTACCCAATCCAAGATCATTATCCACAATTCAATGTGAACCTACACAGGAAAAACATGCAAACTCCACACAGAAAGGTCTCAGCTGGCTGGTGGATTCAAACTCTGGACCTTCTTGCGTTTAAGTGTCAGTGATAACCACTGCGCCGCTATATCATTATTAGTCTCTATTAGTCTTAGTCTCTGTTCACAACGATTGATTGATTTAGAAAGCACAGTGGATTCTAAATCAGACAATCAATATGTGCTTGAAGTGCACACTTTCATCTTTAATTCACTGTGTTTAACAAACCCTTTGCAGACACTGTTTAAAAATTTCAGCACTTTTTATACATAGTGCCCCATTTTCAGGAGCTTCATGGCCAGGTGAGGCCTGTTCCCTCATTACTCCATGACAAATCAAGGAGATCTGCAGTTCATTCCAAGTGCTGAACTTGTATTTGGTTACTCTTCACTGGAAATCTCAATATGAATTCCAAAGAGATATTGATGCAAGTGAAAAAACAACAACAACAATTATTACACTAAAACCCAAATACATCCATCAGAGAGATGGCAAAACCTTCAGGAGTGGCCAGATCAATGAACTGATACCTTCTTAAAAATAAATACACTGGTGAGTTCAGCAAAACCAAAAGACCTGAAAGATCACAAAATAAAGTGGATGATCACAGACTTCTTTCCTTGGATAACTTTGATGAAGGGTAGAGTCTTTTCATTTGAAAAGCTCACATACGTATGTGAGATACTTAATATCTATCCGAAAATGTTAAATGTTTGGACTGAGAGATTTTGCATTTTCTTTTCCTTTTTTAGTACCAACTAATGAGGCAGACTAACTATGTGATTGGTTTGGTAAGAGCATCCCAGAGAGGAATGATAAGTTATCAATTAAGGAATAGCTTCCCACTTACATTAATATAGAGTAAACTGAACCAGACAGTGTTTGTTGTCTTTAGATATAAACCTTGAATTTGGAAAAATTAGCAAAGTCCCAGAGTATCTAATGATATAAGACTCTAAGCCTGTTCATATGGGATTTCACAATTTCTGCTATGTAGCTAGTCCATCTAGCTAATATTAGATAGATGTGATGTCATCTGCTAAAAAAGTAAGAAGCACATACTGTATTAGCCTAATAGCTATATTGTGAGCTATCTGGAGGTGAAATAATGACTTTTGGTGTTGCACTGATCAAAAGTCTTGAGCCTTCCCTCCACCTCTGCATAGGAGGTGAAAGTTTTAGTAGCGTTTGCATGCATATGTGCACGTCATACTTTCAGTCTGTAAACACGATAGTGCCAAAGGTTTTGAATGAATTATGATAAAACTTTGTAGGGGTGTAGATGATGTAATGTTCACAATCCATTAAAATGTAGCTCACATCCACCAAGGTCTTCTAGGTTAGCTTAAGAATTAATTTATCAAAAATCATCGTGTCATGTCACATTTTACCTCTGACCTCTCCCTCAAGATCAGTAGATTATTCCGGAGGTCAAATTGATATAGAGCTACTGCAGTTGTTAGTTGGTTAGATATATGGCGCAGCAAGGTGGCATGGTGGTTAGCACTGTTGCCTCGCAGCAAGCCTGAGTTCATTTCCACCATCAGGCCGGGGCCTTTCTGTGTGGAGTTTGCTTATTCTCCACGTGTTTGCGTGGGTTCTCTCCGGGTACTGCAACACACGTACACACCTGCTAAGTAGATGAGTATTACACCAACTCATCTTGACAATGCTGTACAAGCATACAGCGAATGAGTGTACCGCTGATCTTTATCCACTAAGCGGCACTATTTAGCTACTGACTTAAAATATACACCTTATAGTAAACACAAATGATAGAAAAAACACGGGTGCAAGCTTCTCCCACGAATGTGCATATTATTCTACTGCTTGCTCATTCTGTTTACATGTTTATGTGGGCAGCGGAACAAGCAGAAGCTAAAAGACACACAACTCTTTCTGATAATCCTCGTCCCAAAAGGATAGATAGATAGATAGATTTGATTCAGCATTCAGTCTTTTATTGCTCTCATATTTTATTGGATTTCTACTCTCTAATAACACATTTACTACGTGTTGGCTACCTGTGATCCCAAATGATGGAAGGGCAGTAAGGAGCGAGCATAAAGTATTAGAAATATGCATCTTATATGCATTTATAAATATATTCAGGCTATGGGAGGCACTGAACGTCAAACGCACGAGCTCATGATTGGCTGGCTGGTCGTGACCTTACCAAACAGGGAAGTGACGTAAGAGCAACTACACGGCGACAGTTTCTGTTTTTGCCGAGGGAGCCCGTTGCCTCATGCAGTCGGCTGGGGAGTACACCGCAACCTCCGCACGGTCCGCCACGCTCTGAACAAAGCTATGGCGCCCTGGTCTTTGCCGCTCTCGTGTCTTCTGAAACACACGGACTGTCTGCAGAGGGCCAATATTTTCTGTAATGTCGTACAGGGGTTACACCACCACTACCACCCGGTAAGGTCTCGGTTATGGAAACGGAATTTCAGAGCGGTGTCCCAGGGAGTTGGTCAGCTACTCTCCCACGAGCCCAGAGCCGGAAAGTGCGCAGCATCTGTTTGTAGCAGCTCCTTAGACGGTCAGAACAGGACAGAGAGGCTGTGGTCTGTTTACGATGAGACCAAAAGACAAACTGGAGGTAAGGTCACTGTTCACAGTGAGGCGGCTCCTCATTAATAATTACAGCCCTGCCCTAAATACAAAGCTGCTGTTTCTCTATAACTCTGTTTTGGCTTGTGTTTCCTGCTGACTAATGCACTACATCTCGCCATTCCTCTATATTAATAGCTTCTCAGACAGCAGACTCTAAATGTGGAAATTAGGTTGTACCTGTCTCTGCAACTTGATTTATTTGTGTCTCACTGATGCTAACAAATCCCCAATGTCTACATTTCGGAACCTTAAAACCTGCATGTTTTTGTTTATTGCATTACTGATTGATCTTTTTTAAAGGTCAGAATTTGTTGGGAAGTTGACATTGAAGGGTTAAATCAACACTGTGCTGATGTTTGACTGAGGTGTTCTTTTACTCACCTTTTGTCCACTCCTGAATGAGAGTAACCTTGGGAGTTGGTGTGATTAGCACTGTTGCCTCACAGCAAGAAGCTTCCTGGTTTCCTCCACATGTTTTAGCTTCCTTCCACATTCCAAAGACATTCATGTCAGGTGAGTTGGTGACTCTAAACTGGCCATGGATGTGAGATAGATAAAATATTTTAGGTGCATAGAATCAAGAGCTGTATGAATGCACCCCCCCCCCCCCTTTTTCTAATGTATTAGTTTTTACATATTTGTCACAATTACATATTTCAGATCCTCAAAAACTTATATTCACACCTTGATGGTTAGTATCTTGACCAGACTGGAGCCAGGGCTCAAACCACCAATCTTCCGATTACTATAAATGATTTTAATAATGCTATAAATAAAATAGACGTGACAGTCAATGTAGGCAATATACTTATTAATTATAGATGAAATATATACAATAATGCAATAATTTATTATAAATATTTTTTAAAAACACAGATGTTAATAATTGCTGTACATGTGTCTGTGCAAAGTTTTGCTGAGATTGGCCCACTTGTTAAGAAAGAGGTGGGATATATACAGATACATTCTTCATCTGTATTATTGTATATATTTCTGAATTCAAATAAGCTGAAAAAAGCTCTTGTGTTTTTATTTTTCTTCTCAGATCTGATCTCCGTTATAACTGCCAACTCTGTCGACCCAGACACTATTTTTGCCAACAATGAGATGAGCCTGCGAGACATAGAGATCTACGGGTTCGACTACGACTACACTCTGGCATTCTACTCCAGCCATCTCCACACTCTCATCTTCAACATAGCACGGGACATCCTCGTCACTAACCACCGGGTGTGTGTTGTGAATGATTCTACAACCTGACACTATTGATTAAGTCACCCCTCCGCTCAACTACAACCGGTTGCCCACACATGGCCACCCATCCCTGAGCCCGGTTCTGTCAGGCTTCTTCCTTTGAAAGGGGAGTTTTTCCTTCCCACTGTCACCAAATGCTTACTCGTACGGGTCATCTGATTGTTTGGGTTTAGGGTCTTTACCAAACAATCCAAAGCGTCTTGAGGCGGTGGTTGTTGTGCATTGGCTAAAAACAAAGTTAATTTATGTAACAGATTCTTAAAGGTTGTCAGTGGGCTAAGGTTTAAATGAAGCTACAACCCTGTTTAAGCTCCATGTGCAAAAGTACATTTACCTTTGTGGGTGATTTATGTTGCTCATTGGTTTTAAGTAATCCTAATGCTTTTCTCGTCACTAAATGTAAACCTTTGTTTTTTTTAAAGTATCCAGAGGGCCTGCGAAAGTACGAATACGTTCCAAATTTTGCTGTAAGAGGACTTCACTATGACGTCCAAAAGGTGAGAGTGGAGCTTCCATTGTCTTAAACTGTTTAGACAATCTAAGATCGATGTGAGGACCATCGGTATGATGATTATATTTAATCATTTTTAGGCATTACTGATGAAGATAGATGCTTTTCACTATATCCAGTTGGGAACTGTATACAGGTATGTGTGCACTTTGTTAATTCCATGTCTGAGTAGTGACCATTTATATGACGATACAAATGACATGCTGTTTAGGAATTTACATTGTTTAATGTTTTTGATTCAGAGGTCTTCATCCAGTTCCTGACGAAGAAGTAATTGCCATGTATGAAGGCTGCCATGTTCCTCTGGAGATCATGAGTGACTTCTATGGCAAGGTGATCAGCACTTCCACACTGTCATGTCTCCACACAGATACTGTAACAAACATAATAATTATGATAATGACTAGGGCTGGGCTATATCATACCGTTCACGGTAATACCGGTATAATGTTGGGCAACGATAGGAAAATGAAATATCGCGATAGAATATGGGTAAAACGCGCATGCGCAGTGCCTTTGTTTACATATGCACATGGCGGCGACGCAGAATGAGAAGAGCGAAAGCGGATCGTTAAATGAAACGGATGAACCAGAATTGGTTTGTAAAAATGCTGCAACTTCAGTGGTGTGGAACTGGTTTAGCTTTCATCCGTCAGATACACAACAAAACACTATTTTTGGTAGAGCATGCTAGCGGGCCGTCGTTATTACCGTGTTGTTTGGAAAATACGGCACACTTAAAATCAATCCTTTGATTTTTCTGAAAATCGACAGTGCCCCTTATAATCCCGTGTGCCTTGTGTATGAATTCTGGTTATGTTTACTGACCTCGAAACGATTTTATGTGGTACACGGCGCTCGAAAGTCTGTCAAATGTTTTAGTACGACTTTGCTAAGCTACAAAGCCGCACAGCTTGATGGATTGTCGGAGCATTACGGCTGTCGTAGGCAGGAGCCTCGCGGAGTGATACGTACTGTGCTTCAACATAATATTACCCTATTGTATGTGTATAACCTCTTTTTAAGTTTTGTGGATATTATACATGGTTATGCTGAGGATATGTCGGCCAGTTTTCACTGGAAATGCCTTTTGGTTAAACTGTCAGCAAGGAATTTGCACTGTTACATTTTTATATAACTTTAATGCACTTAAAAAAGCTGCTTGTTTAAGTGAAAATACATTGATGGGTTTTTTTTGCACTAATAAAGTTGAGGAGTTGTAAAGTGTTTTGTCTAGTGTCAATTATATCGTCAGTTATATCGTTATCACAGATTTTCAAATGTATATCGTGATAAATATTTTTGGTCATATCGCCCTGCTCTAATAATGACTTCCCTGCAGAGTTCACATGGCCATACGATGAAACAGTTCATGGACATATTCTCCCTGCCTGAGATGACCCTTCTGTCATGTGTCAACGACTTCTTCATGAGGCACAACATCGACTATGAGCCAGTCCATCTCTACAAAGATGTAAAGGTCAGCTGTCTTGTTATCGCTGTACCTTGTTTTAATGCAATGATTTAACAGCACTCTCTTTTTCCTGATTGGATCTCGAAAAAGGCCAGTGTGTGTGTGTGTGATGAGAATAAATCCAGCCACATGTTCATGACTGTAACTGTATTTACATGTTTCCAGGGAGCGCTGTGGTACTCCAGCCATTCGGTTCCATCTTATATTTAGATCTGAAAAGCAATGTCTAATTTTAGTCAAGCACGCTCGCTTGCAGCCATGTGCGTCTGTTCTCTGGTGGCTCCACGACTTCACAGGGAGACCGGCGAAAAATCAGATCTGCGTTCTCCCTTTGAGGCCAACTGTCATGGTGGGCCTCTCAGTTCTGTGTCACACTGTAGGGTATTTGTCAGATCACTGTCTTTAAAAAGTCCTCACACTGACTCTCTGTTCCGCTAATGCTTCTCGTGTTTTCTCAAGGACACCCCCCTCCTCCATTTTTTAATTACTTTCAAGCCCATTTTATTATTTTTTACTTCTTTTGTGCATCAAACCATCTTTGTATATGTTAAACATCCTAAGTTTTCCCTGAGGGGATCAGGATTTCAGGGGAAAGTTTACTCGCACACTCATTGATTCAAACACTTTCTCAGCGTGTCACCAAAGAAACTAAACTCTGGGGCTTTCTTTCTTCATATTCATTTGTATTCACAGATGCACTTGCTTTGTGCTTCTAAGTCAACTGTTTATATTCACAGCAAAGTTGCTATTGGACCTGAATGTTAACATAGCGTCGCTGAAGTTATAACTTGTGGCTAAGGGCTGTTTACTTTTCTTCACAGGAAGCTATTAGGGATGTTCATGTCAAGGGCATAATGTACCGAGCTGTGGAGGCGGATATTGGTAATTTTACTTTGATTTATATTACTTAGTTTGAACTAATGAAAGAAACGATATGGCCACATCTGAATAGTTGCCAAGAAATAAAAACATAATTTAGGCTTAATGAAGCTGTGATTTACAATTAAAAGCATAGGGTTTCTTTTCCCCCTCTCTCTTTTCAGAGAAGTACATTTGCTATGGTGAACAAAGCCATGCTGTGCTGAAGAAGCTGTCAGCGCAAGGAAAAAAGATGTTCCTCATTACCAATAGCCCTTTTGACTTTGTGTAAGTGAGAGCAAACAGAGTGCAAGTGTTTGTTGACGTGATTAATTAAAAACGTCGTGTATTGGTGTACTAATGTTTAATTGGTGCCGCTTTATAATGCCCCAAGTTTTATGGATGGGCAAACACACATCAGCAGGCTGGTGTTTGTAATTCATTGTAAATCATTCACTGTGAAGCCTTTTGAAGTGTCTTTTTTTCCAGAAATATAACAAGCTTGTGCGTATCCAACCTCGAAAGGTTGAAAAATCACTGAAATTATGTCTTTGATATAATATTTTGTTACACTGAGTTATCAGGATGGGCCTGATGTGTGTTACAGTGTGCAAGATCTCGTGTTTTTATTAATGTCGTAATTGGAAGAATGGGCTTCATAACTGTGTTAGTAAATGTTAAAATGAGATATTGAGATGTATTCAGATATTGATATTTTAATTAACAGGCAATCTAAGTTGTGCCCAGCTGGGTTTGGATTTGACTGTCCTCCATTTTTATGAATTAACAGGTGGACCAATTTGCAAATTTAACTGAGTTTACGCTAGCCTAGTGCTGCATTGACATGCTAATCCAGGTGTAAAGCTATGCCCTAAGCTTAGTGTTATTGCACCCTCATAACGAGCTCTAAGGCGTTGCTGACAAAGTAAAAAGCGGAATCTTTGTTTGCTGCAGGGATCGAGGAATGAACTACATCGTAGGAAAAGACTGGAGGGACTTGTTTGATGTTGTCATTGTTCAAGCTGATAAACCTAGTTTCTTTAATGACAGGAGGAAGTAAGTAATATGCTTCTCATACTATCTTCATGTTATGTTTTAGGGCACTTAAATAACACATGCCAGTGTGGCTACATTGTGTTGATCGTTGTATAAAAATGTGCATCGTTTTACTAAATATCCAATTTGCCGTTTTGTTTTAGACCTTTCAGGCGAGTAACAGACAAAGGTGTGCTGCTGTGGGACAGAATTCACAGGCTGGAAAAAGGGCAGATCTATAAACAGGTACTGTGCCCACTTAACAATTCTAATAAATCCCACTGGATACACTGCATGATGAAACAAATGGTTAATTTTTCTTTTTGTATGACTTTGGTATTCAGGGAAACCTTTATGAATTCCTCAGGCTGACCGGCTGGAGAGGATCCAAAGTACTCTACTTTGGAGATCACATCTACAGCGACTTGGCAGTAAGTTGCATATTTATAACAAAGCATTAAAACTACACCAAGGCCTGTAGTGTTAAAAAATGATTATACTATGAATACAAACAAAGAGTGGAACCCCGCTTTGACCATGCAGTGCTTTGATAATGCTCCGTTTAGTGTGTTTTCCCAGAACTCAAAGGTCTCAAGCTGGATTATTCTTTACAACAATCTACCTGTTCTGGAAGAAGACAACAGGGTGTGAAATATACAACTAAATGCACTGAAGCCTAGTTACTTAGACGCTGCATTGGGTTTGGATGATAAATTAAAGGAAGACTTTTTAATAAGAGCACAGCATCAGGTCAGTTAAACTTCTGGGCATTGATCTGGTCAGTTAAGTAGCAGAGGGGGTTGTTAATAGGTTTTAGTTGCTTTCATGTTAATTAAATTAACAACAGGTGCACTAGTGGAGCAACAATGAATCTACCCCCAAAACAGGAATGGTATTACAGGTGGAGGCCACAGAGATTTTTTTCCCTCCTCATATTTTCTGGCTGTTTTTCACTAGTTTTGCAGTAGTCCCACTCCTCCTCCAAGTCCTCCAGTCATACATGCAATTTCCATAAGGTTTACTGTGTCTCCCAGCACAGTCTCAGGAGCATGGAGGAGATTCCAGGAGACAGGCAGTTACTCTAAGAGGGCCAGACAGGGCTGTAGATCTGTTTTTGCACAAAAGAGCAGATTCAGAAGAACAGGATGAGAATGCCAGAGCTGCAAAATGACCTCCAGCAGGCCATTGGTGTGAATCTGACCAGACAAGTAGAAACAGACTCCATGAGAGTGGCTTGAGGGCTCAATTGGCATTTGCCATAGAATACCAGAACGGCACCCTGTGCTTTTCACAGATGAGAGCAGGTTCACCCTGAGCACCTGACAGACATAAAAGGGTCTGGTTTGGGCTTTATAATTGTGGAGAACGTTATGCTGCCTCTAATATTGTTCGGCATGACTGGTTTGGTGGTGGGTCAGTGAGGTCTGGGGAGGTATATCCATGGAGGCAGGGACAGACCTCTACAGGCTAGCCGACGGCACCATGATTCCCATTAGCTATCAGGATGAAATCCCTGGACCCATTGTGAGAACCTACTCTGATGCAGTGGGTCCTGGGTTCCTCCTGGTACATGACAATGCCTCATGTGTGAGAGTATGCAGGCATTTCCTGGAGGATTACATAATTGATACCACTGACTGACCTCAATGTTCGGCTGATCTGAATCCAGCAGAACACCTCTGGGACATTATGTTTTAGTCCATCCAACGCAGCCAGATTGAACGTTAACTGTCCTGGAGTTCAGTAATGCCCTTGTTCAGATCTGGGAGATTCCCCAACCGTTGTCTCATTAGAAGCATGGCCCAACGTTGTCAGGCATGCATGTAACCACGTGGGCACCATACAAACTACTGAGTGTAGATTGATCATTTTGATTTTCATCAAATGATCCGGCTTCCTTTCATTCCTAACACATTACACAGTAGGTATCAGTATAGATATTCAGTAGGATTTTTTCCCCCATTAACATTTGATGTGTTTTTAAAGTGATCACTTAAGTTTGTATGACACACCTGCTGTAATGATAGATAGATAGATAGATAGATAGATAGATAGATAGATAGATAGATAGATAGATAGATAGATAGATAGATAGATAGATAGATAGAACTTTATTAATCCCTCGGGTAGGTTCCTCTGGGAAATTCATTCATGAGTAGCACAGCACATCACCACTTCTTATCTTTTTATGACTGTAACTCAGGAACTGGCAACAGCTTGGACAAAGCAGGTTACATATATGTATAAACTTAAATAGCAGTAAAAGCTGATAATGACAGTTAGATTTTATATCATTGGCATGATGCCTGCCAGGTGGCAGGCAGCCAGGAGTCAGTTATGTCGTCTTGTTTGTTTAGAGAGATGGAAGCTGGCATTTTGTAGTTTACACTAGTCACAGCTTACACTCAGGCTGTCTGGCTGGTGAATGACGTCATTGCTGCAAGTGGGCACAGAGTAGAAACATTTCTGAGTTTCCTCATTTTAATTACTCAAGTCCAAAACATGTTCCCGCTTTGGATGTGTTGCAGATGGCATTTTCAGAGGTCTGTGTCATGTTCCTCTTAACTAGCAGATGAAATTGTTATAGTTTAGTTCTGGTTATCTGTCTTTACTTAGACTTACTACCGTAAGTACTGAAACACTGTGTGTTCTGTGTTTACTACAGGGAGTGCAGAATTATTAGGCAAGTTGTATTTTTGAGGAATAATTTTATTATTGACCAACAACCGTGTTCTCAATGAACCCAAAAAACTCATTAATATCAAAGCTGAATGTTTTTGGAAGTAGTTTTTAGTTTGTTTTTAGTTTTAGCTATTTTAGGGGGATATCTGTGTGTGCAGGTGACTATTACTGTGCATAATTATTAGGCAACTTAACAAAAAACAAATATATACCCATTTCAATGATTTATTTTTACCAGTGAAACCAATATAACATCTCCACATTCACAAATATACATTTCTGACATTCAAAAACAAAACAAAAACAAATCAGCGACCAATATAGCCACCTT
The DNA here is from genome assembly GCF_051167445.1 of Perissodus microlepis. Lineage (NCBI taxonomy): Eukaryota > Metazoa > Chordata > Actinopteri > Cichliformes > Cichlidae > Perissodus > Perissodus microlepis. The sequence goes on from NC_140467.1 coordinate 15,928,064, forward strand.
TCTTTGCAAGGACACTCAAAAGCCTGCCATCCATGGATTCTGTCAGTGTTTTGATCTGTTCACCATCAACATTGCGTGCAGCAGCAACCACAGCCTCCCAGACACTGTTCAGAGAGGTGTACTGTTTTCCCTCTTTGTAAATCTCACATTTGATGATGGACCACAGGTTCTCAATGGGGTTCAGATCAGGTGAACAAGGAGGCCATGTCATTAGTTTTTCTTCTTTTATACCCTTTCTTGCCAGCCACGCTGTGGAGTACTTGGACGCGTGTGATGGAGCATTGTCCTGCATGAAAATCATGTTTTTCTTGAAGGATGCAGACTTCTTCCTGTACCACTGCTTGAAGAAGGTGTCTTCCAGAAACTGGCAGTAGGACTGGGAGTTGAGCTTGACTCCATCCTCAACCCGAAAAGGCCCCACAAGCTCATCTTTGATGATACCAGCCCAAACCAGTACTCCACCTCCACCTTGCTGGCGTCTGAGTCGGACTGGAGCTCTCTGCCCTTTACCAATCCAGCCACGGGCCCATCCATCTGGCCCATCAAGACTCACTCTCATTTCATCAGTCCATAAAACCTTAGAAAAATCAGTCTTGAGATATTTCTTGGCCCAGTCTTGACGTTTCAGCTTGTGTGTCTTGTTCAGTGGTGGTCGTCTTTCAGCCTTTCTTACCTTGGCCATGTCTCTGAGTATTGCACACCTTGTGCTTTTGGGCACTCCAGTGATGTTGCAGCTCTGAAATATGGCCAAACTGGTGGCAAGTGGCATCTTGGCAGCTGCACGCTTGACTTTTCTCAGTTCATGGGCAGTTATTTTGCGCCTTGGTTTTTCCACACGCTTCTTGCGACCCTGTTGACTATTTTGAATGAAACGCCTGATTGTTCGATGATCACGCTTCAGAAGCTTTGCAATTTTGAGACTGCTGCATCCCTCTGCAAGATATCTCACTATTTTTGACTTTTCTGAGCCTGTCAAGTCCTTCTTTTGACCCATTTTGCCAAAGGAAAGGACGTTGCCTAATAATTATGCACACCTGATATAGGGTGTTGATGTCATTAGACCACACCCCTTCTCATTACAGAGATGCACATCACCTAATATGCTTAATTGGTAGTAGGCTTTCGAGCCTATACAGCTTGGAGTGAGACAACATGCATGAAGAGGATGAAGTGGACAAAATACTCATTTGCCTAATAATTCTGCACTCCCTGTATTGTTTAATGATTTATTTCCTCCATACCCTGTGCTAAAGATTCACGGCTCAAGCCCCAGACTGAAGGAGCATATTTCTAAATTATTGGCCCATCATGATCATCAAGATGGATCTACTGATCTTTTGTTCAACAGGATCTAACACTGAAACATGGCTGGAGGACAGGTGCCATCATTCCTGAGCTGAGGAAGGAGATTAAGATCATGAATACACCAGAGTACGTCCACATGATGACCTGGTTACAGTCACTGACTGGACTTATTGAACAGATGCAGGTCAGAAACCTAGTATATCATCCCTCCTCTTAGTCTTTTATTTGTATTATTATTGTTATTGTACTTTAAAAAATTTAATTTCATTCTTAAAGTTTTTTTGGTTCACATTTATGCACTGCTCTCTAACAGGTGCACAGGGATCCAACGTCTCGAGCTGTGGTTGAGGAGTGGATCAAAGAAAGAGAAGCCATGAAGTAATAACAACATGTTTTATTTATCTAAAACCATTTTGGATCATTTTTAGAGATATTGTGGAATCGATCTAACCATATCTCGATGGTTGTGTTTTCATATATTACAGGCCTCAGACCAAGGACATCTTCAATGCTCAGTTTGGAAGTCTCTTTCGAACATACCACAACCCCACTTACTTCTCACGCCGACTCTCGCGCTTCGCTGACATCTACATGGCCTCCATCAGCTGCCTGCTCAACTACGACTTCCAGCACACCTTTTTCCCTCGCCGTACTCCTCTGCAGCACGAAGCCCCCTACTGGCCTGAGCACGGTTCTGCCGGTTTAGGTGCCTCCTCTCCAGCTCCACAGGACCAAAGCAGAGTGTGATTAGCAACAGAAAACCACCGTAAAAAGCAAAACGCAGAGGCTGAATGATCTCCATCATTCATTCATTTTATTTTATTTTCTTCAGTTTTCAGTTACTGTATTTTAAAGAGGCATGCCACATTTTGAAGTGAGCTCCAATGGTGACAGTTGATGTAAACTGTTTATGAAATTTGTGCTTTAAATTAGTAATTTATGTCCTTGTAAAACAAGTCTTAAGATGAGTAGTTTGTGTTTGACAGAATTGTTTAATTAAACAAATAGATGATTTTATGCAGTATAAACAACAGGGGGCAGTCACGCACCATTTTTGTTTTTTCCTATTTTGAGCTGTGAATTGCACACAAATCATCTATGCCTTTTATGTCCTTTGCATCTGTGGGTGTAATGGATATTTACAGTTACATTACAGACTGCGTTGCCTTAATCCCTTTGTTTACGTTACTGCAGTATTTTTTTTAGCAACACCCTGATATAACTTTGTTGCAATTAGCTTTTTCAGAAAAACATTTGCCAGCCACAATCTCCGTTGATGTCATTATTTGCTGCACATTGTCAAGCAAACTGCACTTTGATGTTCTGAGACGTTTAATAGTTTTAGGAATTCTCACACAGCACAGCCTGTATGTCTCATTTTAGCACGTGAGAAATGTTCAATTTTCTCAGGAGAAAAAAAAAATAGAACATCATCGCTATATTTAGCATGAATGTTGCTTTTTGATGTGTGAAGGAAGCTGGGTTTTGGGTTTGTTAGGTTTGACACTTTTGTAGGAGATGAGTAAAATGTTTTGTGCTGTAACCGTGGCTATATTTTGTATACATATATATATATATATATATATATATATATATATATATATATATATATATATATATATATATATATATATATATATATATGCTGGAGTTTTTAAAAAAGGAATATCAAAGGGAAAATTACAGTGGCCACAACCATGACCTCATAGTCTGGGTCTGTAGTTTAAATGATGTGTTTATGAAGTGTTTACTTACGGTTTATTTCATTATTTATTAAACTGGAAATGGCCTGATCCTAACCCAGTGATTATGTCGTCATTTAAAAGGGCATGATCTGATCTGCCGACTTAATTAGCACGTATGTGTTTACTGAATGAGTAATCCATTCATTCTTTGCTTATGTTATTGGTATTATTACCTATACAAACAACAAAAGGTTTCATAGTTGAAATTTAATTTTCAGGACTAATTGCACCGGTGTTAATAACCACTCAAGTTTCTAATTACAGTTATAGCAGAGGGTTTATTGGGATTAATCCCCCACCCAAATCGTGTTACTGACTAATTTACCGTATTGCATCTGGGGCTTTAACTGTCAGGCAGGTGCAGGCTCTGGGATCTTAGAAAGAAATAAAAGCCTAGTGCTTTGACAGGGATCAAAAATGATCAAACCAATGATATTGGCTCCTGAGCTGAGGAGAGAGTATCTGGGGGTTCAGTCCCTGACCTCATAGATGCTTCATTAAGGCTGGATAGTTTGGGCACCATGGACACCAACAGCACACCTCTGAGCTCCAGCTCTCCATTCCCTTTCATCCAAACTGAGGTGGTGACCGTACCACCAACCATCTTCCCTCATGTGGGCTACAGCATCCTTTCTTTCCTCATGTTCATCAACACGGTGCTATCAGTGTTTAACAACAGTCTGGTCATAGCCGTGATGCTGAGGAATTCGGCTCTCCTACAGCCAATGAACGTTTTGATCCTCAGCCTCGCCGTGTCTGACCTCATGATAGGCCTTTGTGGCTCCCTGGTGGTCACCATCACAAACTACCAAGGCTCCTATTTTATTGGACACACAGCCTGTGTGCTCCAGGGATTTTCAGTCAATTACTTTGGTAAGTTTAGTTGTTATATGCGGTGTTTTTGTGTGTGTGTGTGTTTCTGGAGTTCAGACTTTCTGTCTGTCTTACTGTCTTTGGTCCATAAAATCACATTATATTCTTCCATTCTTATGCAGGTGACACTCAGTTGTATCTATCATTTTACTCTGATTATCTAAATTCTGTTCTCAAACTAATGAGCTGCATTGATTGCCATATGCCTTGAAACTTTTTACAACTGGACAGGGACAAGACAGAAATACTTGTAGTTTCTTATTTATTATCCCTGTCTCTGAAACACAGTGAGCAGTGAGCTGAGTCAGGAACCTTGGCATTATTTTGGACAGTGATCTCAGTTTTGATAATTACTCATTTAACCAGAACTGCTTTCTATCACTCAAAAATATATTAAAAGTTGGAAAATTCTTATCTCAAACTGACTTTGAGAAACTGGTTCATGCTGTCATATCAAGGATGTTCGAATATTATAACGCTGTGTTTTCAGGACACTCCAAATCATCAGTAGAATTACTTCAACTCATTAAAAATGCAGCAACCAGAATTCTTAAAGGTATGAAGGACAATGATACCCCACTGTTGAAGGCACTGCACTGGCTTCTAGTACAGCATGGAATTACCTTTTAAATCTTTTTAATAGGTCACAAAGCTCTTAATGGTTTGAACACCCCCAGTACATCTCTGACTTGCTCACTGTTTATGACCGAGTCAGACCTCTCTGGTGATCAGGTGTAGATCTTGACGTTCCTAGAATCAGATCCAAATATGCTGATGGTGCTTCTTTTAGATACTGTTGTCCTGCTCTTTGGAACAAGCTGCCTGCTGACCTGAGATCAGTTACACTTTTTTGTTCAAACAGACCTACACAAAGAGGTTTGTATGTTTGTTTCTTCTGTTAAGCACATTGAGTTTACACATAATAAAATGTAGTGTATGAATCCAGTTGCCACTGTCATTCTGTCACAGTGAGACATACTAATTAAAATGACTAATGCTTTATTTCTAGAAAATTAAGTTTTATTTATACAGTGCCAAATCACAACAACAGTTGCCCAGGGAGCTTCATATTGTAAGGTAAAGACCTTACAATAATCGAGAGAAAATTATCCTTGTAAACAAGCATTTAACAGTGGAAAGGAAAAACTCAATTTTAACAGGAAGAAACCTCCAGAAGAACCAGACTTAGGGAGGAGCCTGAAAGCTGAAGGCTCTGCTTCCCATTCTGCTTTTAAATATCCTGGGAACCAAGAAACATTAGAAAATCTTACATTTTTGGAGCATCTTTTTTAGCATTTCAAGAAAGGACTTTTGTTTCTTCCTTTAATTTGGCTTTGATAGTTTTTGTGTTTTATGAATGTTTTCTTTGTATGTAGAGTTTAGTCACGTGTCAGATTTATCAGATATCTTCTTCATGACACCCGAGCATACTCAAAAATCATTGGAGTTGATAACTCTATAAAAGAAAAGAAATCCAAGTATGCCTTGAACTGTCTAAATGTCAGTTATGTTTTTTTGTTGTTGTCTTGTTTAGGTTTGGTGTCTCTCTGTACTCTTACTCTTCTTGCCTATGAGCGATACAATGTGGTATGCAAGCCAAAAGCTGGTTTAAAGCTGAGCATGCGGAGAAGCATCTTTGACTTGCTGTTTGTCTGGATCTTCTGCTTGTTTTGGGCTGTGGCGCCATTATTTGGCTGGAGCTCCTACGGACCTGAGGGGGTCCAGACATCCTGCTCACTGGCCTGGGAAGAGAGATCATGGAGCAACTACAGCTATCTCATTTTCTACACACTCCTCTGCTTCATTATTCCAGTTGCAATCATCATCTACTGCTACTTTAAACTGCTGAAATCCATGAATAAGGTGGGTGTGTAATAGCTTTTGCTTATTCATTACGCCATTTAAGCAACATTTAAAATTCATGCATCTATCTATGTTTTCTTGCAGTCTACCGCATGCATAGTAAAACAAGTAATTAGCTTTTAATGTGGCCCAACTTTGCTCTCTTCTAGCTGAACAGGAGCGTGGAGCTACAAGGTGGGCGTTCCAGCCAGAAAGAGAATGATCATGCCATCAGTATGGTGTTGGCTATGGTAGTAGCATTTTTTGCCTGCTGGCTGCCCTACACAGCATTGTCATTGGTGGTAGTTATAGATCCAGAGCTGCACATTCCTCCTCTAGTTGCCACCATGCCAATGTACTTTGCCAAGACGAGTCCAGTCTACAACCCCATCATCTACTTCCTTTCCAACAAACAGGTAAAAGCACACAGATACTGTAGAACTGAGATAAAATCTTGATTGTGAACAAAGATTGAAGAAACACTGTCTGTGAAATTATTGCTCATATATTTCCTGATAGTTCTTGTTCTTGGTTGGTTTTTTTTCCCTATCAGTTCCGTGATTGTGCTCTGGAGGTGCTGTCTTGCGGCCGTTACATTCCTCATGGGTCCACCAGTGTCAGCATCCGCATGCACTCTGTGAACAAGGGGAGCTGGCTGTCCTCCTTTGGCAGAAGCGTCAACACACACAGCAAGGTGTTGCCTCTGTGACAAAAAAAAGCTGTCATGGTTGTCAGCGTTCACTGGTGCCTCATCAAGAAGACAGACCAGGACACCTACAGACTCGAGTCTGTCACAGAGGTATCCAACGTTGTTAGAGAACAGAATCAGCTCAGAGGCTGACAGGGATATTCAGAAGGTTGGACAAAAAACAGGAAACTTCATAATAAAATAAAATGCTGTAATGCAACCCAATACCATGTAAATGTTGTGTTATTTTTTTGTTTTAAATTTATATATAACAAACAGAAATACACTACATAAAAAATGTATGTGGTTTTCAATTTCTTTCCATTTTTAAACACACTAGGATTTTTAAACACACCCAGACTGCAGAGAAAGACTGCAGGAAACTGAAATCCTAGACTTTTTTTCTTTTTTTTGCATAAATTAAATGCAGTGGATCTTTTTCTACTCATTCTACTCATATAAGACGTCATTTCCTATTTTTCTTCCTAATATTGTTGAACTGTTAGGTAATGAATTGTTAATTCATGCATATAGTAGACCGTGTGACCCTTTTTACATTAGGAGGACTGTTCTGGGAATAGGTGATCTGTTTTTATGGAAGCTATACAGCATACCATCCTCCTGTGTGATAGCATTATGCAACAACAACAACAAAAAAAATTTAATTAAAGTCAACAGTAGCCAGCTCCGTGGTCTAATCAATGCTGACAGCTTGGTCAAATAATTTTATTTGTTTTTGGATTATGCAATAAGTCCTGCCTTTTCCCAACTCTCACACTTTCCAAACGTCTGCTGCACAAAAACATTGCTCCAGTGTATATAGGCATTATTTCTTTGTCGAGCGCCTTTGTGAATACACAATGTACTCGGTAAATTTATTATTTTTTATTCTAGGGAAATAGCAAAGAAAAAATAATATGCTTAAATCAGTTTTTCTCTACCCACAAAATCGCATTAGGAAAACATGAGAAATTTCGGTGCACTTGTTAAGCAAGCTTGCTGCACAGCTCACCTTGTGCATGTTTTAACAATGAGTAGTCAGTCAGGCAGTAAAAGACTTTCATTTTACTTGGTTAGCCTGCTCTGTGGTCTGGCAATTTTTCATTTGTATTATTTTGTGCTTTTTCATCTGTGTAGACAGTTCAAAGAGGCATTAGGCGGTTCAGAGAAGGGTAACATAATAACATCTCTGGGTCTGATTCAAAGGCAGGACATCGTGTCCCACATGACACGTTCCTGAAGCAACGATGAGTCACGAAGAGAAAAATGCATTGCTGATTAACGATGGAGTAAAAGCACCCAGTTGAGGAAAAAAAAATTTCACTCTTGAGTTGGCGCTAACAAACAGGAACATTTAAATCAATCACTGTAACAATCCATCATTAGTTTTACTCATAAAATTACTATGTGACAAGTCAAACTTCAGCTTTGAGCAGCTGGACCGTTCCATCTGTGAGCAGCAGATCAGTTTCTCAGTGGTCCTAATCAATGAAATCCAGCCACTCAGTCTCAGGCTTCAGGAACAGCCACAAGCACGGAGAAAGAGCTAGTTTCCCCTTTGGTGCACTGTAGTTATAAAACTGTAGCAGTATTTTTAAATTAAATCTACACGTCATTACATCACATTACACTGTGCACAGCTGAGTGATATCTTTCAGGTAATTGTTTAGTGCTCTGGTAGAATATTTTACATTGTTTTTGTTTTTTTTTTGTCTGTATGCAAGCTTTGTTATATTAGTGTGAATCTGTTTCACTCTCTTGCTCACATTGTTCCCACCCACCTGTTTGGTGCGCTGTAAATATTGCAGATGGGCATCTGCTTCGGAATAAAGTGTTTTTGATCTTTTATCTTGTAGTTATAAGCTGCACATTGTCTTTGGCGTCCAGATATTGTCAGATGTGCGATAACTGATTTTGTTCTTTTCCAGAACTTCTGATTTGATTCCATATGTTACTGGAAGATATTTGATCAGCCTAATATGTTAGATGATCAAAAGCAAAATGCATTATATATTAATCTAATCCCAGATTTGGTGTAGTCCATAGCTTGCATATTTGAAGCAAAGAGCATTTCACACTTTATCTCCAAACAGGATTACACAGTGTCGTGCAATAATCCTGCAGCATTGCTCGCTTTATATCCTGAGCCAATTCAAGAACTCCCAAGTCATCCATCTGGCATGCTTAATGCAAAGCTTTTAACCTTTGTGGTGCACTGTATTAATATGACACGGACAGCTGTTCAGTTCGCACATATGCGTACAGTATCCTGTGCATTACAGTGCCATGCCGTCATCATCGCCGCATTATAGATTTGAACCCCTGCCTGGCTTTTTTTTTTTTTTTTTTTTGCAGTTATATCAGGATTGAGACAATGATGACGTAATTGCTATTTAATTAACAGCCATCGTTTTCCCCCAGTTGTCTCTGCTGTGAATACACTGCAGAGCTTTTAATGAATGTGAACACTGAGGACTCCCAGGTGACCCGCCGGTGCTGTCGAGTGATAATGAAAAGGGCGGATTCTTCGGCGCAAATTGTCTGAGCTACAGGTTTACCAGTTAATATTATTCATTCAGTGGCGATAAGGGACGCAGGCTTGACGTGCGTTTGGTCAGCGTGGAAAGAGTGATGATAAAGAACTAAATATGTTGGCTCTTTGAATCCAGAGATGAGAGGCGAGCCCACACCTGCACTAGACTCTGGGAACAATACAGCCTTGGAGGAATACGTTGAAATCGCATTTGTGCTGGCGAACAGCTTTATTCTCTCCAGCACTTCTGTTGTGGGGGCTGCGGCAAATGTTTTTGTCATACTGGCGGTGTATCGGCAAAAGTCCCTGCAAACTTCCAATAACGCGCTGGTGGTCAGTCTGGCTGTTATAGACTTTCTGAGATGTGTAATCGATTGCCCGGTTCTCTTAACCATCGTTGTGAGTGTGTATCGAAACAGAAAAGTGGACAGTTTCATCTGTGATATACAAATGGCCTCTTTTTCATTCAGCTGCTGTATCCAGTTGTTAACACTGGCGTGCATAAGTGCAGAGAGATACCAGGCCATTGCACAGCCCTTCAAAGCCAATCAAAGGAAAAGGCGAATTAAGGCGCTGATTCCTCTCACATGGACCTTCGCTATTCTGGTGTCTGCTTTTTGTGTGATATTTTTGAGGGACTCACCTTTGCATATGAAATGCCAACGACAACAGAGAGAAACGTTATTCTCTTTTGACAAATTTGGGCTTTACATGCTATTCCCACTGTGGGCAGCGTGTTTTGGTGTCATCATTGGATTCTACGCTCGCATATTTGCCCTGGTGAGATCACACAGCCGTAAAATATTTGACAAAGGTACTTTTACTCTTGCTACAAAAGACAAAAATGAAGAGAAGCCGGAGAAAGAAAAAGCCGCAGTGGTGGAAAATGAATGTGGAAGATTTGAGCAAAACCCCACTTTGAGCTTAGGCAATGCTCAGACACATGCTGAATCAAATTCACCCAAGGAAAAATCTGTACAATCTGTCTCCATCAATTCAGAGGATAAGAAAGAATTTAAAGATACAGTGAAGATGAGCAATGCAGAAACAAAACAAGCTCGGCCCCTTCCAGTACAGGCTACAGTGCTTACTGAGAAAAAACCTTTAAAAACAGAGCAGTCAAACCCCCATGTCATGAAGGTTGAAGTGAATCTGTCAAATGGAGATGCTGATTCAAATGTTAAGAGCTTAACCACAAAGCGGGCGTCAGTCAGTTTCAACACACAGGAACAGTCCAAAGACAGACTGAAGTCTGAAGAAGAATCCAAAGAAAACAGCCTCCTGCAGCCCCCATCATTGCCTGCACCAAATGTAAATTCTCAGTCTACTACTATCTTACTGACAGAGCCTGACCAAGCCCTAAACAACAATGAAGGAGAAACACTGACTGTTGCCTCACAGGCTCAGGTGACCGCTTCACCTCCAGTCTCAAGCAACGTCCCCGAAACAGAAGCAATGCAACTCCCTGCAGCGGTAGAAGGGGCTGTTTGCATGATGCCTTCAAAAGCAAGTAAAGAGAGAGCAAACAAAAAGAAAGAGGGCAAAATGGCTAAACGTGCTGGCTATATAATTCTAACCTTCCTCTTATTCTGGTTACCACTGATCACAACGATCCTGGTGAATTACTTGGTTCACAAAAACACAAACTCACAGGTAAGTGCCAGCAGCAATAGGCTTGTGATTTCTCTCTATTATTGCAGGGTCGTTACCTTACAATATAAAACACGTCGGGGGGGCTGTTGCTGTGATTTAGTGCTATGTAAATGAAATGGGATTCACATGAAAATCTCTGTTGTGTTATACAAAGTTAATCTAAAGATCTCTTAATTCTTAAAATTGTCTGTTGTTTTTCAGATAATTATCACTGAAGACATGGAGGTACTGTCAGTGTCTGTTGCCTGCATCACGTCACTAAGTGACCCAATCATATACGCTGCAGTAAACCCTCAGTTTTCTTCAGAATTTTATCGGCTAAAAAACAGGATGAAGTCCATATTTCATAAGAAAATATAGACTTTCCACCCCTATAAACTTCTTTTAAGTGGCTCTAGACCCAATGACTGTATTCATATTCACTGTGCAAGTGAATATAGAATTTAATAACATTTGTCTAGTCATTGTCCAAATATTAACTAAATTAAATCCCAGTTGTCAGAGTGGGATTTTTCTTTTTTTTATTTGGGTATAAGAAGCTTATTATTTTATATGCCGCTGCGTTATCTTAGATTTTATGCAGGCTGACTTCTCAGCAGTTACTAAACACTGCAGAGCAGAGGCAGTGCATGCTGTGAGAAGCTGCCTGGACTAACGCAATCAGCTCTGCAGGGGGGGACGGTGCTGCGCTCTCTGTCAAACAATCACAGAGGCCTGCAGTCTGCCTCCAGAGACCCTGCAGCCGCGACCCACCGCTGGGCCAGTCAGGTCTTCACATGTCCTCCAGCAGCACCTAATTATTATGCCATCCTGTTATAAAAGATGCTCTTTGAGTGGTCGTGAAAAAAACATTACCAGATCTACCTAATTATTTTCTTTCTTTTTTTGTAATAAAAGAAAAGACATGGGTCATTTAATGGATGTTTCCATAGAGCTACAGTATTTATTCTATCCACTGCACCAAATGCACAATGTGTGTGATCATTTGTCCCCTTTTCCCTTGCCGCTTACATATGTGGTCCGTGACAAGACTTGTGTTTCATTAAAAGCAGAATTTACATCATGACATACCAGGCTCACTTGTTTCCTTCCCACCGATCTCGTTTTTACTGACAAACCAACAAGAAGCAGAGACATACTTTAATAAAACAGAATTCGGCAATGAGAGCATGCAAATCCTTAATTCAACCAGTTAACAGACAGAAAGAGAATGCCAACAAGTGTCAACTAAATCTAGAAATAAGAGAGGAGCCAGCTTCAAATGTGGTTGAGAAAGTCCTAACTGAGATATTTACAACATGAAAAGTGTACAAAATGGCCCTTTGACACAGTAAACTCCACCGAGGCTTGCTTTTGAATATCATAAGAATTGATAAGTCATTGGAATTGATGCTCAAAACTCTCTCATATAGTTTTCAGTCCAAATACCACACGTCCACATTAGGGTTAGTATTAGTTAAGTGCCGCCGAGAACATTCACTTATGTTTCTACCTTGTGACCTAACTAATATATACCCTGTATAGTTCTCAGTATCAATTATTAACTAACGACAGCGGCTGTCACACAGATCCATATCAGGATGTCAAATATGTAAGCTAACACAGAATTCGTCATTTGACTTTCACTTTGCACATTTCACAAACATGGTCAGGATGCGTAGTATATTTTACTCGTCATCAAGCGATGTTTTTCAACTAGTTAATGAGTCAGTTAATGAATATTCACAACAGTTATCCATTCCGGTGGATGTACGATTTTTGGAATTTACAACAGTGAGGGGAGCGTTAGAAAACATTTCATTGAAGGGGGTTGGGGGGGGGGGGGGGTTCAAAACAATCGATGTAACAAGCAGTGAGTGAAACGAATGTCCCGCGATGTGTAAAGGAGACTGATTTAATATTCACAAAGATCGCCTTTAGGCAATGAATATGTGTGCTTTGTCATCAGAGGCCATCGAGAATGACCTTTAAACATCCGCATTTCCTCCTTAAATCATAGACAACAAATATGACTACATTACATAATCAAAAATAAAGTTATTTTTCTTTTTTCCTCAGTATTTTTAGGCAACGACGATGACCACGCGTTCCTCGCCCTCTTCCTTGCTCTTGCTGTGCTTGATGGAGCAAGATCTGCTGGTTCACTTCCAAGGCAGCTGTCCACATCATATTAATACCATGCAGAGTTTGACATCAGATGAGATAACAACTTCAAAAAAACCCTCGACCTCTGTTAATCTTATAATCCTTCTTAGATTATGGCAGGTTGATGCTCAGTGGTCCCTCTCCTCAGCATCTGGTGCTTCTTGAGACCAGTTAGCCGATCAGATAGGCGTGACATCTACAAGGCAGATACTCGGACAATGTTGCTCTGAGAGTATGCTGTGGTGGTGGAGCCGTCCCCGTCTGATGAAGTCACCACCGGGGCAGATAAGCTGACCATGGAGGGAGTGATGTAAGGTTCATCACATTTCAAGGGCACGGTCTCGTCGAGTTTAGCGTTCAGGCTGGCGCGACTGTGAAAGAAAACAAGGGATTAAAAGAGGCTGAAAGGTCTGAGCTTGCAAATGTACACGGCACAAACCTGTTATTTAATATGTTCTTGTACAACGTATACATGAGTGAGGATTGTATACATACATGAATACACCCCCTCTTTATGAAGTGGTTCATCCTGTGATGCATATGCTGTAAAAATCCTACATTTTTAATTTACTGTCCGAGAACAGTCCTTTATTGTAAATACTGAAATGATGTTCCACACACGGTAGACGTTTTCAGAGCAATAGCACCAGACTACTCCACCCAGTTTGGAATCGCAGATTCTTTTTTTTTGACCTTCTGAAGTAACAAGAACTGCAGATCATTTATATTGTACTTGCCTATGGGAATGGGTTTGCTCAGGGGAATCTGCTGCCACCCGTTATAATGAAGAGGAAGGGTATTTAATTTGTGGTACTCACAGGGGGAGAAAAAAGACCTGTTACTCTGCATAATCCACTGAATGTGCTTTCAACAGTTTTCATGAGAGCAATTAGGCAGGAAGCAGTTCCAGTGAAAAACAGTGAGGATTATTCCGAGATAACAGGAACACTGTGCTGGGATAACACCATTAACTACAGCACGTTAGTGCATTTATGTCAATACAACCTACATACTGTATATGCCAGCTGTACTGTCGATCTTTTTTATCTTTCCTTGTGCTTGTAGCTGCTTGTTCATTTGTTGCTCTTTGCTGTTGCTGCATATCTCCACATTTATTGAGGAGGGAAGAGGTGACATCACTTGTAGACGTAATGATCAAACCAAAAAACACACAAGTCATTTATTTAATTTCTCAGCATCCCAAAAAGCACTGTGAAGTCAGAGAGACTACATACCTGTTAGCCACTGGCCTCTCTCTTATCTGTATGGTGCTGAGCTCCTGGTTATTTGTGCTGGGCAGGCTGAAGCTGCTCTTCTTTCTATGGCGTCGAGAGCAGCATGAGCCCAGGCCGTGCGGAGACGAGGACACGGAGGAGGTCCGGGAGCCGGACTTGTGCATTACAGAGACCTCCATGCAGTTTGCCTGAAAGGTCTGCTCGTCCACAAACTCGTGATTCTGGAGAAGGAAAAAAAATTGGATTCAGTGTTGCTTATGAATCACTCTATTACATCGATGATTGGCTCTGCTCAATGATGAGTATAGATGTTTCACAGTAAAGCCTAAACAGACTGAACAGAATCCACTGCAAAATTGTTTAATAATTGGAAAATGAATCATCAAGGGAATAGAAATATATTGGCCCAGATGTCCATATTAAGTGCCATCTGTGAGAACATTCACAACTGTTATCGCTGTGAAAAACGAGCAGAACTTGAAGGTCAGGCTTCAAGTGTGTTTCGGGCCCAGCCAGCAGGTGGCAGAGAGAGGCTGTGCAAGATCTGATGCCGTGCCTTGAATCTTATAACTCACCTCTGTCACTCTTGGTCTGCTCTCTGTCTGTTATCGATAATGCACACTGTAAAAGACCTGATGTAAACCTTTTCATCGCCACGGGAATAGTGTGAAACCATTTTTTGGAGCTTTTCCCAGATGAGAGGCAAGCCGGTTAATAGGAGAGGGATCATCTCATGACAAGAAAAACTGATTCACTCCCTGCATACGTCTGTTTGCAGAGTTTAGATCTGCACGAGTATAAAACTCATGTCAGAGCAAAGAATAAAAGAGGCCCCTGCATCTCTAAATTATTGATACAGTAAAATGAAGTACGCCGGTTTGTTTAGATGAAATAATCCTTGTGGATGGCAGAGCCACGTTATCTTTAGCATGTCGCTGGCTCGGGGACTCAACATTTCCCAGCCCCATTTAAAGCTATTTTTAACTTATGCTGAACAGGAAATAGATTGTACAGTCTGAGCATAGATGAAAAAAAAAGTCACTTCGTTTCTATTTGCAACTCACTGTAACAGGTTGGAACTACTGATGATACAGCGCAGACTGTAGGAGTAATGCAATGAAAGGAGCTTTTTTTTCCCCCCCACAGAGAGCTATTTTAAACCGTGTGAAGTCTGTTACCAAGATAGTAAAAAATGAAAAATACCAAAGCTTTCATCTAACAATCGACATGGCTTTAAGGTCTTCTAAGATTTTTTTTGTCTGTTTTTTTACCGTGGTCTTTTCCAGGCAGTGCAGCAGATGATGATGCTGGCTCTCGAAAGGAGGGCTGGGGGCCTTTCCCACCAGGGCTTGTCCTGCCTCCTTGGAAGCCTTGATAGAGTTAAAAGAGAAAAACAAAACAAAACAAAGAGAAAACCACAGCAGTGTAGATGAGCAGGGTTACATTCTGCTAGTAGACAGTCAACAGCAAGTAGCTCGGCGATGTAGTGGCGAGGACGCAAAAGCACCGAGAGTTGAAATGCTGATCTGTAGCATGGCAGCCAGTCCACTGAACCTAGTGACACGGCGACATTTTAGGGGCGGGTGCACAGAAACTGCGACTAATCGCAGCGTGTTTACGCTGAGAACTGGTTTTCTTATTCTTTCACAAATTTGATGATAAGAAGCAGGAAAAGTCCAATTCAAGGTGAAATCGCTTTCAATGCGGCAGCAGTGGCACACCTAGACACAGATCAAACACAGCGTACCAAACACAGCAACAGCATTCTGCACCATAATGTCACCACACATATGAGACACACTTTATGAAGCTCTGCGCGGCTCTGGGATGGACGGTATGCTGTATTAGTCTGCACTACAACCTGGGATGCTCTAGAAAATACGCACAAAACACACAGCAGATCCAAAAAAAACAACCCCCCCCCCCTTCAAAAAACCCTCCCCAAAACAAACAGCAACAAAAAACAAACCAAAACAGAGTTTAGAGGAGATGTGGGCTGAGCGGACAGCCTCCACAGGTGACATACTGTCTTGTAAGCCTTTGTCTCCCTCCTTCCCCTCCAAACCCTGTTGGACAGACATGCAGAGCTTGGTTAATGAGTAAGTGTGAGTGCAATGGCTGAGGCTCCACCAGAAGGCAAGTATGCCTGCCTGGTCCTCCTGCTGCATGGACAGAGAGAGGGAGTGTTGACAAGGAATGTCAATGCTGCAGCTGAGAGGGTTGATGTAAGAGAGGACGATCACACTGAAGCACTGGAATGACAGCAGCCCCTGTGTTACAGCATGAAAAGCTTCCCCGTGTGTGTGTGTGTATGGTGTGTGGTGGCATGCCCCCCCACCCCCGACCACCCTACCCACACCCCTGAGCAGAGTGACATGCAAGCATCAGCGAGGCCCCGGTCAGTCAGCCCCCACCCCCCACCCTCAAGCCGCTGCTTGGCCCCCAATCCGGTTTACCTCCTCCAGTGAGTCGATCAGGAGCCCATTTTGTTTGTAGCGCATATAGGCATTAGTGCCTCGAATCTTCGCAGCACGGATTCTAGCGAGGCGAGTTTTCTGTTTGAACAAACAGACCTCTGTTTTAGCCTCTGACAGTTTGTCCGTCACACTAATTGGCTACGTCTTCCTCCACCACCCCTCCTCCCCAACCCGCCCTCTCCACCCGCCCCGGCAGCCGCAGTATTTAGTGGAGAAAGGTTATGCCCAAATCTACGATTAGGAAGTTCTGCCTTAGCAAACACTTTTAGAAAGAAATGCACATATTGCTATCGAAAAAGCTGCTGACACAATACTCTGAAGATCATTTGTTCAGTCATTGTCATTCGCTCTCTTATTTCCCTCGTCCCCCCCCCTGCCCCGAAATATACTTAAGCAAGTCAATACACACATACGCTCAATAGACACACAACACGCAGAAGCACAATAAAAGATTAATATTCTGGAAGATAGCGTTTGCCCTGTCATTCTGTTACATGCGGATAAGACAGGGACAGAGAAGAGGGGGAGAAAAAAGGGCAGATAGAAGCAAAATAAAGACAGATAGGGGGAAAAGGAAGACAGTGGCAAAGGAAGGGGGAAGGCGGGGAGCCAATACCCTCTGTGCTCGTCGTTTCTCTGCCCGCTGGCTTTGGTGGTAGATACGGCTGAAGTTTGACACTATGACAGGGACAGGCAAGGCAATGACCAGCACCCCACTCAGAGAGCATATGGACCCAAACACCTTCCCTACGATTGTTTTTGGCACCATGTCACCGTACCTGAAACACACACAAAACAGATAAGAGTGAGCACACTGGGTAGGAACACAAACAGGGAAAATCTTCCACTCAGGAGGTTTATTTAGCATGTCAAGTTGTTGCGTGTGCCTAATGGTATTTTTAATAGTCTTGAAGATAGTTACGGTGACCTTGGGATATTTCACAACTTCAAATAAAAAGTCACACATTTGAAGTGGGCGAAGAATAAATAGGACTCCCTCTGATGTCACCTCTCCCCGGCCTAGTTTCTACACGCCATTGCGATGTTCCTCTTTTAAAACACTGTTTCATATATAATTACACACCTGCTGGCATCGGCTAATGCTTTCACGTCGTGACCAAATGCGCTACATATCCTCCGTGACCTCTGTTAGCCAAACAGCTTGTGAAAGATACAGCGAGTAGTATCACGTTGAGTAAAAGCAAAAAGGGGAAGGGAGCAGTGTGATGCCGAACCCCGGAGAGATCGATTAAGTCTGTGGTCCTCGGCGACAGCCACCGGTGTGTTTTGTTCTTATTCCCACATTAAAATGGAATATGGAGACAAAAAGGGAACCCAAAAATTCAACACAAGGAGAAAAGAGCTTTTCTGGCACACATGCATGACACTGATGAGGAATGTTTCATGGTATACCTGAGCACAAATAAAGCATGTCATTTTTCAATGGTGAACAGGCTGCATTCAACAGATTAAAGGCTGCGCTTCTGTCAGGTTGGACTGACTCATCCCCAGTCCCATCAAATTAACGTGCCTGTCTTCTGCTAGAAAGCCAAATCCGTCTCTGTTCAAGGCAAACCTGAAATCAAACTGTCTTCATCACCTCGTTTTCTTTATTTTAGCAGACACCCTCAGCACCACTTATAAGCACTAAAACCAAGGATACCAAACTGAAGAAGAGAGACACTTCCTGACTTTCCCTGAAACTTTGTTGTCTTTTCACCTGTTTTATAAAAGACATAGTTTTGGAGATACTAGGCCATTATATGCTCCTATTTTGATGACAAAATTTGATTTAATGCCAACATGTGCAACAAAGGTAATTCAGGTCATTCATAAACACTGTTATAAAATGATATCGCAAAATGTAAAAAATTGCAATACAATCCCAGGAATGTCTGAAAGCAAGAGACCTCAGAGAACCAGAGGTTAATATGTTCAAAACTGAGCTTTTGAAAAACTGCCACAGTGAAGGTTTTAAAAACCTCCGTTTCTATTTTTAACATGTGGTCGAATAAAATGTGGATTTTGTCTCACAATGTTAAAGGTGTGCAGCTTTATTTCCTTTTTTGATGTTGGACTGTGCGCCGTGTTGAGCCGGGTTATGCTTGATTGCGGACACGGACACGGATAGCTGGACGGCCGAGTTGTAGTTCTTATTATACTTCTTTAAAGTCCACTGCCTGGGCGCATGTGTAGTTGGTGCACTGTTATCTAAATTATCTGCGCTGTCACAAAAATTGCACACTACTCACTGTTCGATGATGAAATTTATGTTATGGGGCCCAAGCAGAAATCGTGTGCACGGAAAGTAGAAATCTCGCTTTATTGTTTGTGGACTTTTAATTGGCCAACATTTCTTTACGGTTAAGGTTATATTACCACTTGTTCTTTTGGTATGCATGAGATAATTTTTTGCATGTGGACGGAGACTTTTTTCATAACAAATTTGGAAAAAAGTCCCCGTTGCCCGAAGCCTAAAATGGGAGCTACTTTAACAACCTCTAACAAATCACAGTGCTTTGTAAAACACGCAAGAAAACTGTCTCCACTAAATGTGGAAACGATCAATTCAATTCACCTCATGAGGCACAAACACACCGTCTATTACAACCAGGCTACAAGGAGGAGATGCTAGCAGCTGGTGATGTGCAAAACACATGTAAACAAATGACTCCACCGAGTATCGGGAGAGGACTTGCTAGTTTCACTCCATGTGACGGGAAGAGCAAATGGTGGACGGAAATTACTGATGCGATTACAGGTGGAAAAACAGGGTGGTTAAAAAGCTGGATCTAAGATACAACATCCCAGGTAGGAAACATCTTTCAGTTTTATTAGGCGACAATATTGTGCAGCTACTGAGAAGTTATTTATACTTGAATTTTGCTGGGAAAATGCTACCTTTGCATTTGACTTGCAATAGATTCACACTTCAAACTAGGTAATGTGTCATCAGTGAAAATGTGTCCTCATTGTAAAGTTTCTTCAAACATTGTGATATAAGGTTGAGGCTATAATGCCTGCCCCTAGCACTCAGGAGGAAATGCTGGAAAAAGATGGAGGTATTCCTTCTCAAAAAAGGCCAAATCAGATCATTTTTGTGTTTGCTGGGTGGTTACAAGCTGTAGCCCCTGCTACTATATACACATTTCAATATGGATTTTTGTATGGACGATGGATTTTATGTAAATAACATTTTTCTAGTGCTTTACCAGCTCACTGCTAGTTTATTACAAATGCATCCAATATAGTACATTATATATGTACTTATGTTTTCTCATTCATTTATGACATGTGTGGGTTGCATAGACTACCGTTTGCAATCCAGATAATCCCCCCTGGGACAATAAAGACAATTCAATCCAATTCAAACATTTAGCTGCAAACACAGTGACATCCTGTAGCCACATGCACATCTGATTACTTTTCAAGATTATTACTTTATCAAATAGAAAATCCCGATGTCTCCAAGGCAATTAGCAGATCCAGGCAAAAAATCTGCAAATTCATTCATATGAGCATAATCTGCATATTCACATGCGGCTCTGTGCTGACATGCTAGGCCACCAGCAGCACTGGGATTTAAAATGAATGATTCAGGGCACGTATGTTTTCCGTGTCATCTAAACATCTCTCCGTGTGCTGCAGAGGACCGGCAATTCACACGTTCGCAGGTGGGTGAGATGAATGAGTGAGACCCTAATGCGCAAATGACCTGAGAAGACCATTACCTCCCGAGAGTAAGATGAATGCAGGTAGGAAGGAACATCAGCATTGCTCAGTGGCTGTGACAGTAGTCCGTCTCTCAAGTGAGGCAGGGTAATGTGAATGTATCGCTACACGGGAGGTTGACTATTTCATAAATGAAGTTGTCTAATGCCCACAGACGTCTGCTTGAGTCATTAGCTTCAGGTTTCCATCATGTTGGGCCCAACAGTCTGGGCTTTTACAGAGCTCGGGCGGAAAGATGTAAAAGTGGACATTTTAATATCACGCTTGATGGGACTTCATGTACAACAGTTTGCTTTCAAGTTGACTAATCTCGCACAGCTGTCATTAGTTTTGCAGTTCATTACAGGTCAAGTCATTTTCCTATCTAATGGCAGACAATGACTGAAAGCAGGTGTCAATTATAGGTTCTGGATGTGCTGCTGAAAGCCTATTAAGAGATCCATAAAAAAATGGAAGACAGCATTCCCTCGCATGTACTTTACTGCGGCGAGTGGAGTGGTGAGATGCAGGCACGTCTGTTGTAGGAATACAGTGTGTTGCAGTGAATGTCTTCTATTGGAAGGAAAGCCTAGCAGCGAGCAGATGAGAAAGGAAAGCAGCAAGCGCACTCTGGAGAGAAACAGTAACAGTGATGGATTGTTCATAAGGGAAAGCTGAGATACACAAAGCCTCGTGGATGATGGCAGAGGTAGGAATTAACAGCAGCTGCAGATTAAAGTAATGTTCCTACTTTGTTCTTGTTGTCTCTAAGTACCAGGTACTCACATTTGCTACCCCTGCTACCCTAAGCTGACACGGGTGAGACACAAAGACGGATGACCAGATTCTTATCCTCACTGCAGAGGATGAAGAGGAATGTCGAGATGAC
This sequence comes from Perissodus microlepis, assembly GCF_051167445.1. Lineage (NCBI taxonomy): Eukaryota > Metazoa > Chordata > Actinopteri > Cichliformes > Cichlidae > Perissodus > Perissodus microlepis. The sequence goes on from NC_140467.1 coordinate 15,949,160, forward strand.
TGAATATCAATTCCCCACTTCCACCCACCTAAAACCATACTGTGCTCGCGCTGGCGCCGGCCTTTAAAAACAACGCATTCTGTAGAATTGTCCGACAGCGAGATGACAGCATTGCAGATGAAGCTCGGCGCGCCGAGAGAGAGTGAAACCGCGGGGTTGCCTCAGAGTGTAGGAGAAATGTCAGACTCAAAGGAATATTTGAATTCCAGAAACGGGGGGATGAATGTCCTCACCTGGCTTTGGATAATAGACCAATCAAACATTCATGAGTCCCTGTATCAACCTGCGTGGCAGAGTTTGTGCAGTTGACCTTAAAAGCAGTGCGGTATTCAATCAGGGGTGCTCTGAGACAAATTTCTGTACATGACCTCACCGCCTCACAGCTAGCGCCAACACCTAAAACAGGGACACGCTTGGACACACAGGAACTGACACACAGTCAAAACAGACGCTTGTTTGTGTGTATATGTGTGTGCGTAGGGCCTTTAATTTGACATATAGTTAAACCAATCCTCCTTCCTAAAAAAGCAATCTTGTTCCTTGATTGTCTTCCAGAACCCTGTGTCTGAAATCTGACTGCCATCTGGTTAGTGGGAAGTGAAAAAAAAAAAGATATCTGGATGACTTTGCAGACACGTCATTTGTTTATTTCTCTTTTCAGAGACAGGGCAGGTTCGTTTTTTCCCCTAAAGATTAAACTAAATGAAATGAAATGAACCTTTTCAGGTAATAAACTATGCCTGAATGGCCTTTTCTGGTCATTTGTACCACTCTGTCTGCTGCACACAAATAGTGTTTGGTGGCTGATAGAAATTACAAATCCCTACTTTAAGCGAGCATAAGCTCAGGTTTCTGAAATAAGCACAGAGGCCTGAAGTAATCACACTGCTGTCCCAACAACTCACATTCCAGTTGCGATTACTGCCAACAGCTTACCAGTGCTGACAATTAGGATCCAAGGAGAGCTGCGGCAGATCTTTCAGAGGCTTCGTCAACAGCATCGAAGACCAGTCGCCCAGTGGCGCCTCTGTCGCGGTCTTCCTACCCTCCTTTTTGTGGATTTTAGTACGAAATTAGCTCACACACTGCACAAGTGACTATAGTAAAGTGCATTAATCAAAGCAAAGTGAATATCTAACGTTCAAGAAGCCTCACAGTGTTCGCCTGTGCCGATAAGCGATCAAGGTCAAGGTGTTCAAAGGAAGAAGAATCCTATGATTAAGATAGTGAAACTGCTGGACTGTGAGGTGACATCCTATTAAATCCTTCATGGTAAAGACATTAAATCTCACTTTCATCAAACCACACTTTGATCTACTCCAATTTGATATTTCAGTGAGAAGCAGTGGAATGAAACTAATTTAATTATTAACCGTTTTGATTCATCAGCTGATTAGAATAAAGATGAGTTAAGCACACTGTCCTTATCTTGTGCGCCATCTATGCATGTTGTTTTATAGCAATAATTACTAAGGGACCTGCAATCTGAAAATCTGAATCTCAAATTAATTTCGGTCTCATTTTCTTCCCTGAGACTGATTTAACTTCACATCCCACTCAGCATTTGTCTTTTATGCTCGGAAAGTCACAATGAGCTTACTGTGCTAAAACAAGGCTTTCATATATTATAAAAAAAAGGACTTTTATCAAGCAATTATGTGCAGGTGAGCCACTTTTACTCTACATTTTCTTAGACTGGTAAACTCCCACCGTGCATTGTGAATCAAGTCTCCTCAACACGTCTTTGATCATTCTGGGAATGCACAATTTTCTGTTTGACCTTCACCGAACATCTCATAGGCGCACCGACTCCCCATCATGCTTCCAGAGGTAATTCACTGGCTCCGTTTCACAGTTCAGTGGTTTCTACAGTGCAGACAAGCCCTCCAAACCTGTGAGACCAAATCCTGTCAATTATAGTGAAACTCTGATACTGTCACCGACTGTACCAATCAGAAGTTGATAATGACGGCGAGAGGCATTAAAACTGTGCGGGAACAACGGGACAGTGGCAAGGTCAGGAAGTATTAGGCGCTCTTGAAGTGAAGACATCTCTTGTGGGCAGTGCTGTGAAATGTACCACAGAGATTAAAGTGTCAGAGTGGACGCAACATTAAAATCTTCTCTAAGGACTTAACACAGACTCTTCCAGATATTAGCCTGACCAGTTGAAACAGTCTCCATTTCTTTTACAAGTCATGACAAGGAGCAAATGGAGCAATGCTGCACAACAATACTGCTCTCTGTACCTTCTCCATGAGGCTGAAAGAGCACAATATTCATCCGTGCTGACAGTTAAATAATAGATGTTACCCACCCACCCCCCACCCCCACATCAAAAAGAAAAAAGTAATTTTCCTCCAGAACTCTATCATACTATGAACTACGAATTGAGAATTTGAGGAAAATAGATTACACTGCCTGGATGTCATACAAGGCATATGAACATGAGTGACAAGAGGATATAGATTCTCTGACGTTGTATTTGTGAAGATTGCAAGATTTATGGGTTACTGAGAGGTTGTAAGGGTGCTTATGTCATATTAAGAGCCTTTATAAAATGTTTGTTTCTAAAAACACAAATGAGCTGACCAGTCGGCCATTCTTTTATGTGCCAGTAGGTAGTAAAACTGACCATGTAGTAAGAAAATCGAAGCTGGATATACATTCTTGTATGTACAGATGTACAAGGGCAAGTGAAGGTAGCAGAATGAAAGAAAACTCCCTCTCTCTTGCTCTCATAAATTTATATTATTGATGCACCAAATGTGCATCTGTTTCGTGTTTAAAATAAATAAAAATATTAAGGACATTTTGTATTTATCTATTTCCACCACGAACAGACTGCAAAACAGTACAAATGAAATCTTTGTAATTGCCAGATAGACTGGCACAATCTTTGGAGGCTCGCACTCAATACACGCTAGCACACCTACAGTATGTACCACTGCATTGCTGGGAGACACACCACAAGGGTTCAACAGTCTGACACACAATAAATGAACATGATCTCCAGCATGATCCCTGAACACAACATATCATTCCTGATGTTCTGCACCGCATCTCTGGCAAGAGGCCGGGAGCACAACATCCAAAATGCTCCCTCTCCTGGGTTTGGACACCAAAGACTGATGGGATTAAGAGTGTGTGGGCTGATAGGACTCTGCTCTGATGCTATCCCTCAGATATACATCATTATAGAGAGGGGAATCCCACAGGCACTGGGATTAGCCCGCTAGATTTTCACTGCAGGTGATAAGGGAAAGAAGGAGAGGCTGGCAGAACTACACAACATAATGGGGAGACGAGGAAGCACAGATAGGGGAGGACCAGAGGACCGCACTGCCTGGTGTTATGCATGCGGTAGGAAAAACAGGGTGCTCAGGTATGAGTAACTGCAAACAATAGCTACAGGGAAGGACAACTTTGTGATAGGTGCCTGTCGCAGTCTCTGCAGGCAGTAATGCAAAGGCTGCATTGTTCTGGCTGTTTGCTGAAATGCAGGGAAAAAAATCAAATTTAAAAAAAAGAAGTGTGGAGCAGATGCGCGAGATCATTTTTTATGATTTTCACAACCCAGCTGAGATCCGGTCTCTGCAGATTTGTGAAAGCTGACGAGTGGAGCCAAAGGTTGGGATGTGAAGTTTGCGGGAGCAAGAATGTGTGGCTGCGTGCCAGTCAGTGTTAACGCATAGTAAATGAAAGCTTCTGTGGTGCTGCAGTGTCTATATAACTTTGATCCTCCAGCTGAATGTTCACCTCAGAGTCTCAGGAACCACACAGACCCAATAAAGAGCGGCAAAATTCCTCTCTTCGAGCCACGAAGACACAGATAAACCATATAAAATAATCCCTCACGTATGGCTCTGGCAAAGGCACCTCAGCTCTCTCTCTCGCTCACATATCAAACATGTATTCCCTCAGCCCTGCAAATCCCAGCTTAACCCTCACCCTGCAAAACCAGGCGGCTAGTTATCACCGCGGCTTTGACATTAGCATGCACGCCCTCTCTCATTTGGGAGATCTTCTTAAGAGTCAGGGATGATAAAAAGCTTTCCTCTTTACCGCTCTTCCGCTCCTGACTTTGACTCACCCTTCCTCTGCCTGGACCTGCCTGCCTCTAACTATGAGTTGGAGATGAAACGCTTCATTCGCTTTCTTTTTCTCCTCCTTTTCTATTATCATGCAGTGCTAGCACAGCCCTGCTTGACATTTTTCTTTTCTTCTGCTCCTCTCCAGTCTCCAGTCTACACCTGCTGACACTTGAGAAACAAGCGCAGTACTATGCAAAAAAGCGCCCTTTTTCCCCCCATTACTGTATATGCCGAGTCACCTCTAGGCCCACTTGAGCTCCTTATGGTCATAATTACAACCATTTCCTTGTGCCAATTGCTTTCGATAACTAAATGAAAGGCTGTTTTGTATTATTAAAAGTTTTAAGAGTGCTGACCTGGACCAAGAAAAATAGCATGCCACCGTGTAAATATGAGAATTATGATTTGTGGCTATTAAAGCGAGGCCTGAGAGATGCTTTAATCAGTCTGGACATGATGAAACCAAGGTAAGCCAACTCAAACATTGCTCAGAATCTTAATTTGTCATTGTATGTTTATATTTCTGCCCATCCGCCTTACATCATTCCAGAAAGCCAAGGGCTAAAAATATATTCCATAACGTCGGTATAATACTTTGATAATGCAATTACACTCCTTCGTGACTGAATGGGGAGGGCAAAGGAACATGAAAGACTGGGCTGAAAGCACGAAGGGGCGACAGAGCTATGGATTATAAGGGAACGTGATAATAAAAATGAAATCATCAGACACTCAAGCGATTATGCTAATGAACTCGTTCTGTATTCATCGTAGGTTAATCTGAATGCTGGCAAGAGAGCAGTGGCATTTTCTTGAACGCCGAAAGCTTTCATTGAACTGGCAGCAAGTTACCTCACCTCTGGAATCTAAATGCCGGAGGCAGGGTTAAAGGTGAAAACTGAATTTCTTAAGACGATCAATTAAGGAAAAACTAGCAGTGATGACAGCGGTTGCTGTGTTCGTGGCATTCGCCGCATTAATACTTGTGTTTTTTCCAGTCTAAAGTAGAACAAAAAGTACACTTCAAAGTAAGATGTGGCTCTTAAAGGCAAAATGCACCAAAACCAGCTTTTCTTAAACTGAAACACAATAAACACCAAAACCAGTGGCGATGCTCAGCTAGTATTGACCAGACGAGATTTCAAAGGGAACCTTGTGACCTTTGTTGTCTGGTCAGGTGATGAAGCAGAGAAAAAAACGTGAAAGGTCTTGTGGATTAGTGCCTCTGTGTTGGAAAGGGGAACTGGTCCAGGAGCCTCATCACGCTGACAGCAGATTAGTGCTCCGTGGCGCCGCCAGAGCAGACGGCGCAAGATTAACTTTGATGTGCGATTCCACGCAGAGCAGCCGCTGGATATCAGCTTCCTCCACCAAATGGCCCCTTTTGCCCTGACTTTGCAGAGTGTGCATTCACAAGCTACGTTATCTAAAAGTATCTGCTCATTTAACAGGAGAGTACAGCGTCACCAGGCAGATGTAAAGATGTATAGCTCTTTTTTGGGCTATTTGTCCCTTTAGGTCTGCATTTACAAGTTTCATTATGTATCAATTCATCACTTAAAAAGGTAGGGGGGGTGTTTTGGGGTTTTTAGATGACATAAGGGTACTCCATCAATTTTCCAGATAAAGATCAGTTTTATAATGAGGAGAGCTACTTGTAAAAACAGCTGTGTAATGTTTTCTGTGGATCTCAAAGGAGGTTTATCTGGTGTATATATAACCCCTGACTATGTCACAGCAGTGTCAACAGGGTTATCTGTACTATAAGATAAAGCCAGAGTAGAATGGGGTTTGAAAGGTTTAATGAAACAGTCGCCCGTCGAATGCCTCACAACTGCACATGTAATACAAAAATGAGTAGGCTATTAATTCAGCAGCTGTTTAAACTATTGAATTAAAAAAACAAATTGGAAATGCCCGTCACAATATAGCAGAGCTGAAGGTGATGTCGCGATCCACCATTTCAAACCCAAAGGTTATTCGATTTCCAATTACAGAAGACAAATAAAAGCTGCCCATTTGAGAAGCTGACATCCAAAGTAGTCAGCTGACGCGTCAATTGATTCATCGTTATGACAAATGATGAAAATTGTGGCATTAAAAGCTCCAGATAAGCTAACAAATGGACTGGCTTAAAGGGTTACTCATGAATGAAGTCGAAAAATGAATTTTGGTCTTTAGCTGCGGGCATGTTAACGTCATAACAAATGGTTAAAAGAAAAAGACTGAAGGTAGGCAAAATAAATAAATAACACAAAAAAAAGTTGCAGGATAATACGTGTTGAGGAAGAGAATCAATTGTCCTCAGGCTTTAAAAAAAAGTTCTATATTCTGTTTGAGCTGCAACTTTAAATTGTCTGTATCAGCTTTTTGCACCAAACAGCTGCAGCCTCTCATATATCGGTTCACTTCCTATATACACAAGACTATACATACATTCAGGATGCTTTGTAAGTAGTTACAGTACTCAGGGCATAAATGGCCTGTGCCAATGGAGCATTGTCTTTGAAATAAATATCAAGTTAGAAAAATACAGCTGTTAAAAATTATATATGTATATATAAATATAGGAGCAGTCGCCAGTTCAAAGGGACACTTCAAAATCTCACAGTAAAAGTGAGAGGAATAGCCGAGGTTGGAATGAGACGGAAAGAGTGGCGAAGCGTAAAAATGTACTGAGCGCGCTCTCTCCCAGAGAGTGTGGACGGCAGCCAGACCAGCAACAGCAGCGAGCCCAGATAACAGCGAGTACCAAGGAAGCAGCGAGAACCTGCAGGGAAGAATTGGGAAGAGCTGCAGCTCTCCTAACAGCTGCAGACTGGCCCCCGGGGCAGAGCAGAGCTACTAGCTGCGGCCCTATCTACCATCGCCCTACCTGCACCACGCTACATCACACACATGGGGACATCATTACTTTTTCCATTTCACTCCTCGAGACTTCTCCTGTCAAATCAAAAAATGACATGAAAAGTAATAACTCGGGGGCCGTGGCGACAACAACAACACAAGCAAAAGGTCATTTTGCCAGCGAAAATTGGTCTTGCATCCACACAATCTATCAGTCATCAACAGGTTTATTGCGATGTCTGCATTCACAGCAGGGGTGGCTAAAAGCCTGAATTAAACCGACCTGGGCCCAACGCGTGCTTGATGACACAACTCCCATTATTTATAACTTCGGCATCTTTGCCAGCGCTGAGGACGAGCTTCCTGGTGAATAATGATGTTCAAACTTGGAGGACAAGGCAGATAAAGGCACAGCTTTGGCCCCCACCACAGACAGCACATTCAAATGTACCGTTAACAAACGTGACTGAATGAAGGTTATTCGTTTTAATCACACCACAGCACGCCCTTCCTTCTACTATCCCAGGGGGGTTGCTATACTTAAGCACTTTTTCATTCTTTCTCCTTTTTTTGGTCTTGGCTAATGGCAAGGCAATTGCTATGTGGGATGTTTGCCCTTGAAGAATCAGACAACATAAGGAGACATTTATACATATTGTAGATGTGGCGCGAGCAAACTGTATCATATTCGGTGGCTTCTTTTTTGACTGTGTCATGTTAAGAAATCAAATCCCAGCCTCGTTATCCTTTATTTCTCTTTTTTTTGTGATGTTTTCCCTCCGACACGTGTTGGTTTTAATACCTGTGCTGAAAGAAAAGCTGTCTGTCCCGGGAGAGAAAGAGCAGGGACATTCATCTCTCATTTTTCCCACTTTCTAATTGGACTTCTCCATCTGTTGAGGTCTACAAATTGTCTTCTGGGGATGCTTTAGCTAAACCATCCTATCAAACACGCAAATACAGGAGGGACGCTCTTCTTGGAGCTCTGCCATAGCAGGCACTGAAAGAGTAGTGTGTGTGTGTGTGTGTGTAAACCTGTATGATGTATGATCAGTCCAGCAGCATACTGCCTGGAGATAAGTAGATCTACAGGATGCGCTGAACTCTGATTGGAAGCTGGCAGAGTTGGCTTCTTGGGAAATTAATCTATCTAGCACGCAGCAGATCTGTCAGTAACAAGTGACATACTTTAATAAGAATTATTTCACCAGATGACAATGTGGATGGGTGCCTGAAAAACAGCGTCAGTAGTATTGACTGTTTGTCACATATGCATCTAATAAATGTTTCTCCTCTGCAGTCCCAGAAGAGGTTGAGCAAACAGAATCTAAATCTGAAGAATAGGCAAAACTTTTTTGGGGGCGGTGGGTGGATTCTTTTCCAATTCTCACTCGGAGCCGTTAATGATATGGGAAATTGTGTTCCTCATGCTTGTCACTCTTTACATCCCATTGACTGGGAGTTGAATACTCAGGAGCGAGCAGTGGAACGTGTGACAGTGTATTTGTGGTGATGATTACAGCCCATTAACTTTGATGGATGCCATTTCATAGAAAAGACGATGGGAGTTGAAACAACAGCAGCGCAGCTTGTTTTCTGTCTCTGACATACGTGCGCAAAAATCTCGGGGAAAGAAACTGCAGTTAAATCCATGTAAAATGGAATTTTTGGATTCAAAATGAGACCGTGTTTCCTTTGGAGGTTGCTGAATGTCACATCTGACACTTTGATGCTGGATCAGTCTACGTGAAAGCTCGGGTATGATTGTCCTGCGACCTCCAGAGGACAGTCTAACTGTACCACAGATTTCACCATATAATACATTGCCAGTGAAAATACTGTGAGACGCATATGTGTGCAATTAAATCAGGCTGAGCTGGTTCTGAAATTGACTGCAGTGTCTGCCTTTATTAAGGTTAACTATCTGGGCAGCTTTTTTTTCCTCTGCACAACTCACTTTGCCTTTTGGCCTCAGTCAAAATGAGATACAATCCATTTGTCTGTGTCGGTTGTGTAAAGATAAGAGAGTGTATGCCAGAAATCTAACTCTTAAGCTCCTTCGTAGGGATTACAGACAATTGGCTAAGAGGAAAATACAAATAATCATCAACTGTTTACGATTTCCCACTAATACCTTTGAAAAAGGAAAAAAAAAAAGATGAAAATCCCCCACATGGAAATGCAGTCCTTAACTGAGATACTCCTGTGTAGGACACCTGCAACAAGATTCACAGGCAGGAAATCCTCTAGATGGGAGCTGGACCCACACTGCAGTAACACCCAGACAAGCAGAACAATCTACAGTAGCTACCGTCTATCCCTTTTCAAATAACGCTTTCGAGTATTGTTGTTTTTACACCCAAGAAATCCAACCAGCAAAACATCAGAAGGCACTGATAGGCAAGATAGGATTGGAATTTCTCTCCCTCTCTCTTTTTGGACCTTTAATATGTCTGCCTTGTTTGACCTTATTAGTTTTCTGCCTAGCGTCCCCTGTGAGGCATGTAATCACTAAAATAGGGGCTTAAACTGTGGGCTAAGAATCAAGCTTTTTTTTCCCCCTAATGATTAAGAAGTACTCTGTTCTTCTACACAGAAATACTTTGTTTGAACTACATGTTCAGAGGATAACACAGTCTTCCTTTTCAAAAGATCTGTATAATTCTATCTATTATATGGATAACATAATGCACCCAGTTAAGCAAAAAGTGTCAGCCTAAGCCGCTGTGCTCACGCACCTCTAACCGACAGTGTTTTCTCTGAATCACTGCCCAAAAATCATTCATTAGACACATCCAAGTGATAGATGGTTATGCATATGTGGACTTGATATTAACTGGGCAATAATCAGTTTTTTGGGCAGACAACGATCACTGATCACTTTCACCTCCGATTTCTTTCTCCAGAAGTCGATGAATTCACCCCAAGTTGTTCTGTGCTGTAGCAGGTGACACATTATCAGGGGAACACAGACATCCCGCATGGGTGCTTTAAGTAATGCTCAGCACAGTGATTCAGTAAAATGTGAATTAATCAAGGAGATAGCCAGAGAAAATACAGCTGAATACATTTCTCTAACAAGATATCCTGTAACACTGATGTCAAAGCAATCAGACATGAAACTCCTTCAGTGTGATATTTGAGAAAATTAAGGGGTCTTAGTATTGAATAGTTATAGAGTTATATATTTTAACAAAACAAAGTAACAGGGTGTAATTGAATTACAAAAATCGGAATACTTCTACAGCAACACAAACACTGTGAGGCTGTAGTCAAACAGATGGTTGCTTTGAACAGACTGCCTACATGCTCAAACCTGCAGTACCAACATGCTGGTGTTAAGTAATGTCACCGTTTTACAGTAGCATGTCAGGACGCTCATATCTGGACATTGCAGCTATTTTTCTTTTCATTTCATCATAAAACTTCATTGATCCTGAAGGAAATGCATCAGTGTTGGTCAGCGGTTCACACACACAATAAAATAAAGTGTTTGCTCTATAAAAAAAGAAGAGAATAAATCAAATAATAATTCAAAAATATCTTAATTAAAAATACACTCGCTCATCCTTAAGGTCCACTAGGTCCACAAGGTGCTCCTGCACTTTTCTAATCCTTCCCCCTGGTAAAGTGATGGGAAAGTCCATTTTTGAAACAGTTCATGGATTTCTGTATTAGATTTCAAATCCCTCCATACATGTGCTAGAAAATAAATGTAGGGATGAGCTTGCAACACACAATTCCAATGTCATTTCCTTTTTTTGGAACACCTTTCAAAAGTAATTTCTTGCAGAAATACAGTGGTGCACAAGAGTTTTATTTTTGTTGGGGTGGTACAAATGTTTTTCATGCACTTTGCTACCAAAGTTTTATATATTTTTGTTATTTCTCTGATATAGTGAGGAGCAATCATAAGGGTTTTTATAAGTTTCAACAAAACCTTTTAGTGGCAAACAAAAGAAAGATTTTGATTGTGGCAGTGGTGCCTCTGCCAAAGCTTTTGGCCACGATGCACTTCCTTTCACTGCAATTCTTCATTGTGTTCATTAAACAGTTTGTATGTCATTAGTTCAGTTGGACTGTGTTTTTTGTGTTGTGGAAAAAAATGATCAGAATTCACGGCAAAAGCAGATTAATTTTAAAGCCAATTCCCAAACTTTTACTCGCAACTGTAGATGTGACTAAAGTGGCGCGCTGAATTTCAGATCAGCTTTGCCATTCATGAAGCCATGCCAGTAAATTGGCTTAAACAACTTCTGCTTCTAGCTGTTTATACAGAAACCTGGAAGGAAAATACTATGCTTTATCACAGTGGGACAGTAAATTACGCTCAATACACACAAGAGACTGACACTGATATGTGCTGCTTTCCGCCGGTGGTGTAGCTGCTCTGAGTTTACGATGGGTGGGCACAATAGAACCAGCATCGCCGGTTCCCTCTGTGAAGATTTAATGCTCGGTTCTCGAGAATGTGACAGCAAAGAGTTGATTTAACACTCTTTCTGTAGACCGTAGTTTGTGGTAATTTAATTGTGTCGCAGCGTTGTGTGTGACTGAAATGTTGATGAGCTAAAACAACACCTTTCTGAGACATTAAAAAAATAATAATCACACAATGAAACACTATAATAGTCACAAGCTGATCCTTATTGCAGGCCTATCGTGCCGGGATCATTCAGACTGCCTTTATTTACAGCGTCAGGATTTTATCTCTACAATATCTCATCAAAATGTTAAAATTATAGAAGAATACTAATGAAACCTGTACACAATTGTTCTTTAAAGATTTTTGAGCGTGCATTAGCTCAGCTGAAGCTCTGAACCTGACGTAAAGTGATGGCACTGCAAAATCGCAACCTAATATGTCATCAATCGACGTTGGACAGGAAGGAGATAGTCACAGAAGGATAAAACAGTGACGATTTGGTGACACCACCGTGCATGAGAAATTCGTTTGAGGTGAAAGGGAAACATATAGACCCAGAGCTCATGCCCTGTTTAGTTTCTGTTTGACCAAATGGCCTACATTAGGTGATATATTTAGCTATTTATAGTAGCTGGAGCCGGCAGGAAACAGCTGCCATGTGTCAGGGTGACAGGCTGACATCCCTCATCTCAGCAGGACCTCCCTGCCAGGCAGACAGGAGGAAGCTCTTTATACCTAAACTGAAATGGGACATAGCCTCTTATCATTCATGCTGCATACAGAAACTAATAATCTATGGAGCCTGTGGCAAAGACTCAACAATGAAACTGGGTTAACAGTGGCTAGCATGGGCAGCTCGATTCAAAGCCAGACTCGTGAGCTTTGCACAGCTCTGTTTTCTTTCTTTTTTTCTTACAGAGAACACTGTGGATTTCATTCAAGCCGGATCAGTATTGATCACGAGGAGCTTTTATTGTGGCATCTTGGCGGCGTAAACTGGCACAAGATTCCTCAGTTCTGATGAAATAATCTGTTGATTCACAAGCGCTGAAAGAAACGTTCAGACTGACAAACGGGCAGAATCAACATTCACGACTTCGCTCGAATCTACAGGCGTTCAGGTATTACGGATGGCTGTAAACAAAGTTTCCATTAATGTGCTAGCGTCAAAGTCTTATTGTTTTCTCGAAAAACTCATGAAAAACCATGCCTTACGTTTGTTTGGGGAACATGAAAGTCCATATTGATTTCAGCTTTTTTCGCAAAATGCATGGCATTAAATGGCGTTAACATAACATACTGCTGTACAATGAAAGTCTGCCACAGCCAAATGAATGTATGCCGTGTAGCTTTTAAAAGTAGATACTTAAAAAACTGGGGTAGGTGTCAAGGTAATGTGCTTCTCTCATTTCAGCCTAGTTAATGTTTTGCTGAGAGGCTTTAACACCAGCACCGCTTTCTTTTTAAAACCTTATCTACAGTGAAATCCTATCGCTCTTCAAATGAAGTGTCAGAAAAAGCACGCGCGACTTTGAATCCTTTTTTGTTTCTGTTTCATTCACGCAACAGACTGATTGTTGCTGTTAGCTATAATCTCCGAATCTCTGCTGATCACAGATGTAGGCTTGTTAGCTGAGGGGTATTTCTGATAAAGAGACAAATGTCAGGGGGGGGGAGATTCGCACTCTGGCATTACAAAAGCTGGCACCATTTCAAGATATTATGTTTGCTGTGCTGTCCCCAACGCTCGAGAGAAATAGTGGGTGCAAAGAGCAACACATTTCTCCCAAGCTCCTCACAGAGACGGGCGAGCCTATCGTTCCCATCGTCTGCTAAACTTTTCCGCCCCACGCCCGTGCTGCGACGTCGGATTTTGAGGTCAAGAAGGGTGCGAGGGCTGGTTCGGTCTTGAAAAAGCAATATGATGATTGCTAGTTCCACATTTATTGTAGTGACGGTGGCATCTAAAAATGTAAGAAATAAAAAAAGGTGACATTTTCTCCCTCAAACTACTCCATGTTGCAAGCCAATATGGGCGCTGTGCAGTGTTCACATAGGAACAGTGGGCATTAAAAATGTTGCAGCTCACCATGAAAACAAACACAGCTTGTACTTTGTATGCTGATTAGTTTGAGAGCTACACAAAGGTAATAAGTGCAAGGGCATTGGCTTGCATATGTAAAACTCAACAGTTTATTATCGGTGACTTTTTTTTTCCCCTCCGCAATGTTAATGTGACCATGTGGCTCATACCAATTAATTCCTTTGTTGTTTCAACACCATATTGAGCTGATAATGAGTTTGTTGACCTCATGGTGAAACCCACACCATGAAATTTTAAACAAGTAAGTGGTACTCGCTGTTTTTCTCCAGGGAAACTTTTTAGTTGCTGTTCTTGTAACTATAAAAAGGGGTCTGTGCAATGTGTGAACAGTTTTGGTGTAGCAAGCAACGACGCTACACTTAAAGCATGGTTTGGTTGATTGGCAAGAATCACTTGATTAGCTCTGAATCATGATTATGTTAAATAAGCACTCAGCTTAGGTAAAAATAACTATTTTGGTAAGGTACCTAAATGATTGCGGTAAAAAACGTTCTCTCACTTTTTTAGTGCTACTTGCTGAAATTATCGATGCTGTCACTGTTATTCAGAGGACAGTGTCAAATAAGAAAACTGCTTCCACTCAGTAGTTGTTTGCTGTAACCAGCTCCTGTCAAGGTTGCTCATTAAGAACATATATGGGTTATATGTTGCTTCAAACACAAGCAAACGATGCTGCAAAGAAACACAACAGAATATGACAACACACACACAAAAAGTAAAACCACCTCGTCTAGTGTATCAATACATCATCATCAGCAGGATCAATAACGCACAGGCCGGCTGTTCCTTTATTGCTGTGCTTGCACATGGCAGTCGCTTAGCTGGTTCATAAAAGTCACGCAATATTATTTTCTTGTTTATCATTAAAATTGTCTTGCACTTTAGCGCACGTGTAGTTATTTTATTAATAAAGAACTGAAAAAAAATAAATGAGCAACGTCGGAGATGGTGAAGATATCCTCAGAAAATATATTAGCCTCGTAAATCATGACAAGTGGTCCTCTGCTACATATATTACCTCCGTGAATATTACCACCTTTATAATGAAAGGCCTCTAATTGATATGGGTGATTCTGGGATTATCGCAATAATAATGCATCGCACACCCTCTGTGTGTTGTGCTGAATACATTTTTATTGATCTTGATATGATAACTGAATTGATCTAATGCTAAGCTCTTTGTAAAATATATGATTAAACCTAAGAATCTATTTAGAGTACGTTGTACGTTTCAACAAAGTGATGAGGAGGCATTATGTGCGTCTGCATGGCAGACAAGCCATTTTCATCTGTATGTAAATGCTGAGTATGTAAATAAGCCATGCAGCACCACAGAGGGAAATAGCTGTTGGGCTTGGATTTATCATTTGCAAACTGTTTGATCCTCTGCTCTTGTGGCGCATATACACATCCGATGTCTTTTTACAACATATCAAATTTCAAGATCATACACAATCACATAACAGGCAATATTTCCTCGTTTCATTCATTCACTCAGGCTGGATCGGGGTTTCTTGGCTGTTAAGATCGGGTGGGAGTGGAACCAGGCAGAACAAATGCTTTCTAGCAACAATGGAATCTAGGTGATGTTTTTTTTTCTCACATATCTCCTTATTTCCTAATGCAATGATGCCGCATTCATACGGTGTAACTTTAATCTTGTTCTGAAAAATTCCATTAATCTCGTACGTTGCTCACAATACAAAAGAAGAAATGCTGAGGAGTGGCAAAAAGAAAAGAAAAAAAAAGACACTGGTGCCATATTTTACATCCTCGCGCTGCCTTACCAAGGCCCAAGTGCAGAACATGCTAGTCGATTTCCCTGCTTAATGCAGCACATTGAAAGTGAATTAATGAAAATCCCCCCTCGTGGAATGAGTGTTATTGGGGCTGCCTCGAAGATGGGCTGTCAAAGAAATCGAATCAAATGGGGGGGGGACAGCCATTTTGTCCTTGCCATATAGATTATTTATCAATCTGACCATTCGCAGTGACGCATGCTTGCTTTTAAAGTCAGTTCACATACACAGTAACCTGACATCAACCTACCAGCTGGCCATAATCTGTTTTTCAGTTCAGGGTTGACTGACCGCAAATGCATTTTCTTTCTGATGCTGGATTTTTTTTTTCAGTGAAATATATATAATTGAAAACTCATTTAACACCCAAATAACCAAATAGAAACATCTACCTTTCAAAGCACAGGAGTATGATGTAATAAATATGCAATATGTGAATGGCCTTAAGATTTTAATCGATCATTCCACTTCAAACCTTCAAAGCACCCTTTTAAATCTCTAACTGCCAGAGTGAAACTGTTTGAGCAAACAAAGAGGAGAAAGAAAATGAAGGGGCTTGCGTGTTTTCAATTTAGCACTTTTTTTTATGAATTCCTTCTTTCACAATGATCTTAATCTCCTCTGAAGAAAGCTGCCTGGTACCCTCCCCTCGCTTCCACTCCTCCATTTCGCAGTCATTTGCATGGGCAGAAAGGAGCTCGCACAGAACACATTTCAGTGCCAGGTTCCTCTCATTAAGTCACCTGTCACTTCAGGACTATTATACCAGCCTCGTATTAGCGTCACCTCTCCTCCCCAATAAAGCACCTGGAGGACCGCCGTGAGCCCACAGGCTGACGGCGGCCTACACATTTCACATTAGCCACTTCTGTTTTACACGGCGCCACATCACGTCGCTCAAAATGGATTGCTGATTTTCATAATGTACATAACATACACAATGGCAAGTGGTGTAATTTATTCTACTGAACACAAAAATTACACCAATTGCGCTACATAATCAAACGCACCAAATGTTCTCGCTGACTGTCGAGCTCAGAAGGGGGGAAAAAAGAAGAAGAAAAAAAAAGAGTGAAAATTCTCTGCATTGGCTGCCAGGGGCACGGTAACTTATCCAACCGCATGAGGACTATATCATCAAGAATGCGTTTGTTATCTCTTGGGTACAGATACAGTAAAAGGCCCTCCAGATTGTTCCTGCACGTTTCAATTACATTTGACATGCGGTGAAGGGTTTCGACTTCAAAAAGCTTCGCTCTCTGCACCACGCTAAACCGTGAAGATGATGCTTTGCGTTGTAGTTTTCGATCGCCAGGGGGCTGAGGTGTCAGAACTGGCAAGCATGATAATGGTTATACTTCTGCTGGTTTATGGGCCCTACAGTGACCCTCGTGTCTGTTAACCTTGCTTTCTCTGTCTTATAAATCCTATCCTGAGAGGTTTATAGGGCTCACTTGTCAAGCCGTTCCGGTTGTATGTGGTGGGTGGAGCTGCAGCACAGACAAACGGCATGGTGATAAATTCTGCATCTGTTGAGTGACTACAGCGTACACGTGTATTTGTTACACCGCAGGACAATTTACATAGTAAATGTCACAACAAATCAGTAATTATAATGACCACTCCTCCTAGGCATCTTGGCGGGCAAAGAGTACATTTCAATATACGGAAACTGTGTGTGGGCTTGCGTGTTTGAGTCAGAAGCTCGAGCCTATCGTGTCTATCAAAGGTAATGTTTGCCAGTGTCCAGAGGAACGTGTCTAGGTTTAGCCTACGCCAGACTAAGCCCTGTCCTCCCCACTCCTCTTCCCCTGTGGGTTGCGCTTGACTTCCACCGTTTTCACAGCTGCTCTCAGCAGTGCACTCCATTACACCTTACATCACTTAAAAGATCTGAAGTACCAAAAACTCCCTCTGCAGCTAATTCACCCTGACCATGTGGATCATCCAGAGAAAATAAGAGCAGGAAAACACTGCAATGTCCGATTCCAACCTAATAAAGTGCAATACCACCTTAAATGAACAATATTAAATCAAGACACTAAATTATACCCTCAGACTCGCGTGCCGTTATCAAAGATACCGCAAAGCTGCAGATAAAAATCTCATATTTCACACCCAGTTCTTGAAGTTCTCGGCAGAAGCAGATTCCTCTTTGTTGGATATCCGAAAGCAGCCAAAGAGATTAGGCTCAATAAAGAAGGAGGGATAAGTGGGTCTTGTCCTGTGTTTGGTGGCACAGAGGAGTAGACACACAGAGGCATGACACGCAGCTGCACAGTGCTATTGATTCTCCGCTGGTCTCCAGGCACCCTTCCCTTTCATTCAGGCTGCCTGCCAAGTGCCTCTGAACAGGAGCCCCTGCTCTCCCAATGTCTGCATGTCTGCTTAAGCACAATCAATGGGCCATCAGCAGGGGAGAGAACGCACACCACAGTCTTTACTTCCACAGGGTGCAAGTGAGGGGAAATTGAAAATATATGTAGTGGAAAGGCATCATGATACCATGCAGGCATAAAGCATCATTGACTAACAGAATGAAATCAAATGCTTTCAAAGGCTTCAAATGGAGGTTCCAGCCAGTAGTGCACCCGCTAGTCTCTAAATAGCTTATTTGCCAGCGAATGAAAAGACAACCCCATTCATATGGGTCTAAATACCTATTTGTCAGACGTGGATCAATTTTTCTCCATGCTGAGCTCTGATACAAACCATCAGAATACCTCATTTCCCCTGATCAGATAAGCATCTGAAGGTGATTGGAGAAGAATATAGCAGATGCTTTTCTTACATCGCTGTATCAGTAGACATGACTCTAGTTTGTAGGCTTGTATGAGATGTGTTTTTTCAGAAGCACGCCTTTAAAGACAATGATGGATTGTGAGAAGGGGCTGACTTTGTCTTACACTGATGAGTATTCAGCCTCTCCAGCAGTGGTCCACTATGCAGCATTCTGCAGCACTGTAAGGCTTCGGTTCAGGTTGCAAATCTGTCAGCCGGGCTGTCACAGATCACAATGGAGTGACAAAGATGTCCCCATTACCAAGGACATTTCAGTTTTGTTCTCTCGCGGCAAAAAACATCTTTTTCAAATCCATCTTGAGCAACACAAAGACTCCGAGCTGAATGCAGCAATATCTTTGTTTCTCCCCAAAGATAAATAATGAACCCTCTTACACAACTCATCCTTCACCCGCGCTTTGAATCGAAATGGAAAGCACGGCCGATGCAGCATTGTGTACGAGGTGGCCCGCTTCAATCACCAGATCGTGCCCATTACTAATTATGCTCTCATTGGTCATTTCGAGGGTGAGTGGTAGTTCGACTGATATTGAGTGAGCACAGAGGGAAGAGTTGTATGCCATTAAGAAGACAGAAAATCCACTAACTCAGTGTCACCCGCAGCATGAGCGCAGATAGAGGGAAATGTCACCGTTTAATTATATAACAATTACAATAATGATAATAATAACAAAATATGCTGCCTGCAGAGCTGAGGGGTACTCAGGTGCTGAGTGGCTGCATCAATGCAGATGTGAAGGAAGACAAAAACAAGAGGGATTATTTACCCCCCCCCATCAGGTTGTGCGCAATGTGGAGATCCCTGTGTCAGTTCAAACCAACAGTAATAATGATAGTAATACAAGAAGGAACACATTTTGAACTTAATATTCTCAGGACTGTGCCTTACATAGCTCCAGCTTATACACTGCTTCAGACACGCACACACACGCACGCACACACACACACACACAAGTACACACTGCCAGAGGCAATTTGTTTTTGCAGTGTTTGCTTTGCGATGTTGTGACTTTGAAATTAAAACCCGGGCCCTAATTTCTGTGTCATCAGCGAAGAGGAGGACTAACACTGGCTGAGCTCAACCTCATACGAGCAGCAGCAGCGAGTGCAGAAGCAACCGGTATACGTTGTTGTGTTTTTCCTTTAGTGTTATTGCGATTCCCCCGTTGCTTAAACTCCGCATTATCTTTTTTGTTGAGTTTTTTTGTTTTGTTTTGTTATGCGAGCAGGCATCAGGTCAAACATAACGACGGTGACAAAAGTTTGCAACACACAGAGGTGGTGCGAAAGCGCATCACCAAAGAAGACTGGGAATAATGCTCATAACAACAACAATAATAACAACAGCAAGCCACACAGTGCAGCTGAGCGCGCTCATCAATACAAATTAATTTGATGTAATCGTCCAACCCGAGTTTAATCATTTTATGCTACATCAGCACGTGGTTGCGACCGGCGGTGTTCGCGAGCATGAAATTGGCATTCAAATATTTACTGCACCTTGTTGAAGCGGAGAGAGGGGAGCTGAGAGAGGGTGAATGAGAGGCGGAGAGGAGAGGTGTGTGTGTGTCCCCTATACGTTGCTTTGCCTTTAATTTGGCCTGTTAATGCGGTATGTGGGAGCGTGGTCAGTGAGCTGTAGTTTGTTTGCTCCTATAGCGCGACAATAAAAGCGCCTTTTTTTAAAGACATTGCGGTAACCTTTGGAAAGGCATTCGGTAACGACTCTCAGAAACCGGCAGGGACGGTAGCTTACCCTCAGAATGATAAGAGGTGCTTGTGAGGGGAGGCTCGCTGATTGGGGAGCGAATCGACCACGGAAGCTTCTATAAAGCACACTGCTCCTGCTCTCTGATTGGCTGAGCATTAATACGTTAAATGACCTACACCTGTGGCCCAGCTACAATTTTCTAAAATATTTTTTATGCAAATTAAGATCTACTAGCTAATTGTAAGTGCTCGTTGAGGACACTACTACATAATAATTGTTTAATTGTTGGTATTATTGCAGTAATATTAATTTTGAATTTTTTCATTGTTGTGTGTTATGTGTGTTTATCGACACAGTAACAAAGCCGAGCTGGTGAGTTGTGGTGTGTCTCGAGCGCTTGAAGGGTTTTTTTTTTGTTTGTTTCTTTTGTTTTTTAATGGACTTTTGCAGCCACCTACCCCAGTGTTGTCATGGTGACAATGGTGTACCAAAAGGCTGCGGGGATACTGGTGAACTTGCTGGCCGTGGAGCCTTTCTCCGCATAAAACATAACCGTGGCAAAGATAATGATGGCCATGGTGAGCGAAAAGAGGAGGAAGCCCAGCTCGGAGGCGCAGCTCTTCAAGGTGTAGCCCAAGATGCGCAGCCCAGCGGAGTGCCGGGAGAACTTGAAAATCCGAAAAACCCGGAAGACTCTGAGGGTGACGAAAGCACCGCTCACCTGGTCGTTGTCGGTCATCACCAGGCCGATGTAGTAAGGCATGATGGCGACCACGTCGATGACGCTCATCACACTTTTCATGAACTTGTACCGGCTGGGCGCCGCGATTAATCGGAGGAGGTACTCGACCGTGAAGATCATGACGCACGCAGTGTCCAAACAAAAGAAGGCTAGAGCGTAACGGTCTCCACAGGAAATCTCCTTTGACCTGTTGGGCAAAGACCCACAGGGAACCGTCTCCACCACGTTGGCCATCACCGATATGGCAATGAAGAACCCCGTGACATAGTAGAAGACCAGAGCCAAGGTGCTGGTGTGGGGGTTTTCAAAAGCCCGCCACAGGTACTCCCGGAACGTCAGGTTGACTGGCGTGACGTCATTGTTCATGTCCATCTCCTCGTCATCCTGAAGCCTCTCCGCGTTTTCGCGCCTTCGGTCTTTGTACTCCTCGTAGCAGCAGTCCCCGATGATCTCGGGAATAATACCAAAGAACGCGAGCTCCTCGTCGTACGCGGATATGCATTCTTGGCGCGGATAGTGTAGTTTCCCCGTGCGGTAGAAATTGAGGATGTGTCTGAAGATGTCAGGGTCGCGGTCGAAAAAGTATTCGTTCGTCTCCTCGTGGAAAAAGAAGTCTCTCTCCGTGCTCCCCAGCAAAGTGTCCGGGTACCTCTCCAAAGTGGTTCGCCACGTTTGAAACTTGGTCCCACTCACGTTGAGGATAATAAGTCCGTCCTGGGCTTTCCTCTTGTCTTGAGGAGGCATGGGCATCGGGGTGCTCGCCACGGGCATCCATCCTATGGCCGCTGCTCGGGCGAAGGGAAGCCATGCCGCTACACCTGCTGCCATGCTGACCTGTAGTTTCTTTTTTTAAAACGACCCTGCTCCGGTTATCACAGTGCTACGGCTCGGAGATGAATTGCATCTGCAGGAAGAACAGATAGGGACAGTGACGGTTATAGGCTTGTGGAGCAGAATGTGATAAGAAAACGCATGAGCCCATTTACTTTTACTGATACTCTATGGTGTTATGCGCAGTATCACTCTCCACAGCCTTATCAACAGTGTAACTGTTCAGTTATGGAAGCCCACTTTGCGGCAGAATATGAATTAGATTTCGATCATCATCCATCAATAAAAGCAGGCGTGTTTCTTCTTCTTTTACCCCCGGTCTCAGCAAAAAAAGAAAAAAAAAGAGTAAGAGAAAAGGGGAAAAACACCCACCTTAAAGAAGGTTTCTCTTTAAACTGCATCCACGGCGAGTTCAATAAATACCTATCATAGGAAGAGAATACTTGCGATTCCGCCACCCATCTATGTGTCACTGCACCCAGACGACAAGGGGGGGAAACAGTAGAAAAACGTTGCATCAACAAGTTAAACAATTCAAGCGCCAGTGTTTCAACAGAGCGGTCATCTGTCCAGGCGCGAGCCTTTCTTTTTTTCTCTTCTTGACATCCGCAAGGCTCATGTGCACAGGCTTTTCCTCCCGTTGCAGCTACTCCTCAATAAACTCCTGTTCCTTTCGTCGACTGCAAGACCATCCTCCCCCTTCCTCACCAACAAGCCCCGACTGTGGAGAGAGGAGAGAAAATCGTATGCAGAGAGAGGAGTGGTCCTATATCTGCACCCAGAAATTCCTCTGCTGCTTCACTGTGGGGGGAACTAATCAATGCGTAATGGTGGTCTCAGTAGGCGGCATCGCCAAAACCTCAAGTTAACGCTTTTGTTTGTGTGTTTTTCCTCTCGTTGCACACCAGGGACTTACTCCCAGCCGTATATTACTCCGCTCTAATATTATGCATATTGTATAATGTCGCCAATATAATGACATGTCTTAGATAGAGTGATTTGTTTTCTATGGAGGTCGTAATGAACATCGGCTTTATGTCGACGCATTAACGCACATATAGTTCCTAAAGGCGCATTTTTATAAATGTACTCATGTATTTTTTTTATTTTATTTTTTACCAATTTAGAGGGGGAAAAGTAAACCTGATACCACTCTAGCTTAAAGGAACACGTGAGTGCGCGCATACTCGAAATTTTCTGACTGTAATCTTCAGCCTGAGTTTGTTTAATTTTTTTCTACATAAAAACAAACATCCGATCTCAGATCTGCAACAAATCCTGATCAATACGGTTTCCTGGACTTGTACTGTTGTGTAATG
The DNA here is from genome assembly GCF_051167445.1 of Perissodus microlepis. Classification (NCBI taxonomy): domain Eukaryota; kingdom Metazoa; phylum Chordata; class Actinopteri; order Cichliformes; family Cichlidae; genus Perissodus; species Perissodus microlepis. The sequence goes on from NC_140467.1 coordinate 15,971,835, forward strand.
CTGTTGAACAGAGTTACACAGCTTAAAAGGTCAACATCATTGGGCTACACCGCTCTACTGACATTTTCCAAAATAACCATAATCAATTAAATGTCTCGCGTGCTCTATAACGTAACAACACTGGCTTTCCAAGGGAATCGAGACAGCTGTGTCCACTGTGTAGCACGTGTTTAGACTCAGGTCATGTTTGGCTGTGAAAACAGCAATTTGGGACATAAAGAGCACGTTCCCAGTAAGGATTTAGCTCCCGTTTTAGCCAGTTTTGTTTTTCAGCACCGCGGACAGCACCCGGGCTTTCAGCTCTGCTGCTCAAGACGGCTTCTCGTGCAGACGCCTGCGTGCAGGTTACAGATTACAGGCGTGTTTTGCCCTGCAGTCACATAATTGTAGAGCTTCTCCAGCTTCAGCCAAACGGTCATGCTTAAGTAAACGCGGCTCCTTGGAAATGGACGGTCAGTGCAGATATGTGGATTCACTCACTTTGGCAAATTTACTGCAGCTGTTGCTCTTATGTAAAGTACTGTAATTTGAAGCAAATGAATAGGAAGGGGCTCCCTTTCTTGCCAAAGGACAGTTTGGCACTATAAATGGCTCCTGATGGACACATTAGATGTTGCACCAGTTTGACCTGTGGCCTCTTACTTTCCAGATCTTCAGCCAGTGCACTACATTCACACCCAGCCTCTGTTCCCCTCTGGCACCATGCCGGGTTTTTGTAGGATGAATGCACAAGACTGTCAGAAGTCCCATTAGTGTATGCTGAGCATGTCAGAACACACTCGGTGTTCAGTTTGAGCCATCGGGCCCAGGGGCTACGTATTCATCAGGGCATTTAAATATTCCAGCGGTTGCCAAATGGCACCAAACACAGGCTGAGGTGGTTGCCAGACTAGCTGCAAGCTTGTCACATCACACATAGCATCAGTGTTTTAGTTTAAAAGGAGGTAAATGTGGTTGTTTAGCATCTACATATGGTGTAATTTAGACTGCACACGGCATTTATCAGAATTTCTGCTATTTAATAGTTGCTTTATGAAATGAATACACGATGACGCAAATTAACAGTTTGGGTTTTCTTTTTTTGCCTTTTGTTCTTTATATTTCTGCTTGCATTCAGTTTGTAAAATCAGTCATCCCAAGATATTCCAACAAGTAAACCCACCATTCAACCATATGTTCTTTTCGAAAGAACAGTACGAACCTGTCATTTTGCACAGTTTCAGTCTGTGACGTGATAGGAGGGTCGGAACGACATCATCCAAAGTGCCAACGTGCAGCACTTTATGAGCACACTAATTTTCAAGAAGCTCCAAGGTCATTTCAGATGGCTGGTGTTGACACAGAGCTGTGCAGATTATTTAATTACAATGTCTGTGTGTTTATGGATTTAGTCTTTGGATCATGTAATTAGCATTTGTCCTTAACAAGGTTGAAAACATCATCCTGGTGTTTTTGTGGTATTTTGCTTGGACGTCGGGTCATAAATGGAAATCTTTGATGTGGACTTGAAATGAATGCATGTATATTTTTACAACAGTCTGTAGTATTAATAATAATAGTAATAATAATAATGATGATGGTGGTGATGCACATAATTACACTCTTGTTCTATCTAGATTGTGCTTCCTGACATTTTGATGTTGTACTACTGAAGTGACTCGGAGGCTTTAAGGATTAGGTTGTGTAACAGAATAAATTCTGTAAACGGTTCCTTAAGTGTCGTAACCCAAAGGCACGAACCCAAAACAAACACACACTGTCTGATAAACCCTTAGACATTCATGTGGGCTTACACACACACGCACAAACATACACGGCTATATTTTTTTGGATTTGATCCATTGACAGTAGCAGTCTGCCCGCTGTAGTACACTGATGCAGCCCACACTGCAGCCTGTTTTCTGTATTCCATATTTAGTTGGGTCCAGCTCAGTGATTGAGATGATTAAACAGATGAGTCCCCTTCACTGGATATGCGCCAGGACTTGTTAAGGAAGAAGCCAAGAGAGCAGCCACCATTTGATTCGGGTCATCAATAGAGAAACTCCAAATATTTGAAACTATTGAGGCAGTCTCAGAAGTTTAGGCCAGAAATAACTAGTGAGCACGATGAATCATCTGCAGTACAAATACTCACAGCAATGCCTACACCGCCTTTAAGGAGAACCCCATAGGCGAACACTCTCCAAAGGCTTTGATGGAAGGACAGTGGGCTAGTTTAACCTGATAATAAACTTTACATTTATAGACTTCTTCAATGAGATGCAGGTCCATGAAAAGCAATATAAAGGTAATAAATAAAAAACAAAAGGATGAGCCGAAAAAAAAATCCCAGTTAGAGAGAAAATGTCAGAGGAGAATTAAACAGGCAAACTGCACGTGTAGTACCCCATTTCGGGCTTGGTGATGCCCTGGCACGTTTTATGAAATGCTGCTAAATGAAGTCATAATTCGTCATCATGACCTCTGAGCACAATGACACGCTGATATCCTCAGGTGAACAGCCCACAGTCACACCGCCCATCTCCCACCACGTCATCTCCCTCAGCTGCCTCTGCCTTTTCCTTGGCTCTAATGAGTTATTGACCCCCTGCGGATGTGTAAAATAGAACAGGTCTTTTTGTCTTTTTATTGCAAATGCCAGCTGGTGTGTTAGTATCTGCATCCGTGCGTGCGCGCATGCGTGTAAGCGCACATTCATGTGTGAAGCTATTTATATGCGTGTTCATGTGCTCCAGTATGTACTGCAAGGAAGGGAGTTGCCCAGAGTGGGAGGCTGATGCTTGAGGACTTTATGACTAGTTTCATCCCTGTCAGGATTGTTGGGATAATCTGTAATTTAACAACTGCTGGTTGTCAAGAAGCTGCAAATAGGACATACAGGGTATGTGCGCTTCAAAGTACCTGTATTGTGTCATTACAAGCATATCATTATTTTTATTTTATTTATTTTCTTGACTTGACACTGCTGACATAACTAAAACAATGAAACTAACAGCACTGGGGAAAAACATACATTTGCTGTTTACAAATCTACTCATTAATTCAATTTATCATTTCTATTCAGGACTTTCTGCTCGGGAATCAACGAGAAGGGGACAAGCGTTTCGCCCACTGGCGCATTTTTAATTGTTTTCACCCAACTCTTTCTCACTGTGTCTACAGGGAAAGTGGCTCTTGTCATCTGGTGAAGAGGTGTAGAAGGCATTGCAAGGGGAACGGAGGTGTCTGTCACTGTGAGTGCTTGTGCCTATAGCTAAAACAATATGCTGCAGCATGTCTGGGGCTCTGAGAAGTGGAGTACATCACTGCACCATCAGCTGTGTGAGTCTCTTAACTACTAATGCACAAGGGCGCATCAGCTGGAAAATGTAAAGCATGGCCGTGAGACTGAACTGAACCGTACTTTCCCTTACCTTGGCTTGTCTGTTCAACCTTTTTAGAATCTCTTTGGCCTTGCAACGGCACAGAGGAATGCATTATGTGTATGTCTCTCAGTGTGTAATTAAAAACCAAAGCCAGCATGGTGCCCAACTGGCAAACCCTTGTCGAAACAGTAATTCTTTGCAAGGGCATTGAGTTGTTTACCCGCCTCATCTGTTGATTGCGTTCCCCATTGCAGAGGTGCTGAGCAGATGCTCTGTGTGGATCTAAACACAAGGCTTTTAACAGGTTCTCACTGTCTGTGTGTGCAGACGCAGCCTCCAAACAAAAAAGAGCTCTTTTCAAATGTGGCAAGTGTTAAAACCTTTATGTTCCAGCTGCTTCTCTGCAATGAAGTGATGGTGAAGAAAGGACTTGAATTAAGAAGCTTAGAATCAGATCACACATTCATCGGCACACTGTTCCTCGCGTATGTGCTTGAACTGGAGCACAGGGGATAGCAGTTGGAAAAAAGGGGAAAAAAGATCGACTCTCCTTCAGTATAGAAGTCATATTTGTTTGGCAGATGTGAGGTACCATTTCTCTGGATCATGATTGCATTGCCATTTCACTTGATTGATACGTAAATGTCACTGGCTTTAATAGTTCTGCCTCAGACAAAGGTATTCTTTTTTTATTCTCCTTTCCTTTCTTCTGTTTTTCTTTTAGATTATCCGGCTGACCATCCTCCCTTTAAGTCATAGGATGCATTTCTTTCCCTTGATTTTAAGAATTCAGCTCAAATCCAGAGTGACTCGAGTTCGAGTATCATGCTAGGAAAAGCTTTAATTCCTAGATTACCATCGCCATCATTACAAGGAACCGACAGCGCGACAAAGGGTCAGGAGGGGATCAGACTCTGTGGAAGGGTTGTTTATTTGGGCAGTAGCAGTGTGGGCTTCTCCTGACGTCATTTGTCGGGACTTGGCATTGGTTGGCCTGACCAGTGACATTTGCTTTCCCACCATGTGGCCCCTGTACTTTGAGGCCAGATGGCAGATGATGCCTCCGAAGCAGACGACACACAAACACCCAAGCGAGTGTATCCACACACACGCACACATGCACGCGCATGCGCAAGCACACACACATGCACATAGACTGCTCACAATCAAGTTTCCCTTCTCTCAGCAGGGGGGGGGGGGGGGGGGAAGGCAAAGCAACAGATCGATTTGTCACCCAAAATAATTTATAAAGTCCTGATAGAATGCCAGAAAGTAAACTTGGGGAAAAGTGGATGTATTATGATTGGAGCCGGGTAGATCGATGCTTTCCTCTCTCTGTGAGGCTCAGCTTGTTTGTTCAGGGTGAAATATCATCATGAAGGCACAGCTCACAGCTCTTACACCTCCCCCTTTATGTGCACTGCAAAATTTGTTCTTCGTTCGCTCTCTGTCTCATGTCCCCTTCCTTTTTTTTCTGCTTTTATCTGTACCTTTGTCCCACATGAAGAAACGGTCAGTCATCTGTGAACAGCATACAGTGGAACCACCGAACAGGGATTTGTCATTGAACCAGGTATCTGGTGATTTTGTCCGGGGAGACAAATGTTGATAGGCACGCTGTACTTGAGCGTTGTTGTTGAGCGCACATAAGCGTGGCCTATTAACCCGCAGACAGGAGGCAAATCAATTTACTAGCTCTGAAAGTTTTATCAATCATAAGCATCGCGGCTCGGAGGAAGACGGAATGAAGAAGGGCTTTCTCTAAGTACATCATATCAGTAAACTGAGATAAGCATCAGCACTTTAATCTGAAGCTTCTTTGAGCCGCTTTTGTAAAATGATTTCTGCCTTACTAGAAACCGCACAAACCACAGTCGCAGAAAATTATATGGACGGAGGGATGATGACAAGGAGCGCGCATGGTGATTAATCCTCAAGAAAAGCCAATTGTGAGCTGCTTTTCTTAGCTTCTTTAATTATTTCTAATTTGTCTTCCTGCCGCATGTTGTGTAACTTCCGAGGCTATAAATGAACAATTCTTTTTCAGCGAGAAATTTATTCCGAGTTCACAATTTGTGGAGGTTTATTTTTAACCTATAAAGCACAGTGTGAACTGGTAGCATCATTATGAGGTCACAGAGGAGGGTATTGGTAAGGTAACAAATCAAGCAGAGGAACGGAGCTGCACACTGGAGGGGAAAACAATTCATTGCTTTCCACTAACTTTGTATTGCATATAGGTTCCTTCTTGTCGATTCTTTCTGCTAGCATAAGAAAACCTAAAAAAAAAAAAGGCCTTAAAGTCTCAGCCTGATGGGATGCACTTGCAGCATTGTAAAGAACCCCAGCTAAGCAGGTGAACCGAAAAACCGAGTGTTTCAGGAGACAATAGTGGATAGCAGCAATGAGATGTGAGGCATCAGCAGGAAAAATGGGAAAACTGTGGGATCTCAACGCTCAGTATGCCTACGTGTGCTGCAAGAAATTTGTCAGTGAAATGTCCTGGCATCATGCAAGTTGTATGAAAGTGGAATTTAAATCATTTAGAAAGGTATGAGTAACATAATTTGTGCCCTAGAAAACTACAGTAGTTTCCTGTAACACATAGCTACATAATTTTTTTTTTACCTCTAGCCAGTTAAAGGGTTTTTGTTGGTGTTTCAGACCTCAGTTGCATATTGTAGTGGTGCCTGTTTTACACTCCAGTGGGTGTGGTTTGGTGGCAGGAAGCACTCTGTCTTTATAAGAGCTGAACTGTAATGTCAGTAGATGACCTGGGTGCAATTTGTTGTGGGTGGGCAGCTGTGAATCAGCTCATCTCACTTTTGTTTCATAAAATTATGTATTTATTTAGTTATTCATTTTAAGCTTCAACCTCTCAGATTCTCACCTTTTTTTCAGGGATGATGGTGATGATGCCTAGCAACAAGAGATTACAGGTTCTGGCTATGATTTTCAAACAACAAGGTGAAAACTCCAACAATGAGAGCACCTTTCTTCCAAATGAACTAAAATTTCATGTTGGTAAATGGCCTGTATTGGTATAGCGCTTTACTTAGTCCCTATGGACCGCAGAGCACTTTACACTACATTCAGTCATCCATCCATTCACACACTGGTGATGGCAAGCTACATTGTAGCCACAGCCGCCCTGACAGAGGCGAGGCTGCCGGACACTGGCGCCACCGGGCCCTCTGACTACCACCAGTAGGCAACGGGTGAAGTGTCTTGCCCAAGGACACAACGACTGAGACTGTCGGAGCCGGGGCTCGAACCGGCAACCTTCCAATTACAAGACGAACTGCCAACTCTTGAGCCACGATCGCTCATATTATATATATTCTTGAATGCCAGGCAATTTGATGAATACAGTGAGTACATGTATCAGTTGATAAATAGGTGAAGGATGTTCTTCATCTGTGCTAACAATTGTTAATTGATCTAAAGTCCTGAGCCACTCAATTCTTTATATTTTGTAAGAAAATGGGAAATAGGTGGAGTGATTTATTAAACCTACAGAAAAATAGTCTGCAAGGCAGATTCTAATGGTCTTGAAAGTCAATATTTGTATAACCACCTATATTATTTAACATAGCCTGAACTCTTAGGCCTGCTTTCTATAAGTAGTCTTCAGGAATCCTTCTCCATGGCTTCAAAGCTCTTCTTTGGCTGCCCTTCTGTTCTGATCCCACTCTGCTTCAGCATGTCATACTAGGGGTTAGCATTGGTGCACGAAGCAGGCTCTGATGAGAGTTAACATGGTTAAAGTCTTTATTTACAGTCAAGTAATAAAGCACAGATAAAGTGGTGGGGGTAATGGGATTGGACAGGCATTAAGGTTGCACATACAGGAGCTCTGCAGAAAAGAAGACACAAAGTTGCTTAAATTGAGTCTTTTTTGTGTCTTTTTTGTCTTACTTGTAGGAGAGGTGAGCTTGAGCCCCAGGTGCAGCTCTTGAGCATTGGGTCTCCAACAGAAGTGGAAAAAGTACAGATATTCTATACTTAAGTAGAAGTACTGATACTAGTGTTAAAAAAATACTCCAGTAAAAGTCAAAGTACTGATGAAACTTATTTACTCAAGTAAAAGTAAACAAGTACTGGCACTTAAATGTACGCAAAAGTAAAAAAAAAAAAGTAGCTCTTTGGTTTATAACCTACAATGTAGACGGGGGGCTTTGCTCTAAACAGGAAAATGAGTATTAACAGGGTCAAAGTGGTTAAAGTTAGGCACATGGGGAAGCCCTACAATCAGTGTTAGTGGCTCAGCATGGGGAAAAGAATTACAACAGAATCATTTATATTGGGAGCCCCAGTGAATTTTTTTTAATGTACAGGCTGCGATTAGCTGATTTGGGTTACTGCTGCTCTGAGGTTTACTGCTCTTTGTGGATTTACACAAACTAACCCTTTTATCCTGCATTAAACTGCAGAGTATTTTGTCACATGCATAATGTCACATGTACAGACCCAATATCTGATTTAAAAACATGAGGCGTTACTTGTAAGAGTTAAATTTTCCGTTTATCAGATACCACTGAGGAGTCCTTTTAACGTCTTTCTTATCTTTCTCCATCTCTGAGTGAAGTTAGCATCTTTCTTTTCTCTCCCTGTCAAAAACAGCAGCTGGACCTTTAGCTAGCAACACAAACTGCAAACAAACACTTTGTGTGTTTGCTGATGTTTCTTTAAACTGATAGAAATGCTGCATTTGAATTTAGCTGCCACTTTAAAAATGTTACTCCCTTTATGCTCATCTTCTATAGGGCTAGCTAGAGGCTGAAGTACCTCAGCAACTTATGGACATCTGGACTCATTCCAGTGTTGTGCCAAAATAAATAAATAAATATGTCCCACTTTAACCCCAGACTATGGGACACGGTGCCATTCCATCCGTTTTTATGCAACATCCGCTGATAATATATGAACAGGACTGTCTTTCATGTGTTACTGTTTAGGCTCAAATCAGTTTGATGTTTGAAGGCGTGCAGTGACATGAAATAATAACTCTCCTCAACTCCTCAATAATAACTCTCCTTATTCTTTTTTCAGTAATAAGAGAACAAGACAATTAATTGAAAGGAACAGAGAGGCTAAGAGTTAGCTGTTGAAAAATACTTGTTATGGGATCAGAGTTGGTGGTGAGGAACCAAGGCAGCCTTCTGCTTCAAGATAACCTCCACACGATGAGCTGATTTGGAGCAGGTGCAGAAAGGACTGGAAACGCCACCCAAGGACGACTAATATCAGTGAAATTAAACTTAGCGTCAAAACCTCACCTTGCAGCACCACGACACAGCAAAGTTAACCTTCGGGCTCCAGGGAGGCCAATCTCTGACTAATAGTCTTCCATTTTTGTGTTTTTCTGTCCAGCTGGGTTTTTTCTGTATTGGCAGTGTGTTTGGTATCATTGTCATGTTTAAAAAAAAAATCACACACAAATTGTGTACCAGAGGCTCCGATGACTGCAACAAAGCCAGACTGCAAGCCAGAAGCCCGTATGTCTGATTTATGTATAGAGTGGATGTATATCACCAAATTATTTAAAATGTGGGGTTGTGGATGCAACCATTACTATCACTTAGGGGGCTAATGGTATCTGCATGCAGATACCATTAGCTATTAGATACGAATTTAATCATGTTGAATTGAAATCTGGCTGCAGCCAGATTTCAATTCAACATGATTAAATTCGTTTTATTTATATAGCACCAATTCAATTCCCAGCAACTGTCACTTCAACTGACACTTGATATTATAAAGACGCTACTATATTTATATATATATATATATATATATATATATATATATGTCTGTGTGTGTGTGTGTGTGTGTGTGTGTGTGTGTGTGTGTGTGTAAAAAAAACAAAAAAAACAATCAGATGATCCCTTTTAACAGGAAGACACAGAACCAGGCTCAGAGGTAGCCATCTCCCACAACTGGTTGAGGGTGAGGGGAAAGATAAGAGAGAAATGGGAGGCAGGACAAAAGACCCACTACTGAAGGGAGAGCCAGAGTTTAATAATTACTAATGATTAATGCAATAGCGGTGTGTATATCCCTGTAGGGAGTGAAAAGATATGATGTGAAGAAACGCTCAGTGCATCATCAGAAGCCCCACAGCAGCCTCAGTCTACTGCAGCATACTCAAGGGATGGTTCAGGATCATCCGATCCAACCCTAATTATAAATTTTAAGCCTAATATTACAATCAATCAATCAATCAATCAATCAATAAAAGCCTTTATTCGCCACGTGCAGGTTGCCCCCCCCCCCCCCCCCCGACCTTACACACACAACACAGACATCACATGGGGATACAGGTCGGAGATCGGTAGCGTTACAGAAAAAACACTGAAATATACACTACAATGGGAAAGTACAAGAGGAAAAAAAGAGACCTCTACTCATGCTGGGCTCCTGGGAGGACAGCATGAGAGCAGGAAACAAAAAAACTCCTCTGCACAAAAAAGCACATAAATGTCCACAGCCCAGACTTCTCGTTGAGAAAAGGGTGTCAATAGCGTTCTCTTTTAGGTTTTAGAAACAGACTGTGAGAGAGTGTTCCAGGGAAACGTAAAAACACAAGACAAGACAAGGACATAAGAAGCTAAGCAGGGAAGATAAGGGAGAGGAGAGGAGAAAAAGTGCGACCGCCTTCGCCGAGAGCCAAACGAAACATCCAAAATTGAAAATAAAGAGCACCCGTCTAAGCGAGACACCCGTCTAAGCGAGACCTACAGCGTACATCATTAGCCACAAACACACAACTATGGGCATGCTAAGATTTGTCACATGGAATGTGCATGGAGCTGGCTCTAGGGAAAAAAGGTTAAAAATACTTAACCAACTTAAAAAATTACAGGCAGACGTTGTTTTATTACAAGAAACCCACATGCCTGTCACAGGTTTGAATAAACTTAAAACACCTGAGTTTCCTAATGTGTTCTCAGCCTGTTATAATTCTAGACAAAGAGGAGTAGCAATTCTAATACATAAAAATATTAATTTCACAGTACTCGATACAGTTATAGATCCAGAGGGCAGATTCCTAATCGTCAAACTATCTATACTTAACCAAAAGCTAGGTATTGTAAGTATATATGGTCCAAATGTTGATGACCCCTCATTCTTCCACGGTTTTTTTAGTACACTCTCCGAACACCTAGACTGCACAATTGTTCTGGGGGGAGACCTCAACCTGGGACTAAATGAAGAAATGGATAGGCTCAATACAGCAGGAACTCAGCGTAACTGGCAGTCCACAAATATAATCAAACAGTATATGAGCGACTTTGGTCTTTGCGATGCATGGCGCTCCCTTCACCCCAATAGTAAGGAATATACTTTCTTCTCACATGTCCATCACTCCTACTCTCGTCTGGATTATTTTCTGGTCAGCAGCTCACTGCTGAGTAACATTACAGACACTGAGATTCATCCTATAGCTGTAAGCGATCATGCTCCTGTATCTTTAACACTAATACAGATGAATAATACTACACCAAGAAAAAACTGGAGATTTAATACATCACTGCTCAAAGACGAAGAGTTTATCAAATACTTTAAAAAAGAATGGACTCTATATTTAGGCTTTAATGACATTCCTGGAACATCAGCATCTGTCCTCTGGGAAGCAGGGAAAGCCGTGATGAGAGGTAAAATAATCTCGTTCTCATCACATAAGAAGAAAGAAGAAAACAAAAAAATTCAGGAACTAGAGAAAAACATCAAATCCTTAGAAAAAGCCTATGTGTCACACCAAGATCAAGAAATATTAAACAAAATACGCAAGACAAAACTAGAATTAAATGAAATTATTAATAAAAAGACTAAATTCTTAGTACAAAGACTTCGCCTGCAAAATTATGAACACGGTAACAAATCCGGACAATTTCTTGCTAACCGGTTAAAAATCAATAAAGAAAAAACAACTATATGTGCTGTTAAAGATTTATCTGGGAATACAATATATGATCCTAAAAAAATAAATAACATTTTTAGGGATTTCTATGAAACTTTATATACACCACAAATAAACCCATCTAAAAACGAAATTGATCAATTTCTCGACAACATAACTCTTCCAAAATTATTAGACACCCAAGCAATGGCACTGGATTCGCCACTGACGCCAGGTGAACTCCAGGAAGCTCTGATAAGTATGCCCAATAATAAGGCTCCAGGTCCAGATGGTTTTCCAACAGATTTTTACAAAGAATTCTGGACAATTCTGGGACCAGTTTTTCACAGGATGTTGCAGGAAATCAAAGAAAATGGTAGACTACCACCAAATATGAACTCTGCAAATATCAATCTCTTACAAAAACCAGGCAAAGACCCTGTATATCCCTCAAGCTATCGTCCAATATCCCTTATTAATGTAAACCTTAAAATAATCTGCAAAGCTCTCTCAAAGAGATTAGAGAAAATAACCCCCCTTTTAATTCATCCTGACCAAACTGGTTTTATAAAAGGTAGGCACTCATCAACAAATACACGTAGATTACTTAATTTAATAGACTACTCATGCAGTAAAAACACTGAAACCATAATATTTTCTTTAGATGCAGAAAAAGCATTTGACAGAGTTAACTGGAAATTTCTATTTGCAACTTTACATAAATTTGGTTTCGGACCCTGTTTCATAAACTGGTTAAAAATATTATATAACTCCCCAACAGCTTGTGTCAGAACAAATGACCAAACATCCTCCCGCTTCTCTCTTCTGAGGGGCACCAGACAGGGATGCCCACTCTCCCCTTCACTGTTTGCAATTTTTATTGAGCCATTAGCAGCAGCAATTAGACAGGCTACAACAATTAAGGGCATAAAATGTAAGAATATAGAACATAAAATCAGCCTTTATGCAGATGATGTGTTACTTTTTCTCCAAAACTCACAAACCAATATCTCTGGGGTAATTGCATTGATAAATTCCTTCTCAAGTGTCTCAGATTATTCAATTAACTGGTCGAAATCAACAGTTCTTCCGATTAATTGCTCCTTCCATAATTCTTCTCCTTCCCCACTGCAATGTGGAAATATAAAATATTTAGGTATTAATGTCTCTCCTAAACTTTCAGAATTAACTAAATTAAACCACATCCCACTTTTAAAGACAGTAGAAGGCGACCTGGCTAGATGGGAATCTTTACCCATATCACTCATGGGAAGGGTCGCCGCTATAAAAATGATGATCTTGCCAAAAATAAACTATTTATTTTCAATGATCCCAAATAAGCCATCACAAGATTGGTTCAGATCTCTAGACTCGTACATTTCTAAATTCCTTTGGAAAGATAAACCCCCACGTATCAGCTTAAAAACACTACAAAGGACCAAGGATAAAGGAGGATTAGATCTGCCTAACTTTAATCACTATTTTTTAGCCAACAGGCTTCAGTTCATCTCTAGATGGTTTAAACACACCTTCTTAGATGAACCTTGGATAGATGTAGAACAGGCACTATGTAATAACCTAGAAATTTCAGACCTACCATTTATCAGCTCAAACATCAAACGACATGAATGCTTTAAAAGCATCAATATTAGCTCTTCTCTGACAGCATGGTGGGAGTTTCTAAAAATGACAGAGTCTTCATTAATCCCATGCAAACGTACACCTATCTGGAACAACCCGGATATATTACAAAACAATAATATGATAAACTTTTCAGATTGGAGTTGCAAAGGAATTAAATACTTGGAACATATATTGGAAGGAACAGACTTTATTTCGTTTGACAGACTAGTTATACAATATGGGATCAACAAGAAACGATTTTTGGAATATCAACAAATTAAATCCATAGTAAAAAAGAAATTTAATCCCAGTGAAGCTGAATTACAAACACCACCAAGTGTGGTACAATTTCTTAGTCTAAAACCCCCCAAATTATTGTCTAAAATATACAGAACACTTTCTAAAATAGATGAATCAATATCCCTTCCTATTGCAAAATGGGAAGCAGATTTATCAGTCAACTTAGACCCAAACCTTTGGTCTCAGATATGCTTAAAAACCTTTCAATGGATCAGAAATCCCAGTTTGCAATTAATACAATACAAAATATTACACAGAGTGCACTATACTGGTCATAGGATGTTCAAGATGGGCTATACGCCTTCCAACAACTGCTCACACTGCACAGCAAATACACCGGACAATTACATCCACGCTCTTTGGTTCTGTCCACCAGTTCAGAAATTTTGGCGTGAGATATGTGAAGACTTATCAAAGTGTCTGAAATGTAACATTCCAGCCTCCCCTTTAGTATGCTTGCTGGGCAACTTGGATGAGGTCACTGCAGAAATAAACACAGCCCACGTTGTTTTTACGGCCCTATGCATTGCCAAGAAAATGGTCCTCATTAACTGGAAAAATAAAAATAATCTTAATTCTAACCAATATAAAAACCATCTAATAGATCACATTAGTCTTGATACAACCTCTGCCATCACATTTGATCAATCCCTTTGGGCTCCTTTGATCGGCTTCATCACCTAGTGGGGGTGGGGGGTCATGGTTTGGTCCTGCCTTCGCTATTGTGGTTGATGTGGGGGTAGGGACGACCTTAGGGCGTCTGGGGAGTCCCTAGGGACGTTTCCCTGGAGGGCCTAACCTGGGGGCTGTGGCCATGACCTGGTTAGAAGCTCTGGGGCTCTTGGATGGTGTTTTCCTTGTGGCTGCGTACAGCGGAGATGGGGGAGGGTCTGTGCTGGCGGACGTTGGTTACTGGCCTGGTAGCCTGGCTGCCCCTGGGAGGGTCCGGGACGGGCGTGGAGGCTTGGGGGTCTGGGGGTGCTCCGCCCCCCGGTCTGGGGTGCTGGCCGGGCCTTGGGGGCTTGGGTCCTGGCTGTTGTGTCGCCGGAGCAGTGGGCGGGTGGGTGCAGGGGGGCTCAGCCCCAGTGCAGGGGACCTCTGGTGCATCGGCCCAACTAGGGGGCTCTCTAACTGGTGGGGAGGTTGTTACATCTTTGCAGGTGGTCTCCTCACTACAGGAGCTCACTCTGCAGGTGGGGGGAGAGATATAGGAGAGGGGGAGAATGAACTCAACCTGGGTGTCTATTGTCTTGTGTAGTTTGGGAGATGATTGGATGATGGGGTGGGTGCAGTTTTCTCTCAGGTGGAGTCGGGTGGGCTGCCCCGGACTCTGTGGGGCTGGGCAGTGCTGCTGCTGCGGGCCCCGGTCCGGATGGGCCTGGGCCTCCTTGCCCTGGTGGGTTCCAGAGCGTGGGGGTGCCTACTGGGGTCAGCGGGGGAGCTGGCCCCAGGGAGGGGCCGCTTGCCCCTCCCTTTCTTCCCTCCCCATCCTCAGCTGCCTCCCTATTCCCGCTCTACCACACCCACCCACACACGCAGGGCTTGGGGTGCAGGTATGTCACCAGGGTGCAGGGGAGGCACTCCCCCTCTGTCCCCTTCTGGCCGCCTGTGCCTCAATTTTATTCTGCAACCTAGACATCCACATTACTCACACTCTCACATAACACATACATATAGGGCCTTGGGGGTGGGCACGTTTTACAGCATCCAGAGGATGGTCGTTGTACTCCAACCCACCTCTGGCGCTGGTGCCCTACCCTCAATTTTAAATGCATTTAGACACTGAGGGTTTTCGGGAGGAGCCGTGCTGCTCTCTGAGAGGAAGCTAGTACCATGCTCTCCTGAGTTTTAAATGCACTTTAGAACAGCACACAACAACATTACATATGAGCGGGCGTAGGGAGGTTTGAGGTCTTCACTCACCCCGGTTCTGTTAGCCGTCAGGGCTGGGGGGCTGGGAGGAGGTGCTGGCCGTCAGACTGGGGTCTGGGATGCGGGGCCTCCCTGCTACTGCAGATAAGGAGGTGGTCCGCTTGCCTCCACCCCAGAGAGAAGGGTTACATCTCCTGGGTCTAGGTGCGGCTTGCCCCTCTGGGGGCGGGGGTACCTGGACCTGGGATATAGAGTATGTTTGGGGAGTGCGACTGTCTGTGCAGTGTCTATTTGTGTCTGTCTACACGTTGGGTGAGTGCTGAGTATTTGGTTGTGCATATGGGGGTGGGAATGCACGTCTGTGTCCGCGTGTGCCTGTTTGTCTGTGTCTATATGTCAGGTTGGGTCTTAGACTCAACCTCTCTGGGTACATCTCAGGCCCTCTAAAGTACGGAGGCCTATCTCCCCTCACCACACTCCCTGCCGGTGGCTGGTGCCCTTAGACGTTGGTGTGTTGGTGGTCCTTGTCATCTGGGGCTGGGCGCTCATGCATGTACCGGCTCACTCCTGGTGGCCGATTGGCGGGGCCGGGCGCCTGTGGCCCGGCTGGGCTCCTTCCGGGGGGTGGGATGCCCTCAGGCCTCTGGCCTCTGGGCCTGAAGCTCGGTCCTCTCTGGCACAGCTGGCTGCCGGCGGAGCCCGCGGGCACGCCACTGCAACCCCCTCTGGCCTCTGCTCCGTAGCTGCGGGGTGACCTCTCGTTTGGGGCTCTACTCAGCTCTTCCCAGGCGGGTGGCACGGTTCCCCCCCCTTTGGTGGTCCTCCTCGGGTCCTTGTACTCTGGGGCCTCTGGATATCTGGGGCCTGGATCTCCTCCATACCTGCTTCATACCCTGGTGGACGGGGCTATGGCTCCCCACACTCCCTAGCAGATCGTTACATGGAGAAACCTTTGGAATACAAGCATGCTGATCCACACAGGTATGCACACAGGTGTACACACGGGTGTTCACAGACGCGGACTACACCTTTCTTGGCTGCTGCCTCAAAGCACATTGTGCGCTGTCTATCTTGCGTGCTGCACAATATCGTTTATTATTTAGTATCTACTGTTATCTACTGCTAGCTAGTTTATTGTGATGGTGCTGTTTTTATTATGTTGCTCTTTGTTGTTTGCTTTCTCTTCTGTTTTTTTTCTCCATACAGGTGATCCAGGCGTTTTGTTTGTTTGTTTGTTTGTTTGTTTGTTTTTTCCTTTCTTCCCCCCCTTCTCACCGTCTCTTCTCCCCTTTGGTTTTCTTTCTCTCCCTCTCTTTCTTTCATTCTTTCTCCCTGTCCTATCCCCCAGTCACGTCTGTCCCGTTTGTAGCAACCGAAAATAAAATAAATACATAATTATAATAAAGGTCAATCAAATGGACCAATATGGCAAGGCCATGATGATCCACTTGGTAAAATAAATCCGCTTGGCATCTTTCTTGGCCTTAAGACAACAATTCTGATGGCTAAAGATCCAAACGGGACACAAAAAAAAATAAAAAAATAAAGAGGGTGTCAGTCTCCTGAATCCAAACTGGGAGCTGGATCCACAGAAGAGGGGCCCAGAAGCTGAAAGCTCTGCCTCCCATTCTACTTTTAGGAGCTCTAGGAACTACACGTAAGCCTGGAGTGTGAGAGGAAAGTGCTTTGCTGGGATAATAAGGTAGTATGAGCTTTTTAAAGATATGATGGGGCCTGAAATTAAATTAAATTTTGGATTTAACAAGAAGCTAGTGAAGAGAAGCTAATGTGGTAAAAATATAGTCTCTCTTACTGGTCCTTGTTAGTACTCTCTCTCCAGTGTTTTGGATTAAGTGGAGGCTTTTCAAGGAGCTTTTAGAGTAGCCTGATAATAATGAATTAAAATAGTTAAGCCTAGAAGTAATAAATGCATGAACTAGTTTTTCAGTATCACTCTGAGACAGGACGCTTCTAATTTTACAGATGGAAAAAGCAGCCCTACATATTTACTTATGCACGTTGAAGGACATATCCTGATCAACAATGACTCCCACATTCCTCATGGTGTTATTGGAGGCCAAGGTAATGCCATCCAAAGTATCTGTTTAGAAAACACGCTTTTAAGATTTTTAAGGCAGGGTATATGACCCCAGTTTTATCTAAATTAAAAAGTAGAACACTAGAGGTGATCTAGACCAGCTGTCCCCAACCCCCAGACCACGGACCAGTACTTGAGGCTTGAGCGTGAAATTTATGGTTTTCAGGGTTTTTATTGGTTTTCATCATTATTTTTTTTAATCGCTTTTCTCGTTAACTCGGTTTCCCTAGGTCTTTTGCCGTGTGTTATGAATAAATCTTTCTTTTTTTGGTACTGGTACTGGTTTTATTTTGTTATATTTATCCGCGACACCTTAAAGACCGGTCTATGAAAATATTGTCGGATATAAACTGGTCTGTGGCACAAAAAAGGTTGGGGACCGCCGATCTAGACCTTATGCCTGTAGTTTAATTAATTAGCATCATGTGGCTTCTTGGATACTCATCATCTACGAAGCAATGACAATATATACAGAGTTTTTTAATAATATTATCTAAAGAGAGTATAATGTGAAAAGTATTGGTCCCGACACAGAACCCTGTGGAACTCCATGAATAATTTTTCTGGGTGACAAAGGCTTAAATTATATTAGGTTTATATGCACAAATCAAAATCTGTCAGTAATGTGATTAATTGAACATTGTACTGAGGTCTAACAGGACAGAGATGAGTCCATTGTCAAAAGCTATAAGAAGATCATTCATAACCAGGGGTGCACACAAGTGGTCCGCAGGTGCGCATGCGCTGTCAAAATAAAAGACGCGCACCAGATAAGAAGTTGTAACACGCGCTTGCGTACATATAAAAGGCACTGTTTTTGTCCACTAGAGTGGGATTTTTACGGCATATTCTGCACCACATCTCTGTGTGTTCATTATTTGTTTGAAGCCAGCTCACCTCCTGCAACCACTTTTCTGAGAATGCGCGCTTCTTCTGACATTTCTTTGGAGGTGGAGGAACACCAAAGTAATTGCTTAAAGGAGCTTGCTTCTTCGACATCTTTAAGAGTTCTAAACAAATGTCTGTCCTCCTCTAGAAAATCTTATGTACGCAAACGCGCGTTGCTACTTCTTATCTGGTGTGCGTCTTTTCTTTGACAGCGCATGCGCACCTGCGGACCACTTATGTGCACCCCTGTTCGTAACCTTCACTTGTGCTGTTTTTGTGCTGCTATAATGGATTCAGATCCTGACTGAAACCCTTCAAATAAACCATGCCTCAACTGATTATCCAGCAGTTTCACAACTACCCTTTCATGGAATTCAGCATTTTGAAAAGAGATAATGAAAAATTAATTAAAGGATTGATAGCACTCATATCTCATTTTTTAATAGAATGATACAGCCTGCAGCAGGTTTGCATACCTTAGCATAAATACTAGCTAGACCGTCATTGTTCAAACATCACAAAGTCTGCCTAGAATTTTACACCATATTTGTTTATCTGTCCAATAAGGACAAAATTTAAGAAGACACTGTTTGTCATACCATGTAGAGGTATGTACCGCTTTCTTTCCTGTTTTCACTCTTGGTGCAGAACTAAGTTAGCCAACTGTGGGATGGGTAGATATGACAGCCATGGTAATCTTCTCATCTTACTCTCAGCAAGAAAGTAGGCAAGTGTGTTCCCACAAATGTTTATTTATTTATTTATTTATTCATGTGTTAGTATCAGAGTTAGATATAGTTATATACCACTGAGCGAACCTTCTAATCGGCATCTTTAGCAAACAGTGTGTATAGAGTAACAGGGAAAAGACCAGTATGGGTATATGTCATAAACTCAATAAAACTCAATTGAAATTCCATTGAAGACACGATTGTCTTACCCTTTAAAGAAAATCTTTACATGGAACAGCTTGATACAAAGATAATGATGTATTTCAGTCTTGCAGAAAGAGCAATATAACAAACGAATGGGTGAGCTGCAATGAATAACGAGATAACCTGCCTATTAAAGATAAAGCGGAGGTGTTGAGGTCGTCAGCTCCTGAGCAGCTGCTATTGGATGGCAGTTCAATTTAAGAGGGGGTGGACCGTCCTTTGAGAGTTTTGTAATTAATCAAAGTCCCCCTTTCAACTCAACTATTTCACATTCAATTTTATCTGTTCGTCTCCCACGTGCAAAGCCCTTGTGTGATGTGAGCCCGTATCTTAATTACTCTCAGATCACTGATACCCCCCCACACACACTCACAGTATCTCTTGAAGAGACAGAAAATCATTTTACAGCTGAGCAGATAAGTCCCCGTGCTCCCTTTAACAGTCGTCGTCTCCCCCCCACTTCCCTCACCACCACCACCACCCCTCGCCAAAGCACATCTGACAGTGTTTTATTGACAGACAGACAGCGAAGGGCCTTGTTCTGATAATTCCTCAGCTACATATTCAGAATACCCCCAACCCCTCCTTGCATTTGTGATGGATTTCAAATGGAGCCCTTGCAAAAATATTATAATTTCAAAGCAGACATACATCGTTAACATGTTATTAATGGCAGAGGCTGGTGGAAGTTGGCTGCTACTGTACAAGTTTTTCAAGTTGAGTGAAAGATCATTATGGAATGTGTGTTTGAGCATGGAGCATGGATTTGTGAGCGTTTATTGAAGATGTGTCCGGCGTTATTATTGACCTACTCCAGGGCCACAAATCACTGAGTAGAATTCGGTGTCATGTTCTGCTTAATGCACCATTTTATCACGTTTTGTAAGGGGGGGGGGGGCACTTTATGTTTTATGCTGAGCCGCCACCTCTAGGTCAGCATCAGTTCTAGCTTAGTCACCCAAAGAATTAAAACTTCAGCGTGGTTGGATGTTTCTTCTTCCATTTTTTTGTGGTGATACCTTTAACTTTCATATCATGATCATAGGAACCCTGTCATAACTTCATCACTGAGTGTTTTCATTTATCTTTCACAGGAAATCAAATATTTGGACACATCCATGAGCTACTGCTGTAGAAAGCAATTGCAGAGGGATGTTTCTGTTCATGAATATCTAAATGGAACAACGTTTGGACAGAGAGCATTACTGAAATCACATGAAAACATTGCCAGAGTTGGACTCTTGCTCACAGTGCACACAGTGAAGCGCCTGGAGCTGCTTGTCAGATGTTATGATGGCAAGGAGCACATACAGACTTTAGAATGACACAGAGCGTGCCTTTTGATGCTGAAATAATTATAAAACCTTCATTCTATAAATAAAGCTGCCACATTAAGGCGCAACATTTTGATACGCTAAGACATTGGTATCTTTTTTTTTTCCTACAGAAGGGAAAAAAGTGCCCGAGGGCAACGCTGAGGCTTTGAGAGCAGCTCAGGGGCTACGCTACAGCACAAGCATGTGGTTAAATTAAACAAGAGGCTGGAACAAACACAAGGTGAGCGACACAAACTGAACTGCTGATATTAAATATATTTCCACTTTCTGATCTGCCTGAGCGGCACCATAAAAGCACTTCCATTTCAGCCTGCCTCGGTGTGCCTCGTGTCTAAATTAGAGTGGTAAAAACCCCATTTTATTACAATTTAACTTTCTCATTATGGTTGAGTTCACCACCAGGAGTATAAACATCATTAGATCAACTTTTGCTGCATAAAGCAACACAAATATTCACCTGCAGCGGCTTGGTTTTTTTTCCCCCACTGGCGGATGAATCAGCATGCCGTTGTCTAATCACCTCCTTTCGCTCTTCCAGCTTGTTACTGGCTAATCATGCTCATTTAAATAGCTCACATGTGTAATTACTGCTGTCAAGCAGTCCCAAACCTAACAGGTCAGCTTGCTCAGAGGGCCAAGCCCATTATGGAGACGTTAAGTTATGATCATAGCTATAGGCCAGCTGTAGTAATACAGCCCAGGGGAACAAATGCCAGCATCTCTCACTGGGAAAATAAAGTGTTTGTTTAACATAAAACGAGGTGCTTGTATGGTGTGTGTGTGTTGCTTGGATTAGCATAAATGACCATAACTCATTTATGGCTCATCAGTGGTTGCTGTTTTCTAATCAGACCATTTAGGTAAAAATCACCAGGCTCTAGTAATGAAAGCGGTGACTTTGTGCTTCTGTTTTTCTTCCAACAGCAAATACAGTTCAGTTTTGTTGGTCAGAACAAAAGACGATGATGATGAAGAGTTGATTGGTTTTATTTTTCCAAGGTTGTGTGAGGTGGGCTAGAGCCTAGTCACGTCTTGGGAAGTGTCTGCACATACCGTACGAAAGGATGTTCTTATTTAGGATGCGGAGAGTGACACTCTGAGGATTAGCCGCAGCTTTTTCCGTATGGCAAAAGCACTCTCAGGACACCTTCAAGTTTTTCTCACTTTCCCTTTAACTCCCTCTCACTTTTCTTTTACTCTCTTGCCACACTCCCAGGAGGTGAAAGAAATAAGCCCTGAACTGCTGGAGGAGAGGAAGAATGGGAAGTGAGAACATGGTGAACACAAATTCACAAGGTGTTTCACTGAGATGTGTGTGTGTGTGTGTGTTAGCTGCATGTATGGGAATACACAGGCAGACATCTGGGGATCTACTGGTTCCTGCAGGCGATAAAATAATGTTAAAAAGCAGTGCAGATCTGCAGCTGACTGAACCAGTGTTATGGCTGCTTTATGAGCTGTGAACATCCAATCAGAGCTCTAATTAAGCAAGAACAGTGGTGGTGGAAATGGCGAGGATGTATTGTTTACCAGAGCCTCAAGACTGCACTGTGTGAACGCTGCAGCACCATGTTGACACAGCCGTTTTATTATGAGCAAATAGCTCAGATTTTTTTTTCCTTTCTTTTTTTTTTTCCTAGCGTCTTCTCTGCTTTAAAGACTCTTGGTGAGGCACACCCAGGAGACTGTACATTCTATTTCATTTCCATTTGAAAAACAGCGCAGTGGAAATGACAAATGCGTGAGGCCTATCGAGAAGCCTTCAGGGCAGTAATGTAAATAACAGAAATTAATCATCTTCTCCAAAGAGAGAGAAACATGCCTTACAGTCACAGCAAAGGTCACAAATCTGGCCTACGCCTTCACATCTTCCAAACAAGAAATGACAGACTTCTGACACGCCGCTAACGCGTGTGCAATCGTCTTCCCGTGCATGCCTTATTTTTGATTGCGCGTGCGCATTTTTGAGCTCGCCTTTGAATTTGTTTCGTTTATTTGTGTGCGAGTGTCAGGTTGTGCACGTGCATCTGCATCCGCACACACCTCTGTTGTCTGCGCGAGCGAGTGTTTGGTCGCACATTCTCAGAATACCTTTTTCTCCGAGGCTGAACCATCTACTTTTAGCTGACAGCAAATAGTTGAGCAGAACCAATTTAATCTTGTTTTTCAGTCCAGGATGACATACAGGGGAATAAAGCAGTGAAGCTTGTCCTAACTCTCCTGGTGGAGGCAGCCACTACAGGCAGACATTCACTGAGGAATAGATGGTAATTGCAATGTGTTGATTTGAACTTTATAGGCATCATGGGAAGCTATGGCAACGCAGTGTGGTATTACTTTATACTGGGCAGAGACACTCTTCAGCCCTCTTATACTTAGTGTAACAGCTGCTGGGGAAACTAATTTGCAGCTCGGGAAAATACTACCTGACAGATCGATTCACCAGTTGTGCCCACAATTAATGGACGACTCACTCTCGTGGAAAAAAGAAAGAAAGAAAATAAATTCCTCCGGGTAGCTTTGGCACAGGGGAAAGGTGGCATAAATGCTGCTCTCCTACAACTCATAAATGTCACAATTAAAACAAACCACAAGCTCTGTGTGCATTGCAAAGCCTCTTAAGGGACAACTTGACATTTGGACAATCAAGTCAAGTTTCTCATCGCGAAGAAAGTCGGCTTTTTATGTACCCTGGCGAGAGCTTGTGCGTCGCAGCGTTACTGCACTCATTTGGAGAAAAGGAGGCAATTGCGTCGGAAATAAAGCACAGGGGAATGTTGCACATATATTCATAGCACCAAGAGCAAACCGAAATAGGCTTTTTCAATGACAGCGATCTATACATAGAGCTGGTCTGTGCTGAAGTGTTGGCGGTGAAGAGCACACACCAGCTGTCAGTGTGAGGAAAGAGAAGAAAATAGCTTTCATCGCAGAGGGGAGAGGACTGTCGGGCCACTCGGAGGCAGAAAGTGAATCAGTCATACATTTTCAAATAAATTCACATGGGAAGAAGGGAATGTGCAGGAATTCAGAGTGCTACGTAACGCAACCTGATCTGCTGATGATCCCCGGGGGGAATCTGCAGATGAACCGAGTGGAGCCACAAACAACAAATCCTTTGAACTCCTGGAGTCCAAACCAGATTAACAGTGGCTGTGCACCAAAAACAGTCAATGAAATTTTAAAAGCAAAGCCTCCCTGATTGTTTTACATAACACCGGGGTAGCTGCGTTTGTGTGTCGACTCCGTCTTGACTTCCTCCGTTCGCAATGGCTGAAGCTGCAGCTTATTCTTGCCCTGTTGCTTGTGTTTTTGTTGATGGACAAAATTATGGGATTTGACTAAGAGGATTAAAATGACAGCAGTTAATGAGACACAGCTGGGACTGGATCACAACACACAAACTGTATCGCACCCCCTCACACTAACCCCCCCAGCTCCACCATAAATATAGACAAACACACACACACACACACATAATTTGGGCATGTACATCAGCGCGCGCACACATATTTGAGCTCCCTCTTATTTTCTTCACCTAAAGACCCAACAACAAGCTGCCAATCACTTTCACATAATGCTTATTACACAGGGTTTATTATCCCTGTCAAATGAACCAGATTAATTATGTCTTTTCTGATGGATTTGAAGTATTTAGCCTAACAGGGCACACTGGGAATAATAGCATAATTGTAAGCTCTCCCTAACCCCCTCCCCTGTCATGTTAAAAAAAAAAAAAAAACCCACAACAAACAAACAAAAATGCTCCATTAAATGTTCGTTACAGAGAAAGGGGCAATATATGCACATGACAATGAGACTCCGGATGTTGCAAATGAAATTCAAGGTTGAGCCACATCTCATTACCCACTTGATCCATGTTATTATGTCTTATAAAGTCTTCCACCATGACAGGATAAAAAGGAGAGGCTGGCATCGGCAAGACAACATTTTATTGCTTTGTTGTGATGTAGAATTAATGCCCGCCCGGCAGAATTGATAGTGACATATTATAATCTTGTAAAGTTGATACGTGCTAGGAAACAGCTGTCTGTTTGCACATAAAGCAGAGCTTAAGCAACACTGGGGTTATGTTTCAGTTCGCACTACAAGTGCAGTTGGTGTTTCCT
Source organism: Perissodus microlepis (assembly GCF_051167445.1). Taxonomy (NCBI): domain Eukaryota; kingdom Metazoa; phylum Chordata; class Actinopteri; order Cichliformes; family Cichlidae; genus Perissodus; species Perissodus microlepis. The sequence goes on from NC_140467.1 coordinate 15,996,289, forward strand.
CGGCACGCAGCCAGCAGCAGTAAATTCGGGAGCTGTAAGACTAAAGCAGTGAGCTGAAAGACGTCAAAAGGGTCCAGCGCTCTGAATGGAAACAACAGAATCAGATGATAATTTTCTGTGGGCTTCTTTGTCTTTAAGAGTGGCTCATTTCACACTTCATAAAGTCATCCAACCCACTGTTTAAAAGCAGTGGGTTGGATTAAGGGTTTAAAAGCAAATGATCCACATAATCCAGAAGTATTTTTTTTAAAATGAAGACAACGGGGTTGTGACAGGCATTGCCTGCTTATTTAATAAATAGTCGATACTCATATCCAAATAAGATGTCTGTCTTTACTCGTGGATTAGAATTTACGAGTTAGCAGTCAGGGGAAAGCCTACATGTTTAAAGTAACTGTGTGTAAAATCTCACCACTAGATGTCAGTACATTGCACATTTTAAGTGCGTAATTCTTTCGAGGCTTCCAGGTTTAAACCTAGACCGTTAGTGAATAAACTCTCGTACACTGTGAGAATGTAATCAAGCTGTTTATCAGAGTTAGCTAACATAATGTTAGCTTAAAACCAGCCGGGTTGTTGTCAGCGCTTCAGAGGTATTGGGGTCACATGTCTAATCTGCTGGCAATAAATATTTATGCACGTTTTAATGTCCTAGAGCAGCGGTCCCCAACCCCCGGTCCGTGAGTCGTTTGGTACCGGGCCGCGAGAGTTGAGGCTCAGGTGTGAAATGTATGGTTTTCAGGGTTTTTATCGGTTTTCAGCGTTATTTTGTTATCGTTTTTTATCGTTAACTCGGTTTTCCTGGGTGTTTTCACGTGTGTTATGAATAAATCTTCTTTTTTTCGGTACCGGTACTAGTTTTATTTTGTTGTATTTATCCGCGACACCTTAAAGGCCGGTCCGTGAAAATATTGTCGGGCATAAACCGGTCCGTGGCGCAAAAAAGGTTGGGGACCAGTGTTGTCAACTTAGCGACTTTGTCGCTATATTTAGCGAGTTTTCAGACCCCTTAGCGACTTTTTTTCTAAAAAAAGTCGCTAAAAAAAGACGTGAAAGCGCGTATCACTTTTACTCTCAACAAGCAGCGGGTGCTGTAACGCAGTCAGTTCTTCTTTTACTCTTTTACTCTTATGCTGTTTTGTGGATCACAAGGTTTAAAACTACTTATAAACACACACACACAAAGTAACTCCACCAGAGTGCCTATTTCGGGTCACTTTTGCCGGTCCAAGCCCGGGTAAAGGAGCAGGGTTGGAATTGTGACATTAAAAAAAACAATAATTGCTAAAAGAAATTTAATTTGTAGTTCTAAATAAATTCTAACTGCATTTAGGACGTTTTTTACTCACTTTATGTCTCTTCCACGATGTTATTTCTCTCTCCAACAACATAGGTTACAATTAGATTAGCATGACCAATTATGCAAATTAGGCGATGACCTCTTTTAGCGACTTCTAGCGACTTTTAGGACAGCCAATAGCGATTTTCCTTACTGAGGAGTTGGCAATTCTGTTGGGGACCGCTGACCTAGAGTACTGACTTCCGTACATGACATGAGGCTTGAAGTGAGGAGGAAGTTCACGTTGTTTCTTTCACATCTGTGGTGAAGGGAAACCCATCTCTGACGATTAAACAAGCTCTTTCATATCTTGAATCTGAAGCTAAAACATACATAAAAATTTGCACATGAACACTTACGAGTTCTCTTGTCCTCGGCCTTTGGCAAACTAAATGTGTGACTGGTCTCTCTCGGCCCCTGTATTCAAGATGGTGGGACAACATGGCAGCTTCCACAAAGTGGCGCCCGCTCCTGTGTGTAATGGTTTAATTGCACGTTTATGAGAACGTGCAAGTTTGTTAGAATACATAATCACCCACTAATTAATGTGTATTCATGAGTACAACATTGTTTTTTCTATTAAGTAAACTCAAAATAACAACTGAGGGTGCCTTTAAGGGTTTATGTTTACTCATCTTTAATTGAATTTAAACACTTTATTTTGTTAAATCACCACTTCTGCTGTACATGAATAAATATCTGTAATCTGCATGGTTGCGCTCTCTGCCTGTAGGCACAACAATGTCTCGTGTGGTATGTAAATGTCACCATGTGATATTTAGTGCAGCAATTATAATATCCTATATATGGACTAGCTTTCATGACAATATTAAGGATTGATTTTCTGTGATGATCACTGTCATGATTACATCTGCCCCCAGATTTCCAGAAAGTCAATATTTTCATTCTTCTGCCTTAATCAGTCCACTGTCGAGTAGTGAGAAATCTACTGAATCGTTCTGATGAAGATGGGGGAAGGGCACGAAATGTATTCCGCTACGTGACGTCTTTATGAGCAGCCCGTAGCATACTAAAGACAACACGCTTAATTAAATTCATGGGGGACTTTGATGGGCATACATGACAGTAATGTGGCCTGGACCATCTCGATAATGTAATATGCGTGTTAATAAAGAGGCCTCTAGTTTAAAGTTTTAAAATAATGTAAGCAACATGCTATTAAGCATGGCCCGGAGCATGTCAGCGAGAAGCTGCACTGCATGCTTTTTGGTGGCTGCCCTATGCTTTTGTGTGTGGGTGTGTGGGTGGGTGTTTTAATCTATGTGACTTTGATGCATTATATTGCATTTTCTCTTACAGCAGTCAAAAAAGATATTACCTGTGCGAGTTTGCTGCGGCGTGTTATTTCAGATTCCTCTTATCTTTCAGTCTTACAGAAAGCCCACCATGAGGTTCAGGCTGTTTTGTGGTACAGTGAAAAAAGGGGTGACTGTAGAATAATGAAACTTTGATATAACTAGTTGTGGTTCATGTTTTGAAGCGATGCTGCGCTGGTCAGTCGCATACAAAAGATAAAATGAAAAGTAGGGCTTTAAATCAGAGGGAGCTCACAGCGTTAAGGCTGTGGCCGCGAATTCTGGTTACATGGTGTGATTTGGGACCAGGATTGAGCCTGCCAGATCAGAGGGATAACCCATTGCTTCGCAGCTTTCCTGTGGTCAAGCCTGCATGACGGGCATGACATCTCACCGTGCAGTGCTGTCTGCTTGTATTAGCATTCAGCAATTAATTTGAGCACTTGTTTAGACTGTACACAGTGAATCTGCTTCAAATATTTGAAATCATGTCGCCCCTTGAAAGCTCAAGGGCCGCGGTATTATTTAGCTTGGCCCGATGCTGTGATGAATAAGTGAATTTCTGCAAGTGTGCTCAGAATGCTATTATGCTAATATTAACAGACAAGCCATCTGCAAGGAGCGTCGAGTAGGATATGCTTCTTCTTTTTTTTTTCCCTTCAGAACTATTTCTGCTTATTGGAACATAGATTTAACCACCTGTGCGCATATTTTAATACAGCATTTTCAAAAAAATCTGCGCCTGTGACCGAACAAAGTGTTCCGTAATAGGAATTGGGATACTCACTAAAATGCAAAAGACAGCACAGGTGGTGCCCAATGACCCATAGGCCCCTATCATCTCCAGGTTTAAAGCTGATTGAGACCAATGACTTTGACTCTTACAGTAAGAGGGAACAAAAAGTTATGCTTCCATTTGGAATCAGCCTGAGTTTCAGCCCACACACAGGGCACGCTTCAGTGGTCTGAGAAATTACAGGATACCACCCCTTCCAATTTCACCATCACTGGACCGGGCTGTTGCAGGCTTCTGAAACAATTACCCCAAGGGGACCAGAGAAACCTTGTTTATACCTCATTGAGCAGCCACAGTTCCAATTTAGCACAGGTAATTACAACATCGTTATCTTCTCCTAAATCTTCACCAAAGGTGCTATCACAGAAAGCTACCTTTGGCTCAGCTCGCCATTTGGACAGTGATCGAAACAAACACAGCATCAGTATGCCCAGGCATTTCTTGGACGGGCTTATGTTCGTTCTCCAGGTGTCGGTGACCCAGCACAGCCTGCTCACCCAAAACACATCAGTCACACTAACACACATCTGTCGTACCGGTCCAACCCACTCCATCACAGCACACGGCTGGTCTCTCTCCTTGAATGTTCCACCCCGCTTGGAGAGGACAAACAAATCTTCTGATTTGCCTCTAATCTGCAGTCTACCCTCAGCAAGGGCTGCCGTCAAATCGCACATCAAGGACAAGCCCTCCGCAGGGGGGCTATCCATTAGCACAGCATCCTGCATTCACCATAGTGTGATGGGGACAGGGCAGAGGGATACGCTCCAATTAGAGATGGAGACATGGGGACTTTGCCCCTGACATGTCCCTGCTGCTCCACAAAAGAAGTGTGAGCACACCTTTCTCAGAGGAAAAAGGACGCTTTTTCTCCCTGTCATTTCTCCTGCCTCGGGCTGTTGCTGTTCATACACCTCATGAAGCTAAACCATTTCACATCACGCTGTTTCTTTTCGTGTGCTTGGTGCTGCCTGCCTGTTCGAGCATGAATGACTGGCCAAGCTTATATGTATGTGTGTATATGGCAGAAATGTGTGCCTCTTGCTTTGTGTGAAAATGCTTTCTTAGGGTGGGAGGTCTTTGGTATGCATCTCTCGTTGGAGGCTTCCATCAACAGAAATCCATCCCTCTCTATAGTGCAGCAACTATTCAGCAACTGGTTTGAGGGCTTGGACCAGCTTCATGCTTTACGCATTTGCATGCTGCATGAACACAATCTGCTGACGCCCATTGGGAACTCCTTCCATCCATTTGCATTGTTTTTACACCCCTACACGAAGCTAACCAATTTGCGGCCGTAGTCCGTCTTGATTTTTAATCGGCTTACGTGTAAGAGACACAGACAATGAAGGCTAATGAATATTTCATCTATATGAATAAAACACATCGCGGTCCTGATTCAACTACAGGAGAGCATACCTTTCACTGGTCCCGCGTGTGCCTGCTCGTTTTAAAGGAGAACGTTGAGCGCTCAGATATGAATGAGTTTTTGCGTTAAAAGCAACTCCAAATCCTAACCTTCCAGTGGCCCTCAAAGTCCAGATCTACACAAACAGAAAAAATCCAGCGTATTTGGTTGATTATGCAGTGTATCAACTATGCATGAAGCAATTACACAGCAGAATCTTCAGGCTTGGATGGAAATTGAATGGATGCATTGCTACAACAATCCCTCTCTCTCTCTCCCTACATGTTCATTCATTAACCCGGCCGGGCAACCATTTGTTTGTGCAAACACTCGTTTAGCTGTTTGTTTGCTGGTTCATTTCCCCTTTTTTTCCTTTATTTGCTCCGAGAGATGTCAATGTCTTGTGACCCAGTCTTCCGGGATTTCCATCTGAGTTGAGGAGACAGCCGGCATTGACAGATAGAGGTCAAAGGTAGAAGATGCAGGCCTGGGGACAAGGCTCTCGGTGACAGAGGAAGGAAGATGAGAAATAAACTGCAGAAGCTTAGATTGATAGGAGTTTAAGGAGCGAGAGGAAAAATTAAACTCGGGGGAGGCGGGGAGGGAAGGAAGAAAGGGAGGGTGGGAAAGGCTGGATCAGAGTAGATGGAAAAGAGAGAAGAGAACAGGAGTCAGCATGATAGGGGCACGCTGGAGAATGAGTTTTTTGCCCCGAGAGCACCATCTTCAAAAGCTTTTGGGGGCATGCCTTTACACAATTTTACTTTTAACATAATCCAGACTTTTGTATTTGTCGGTAAGTGTGTGTGTGTGTGTGTGTGTGTGTGTGTGTGTGTGTGTGTGAGAGAGAGAGAGAGAGAGAGGGAGAAGCATCTCCATGCAGAAACACCCCCCCCTCATCTTCCAATAGTCGAACACCAGTGCTATTACCACTGCATTAGCATGCTCTCAATGACCTAGAACAGCGATTTGATTGCTTCATCTGCAGTCAGTTTTTTTTTTTTTGGTTGTCTTTAATGTACTTTTGTTTGTCTGCTTCTCTGTTTTTGTGTCTTTGTGTGTGTGTGTATGTGTGTGTCTGTGGGCCTGTCTTCCTTTCTTCCATCTGGATTCTTTTAATCCCATTCTCTTCCTCTAATCCATCTTTCTCAGCCTCTTCCTCCCACACTCTCTTCCCCTCTCTTTGCCCTCTCCGCTCTCCTCTTCCCCCCCCCCTATGCTTGTACACCCCGCCCCCCTTCCTTTTTTTTTCTATGCTGCTGGATCGCTGCACCCGATTCACTTGGCATCCACTCGAGATAAACATGTTGTGGTGGACAGACGCCTGGGTCCCGGTCCGGAGGAGCGGTACGGGGAGGACAGACTGACGTGGGTGGGCCCTGCCCCGGTCCCAGCGTCAGCAGAGACAGCAGCGGGCAGCGTCAGCCACTCGGCCAGATGGTCTCGAGTCGAGTTCTCGCCACTGTTCATCAGATGCACCCACGCGCTCTGTCTTGCCTCGCCATGGCCCCCAGCATCATGTCACAGTGGAACCAGAGAAAATTAGCACCTAATTATAGGCTCCTCTCTGTGAAGAATGGTATTGGTTCAGGTGAACTGTGTCACCGTGTGGAGGCTGCTTGGCTGACTCACTGTCGTACCAAGGCCCACAGACCACACAGCAGCCATAGGGAATGTGCGCGCAATTCATGGAGCGGTACACACATACACACATACACACAAGCGAAAGGGTAGACCTCCCTCCTTGCTGGTTGGTTTGCGCCCCACCATGAGGACGCCACAACAGAATCCACTTGTGTTCCATCTCTGATCCAACAGGATTAATTACACAAACAACAGAAGCCGTTTCCCCCTGCTTTCTACGCTCCGCGGGCTTCCTCGTGTTGAGCATGGTGTAGTCAGTCTTTACTGGGAACAATGGAGATTGCATTATGGTGTATTTTCTGGAGATATGAATACAGATGTGAGCTTGCCTATGCTGCCATCTTGTGATTGCATCTGGACAAGTACAGGATGCAAACAAGGTGAACTCGAAGAGAAACCCTTTATTATTTATTTGACGCAACACTGTATCGTGATATCGAGTTAAAGGTAAATGAAGACCTTTAGGAGAGTCGATTTTAAATGTTGGTTGCACAGTCGGAAGTTTGCCGGGAAGAAAGTTTTCAGCTCTCAAATATCTAAAGGGCAGCTACTCAGCTGAGAGCTGCTGTGATCGAAAAGAAAAATCCTGACAGCTGCTCAGACAGAGGAACCAGCAGTGGTCAGAAAATAGCTGCATGATGAAACTATGGAAATGTAAGACGTAAGAGATGCCTCTTGCAGAGCCCGCGAAGCATCTGCCAGCACAGCGTGAAATCAAATAAACCAAATCATTTTCATCTAGAAAGTTAGCAATTAAATCTTTATTAGGTCTGCAAAGACTTACCAAAAAAAAAAAGGTTAATATAACAAAAAAAAAGTCAATTTTGTCATTCTTAAATCATACAAAACCATACTGTATCACACTCTAAACACTGTTACTCTAGCATCTGTTTAACATTCGTGTACTTGTGCCATTTGGGGGTCGCTCAAGGACTTCTGAACCACAGTGCTGCCCCCACACCCGTCTGAATGTGGATGCATACCTGTGAGTGTACACACACACATCATCTGAAGTTTAAACAATAATTTGGCACAACAGCTTCTCTGCCATCAGTAATTCTGTAAGCAAATGTCCTTGCAGGTTTTCTTGCATGTTTAGTAGATTGTGATCCTTGCTGAAGAGCAAACAGCGGTGCCGGAAATGAAGTACTGAATGATGCATGCACATGAGGAGGAAAACGTGGAGGGTCAGAAGGGATGGAGTCTTTTTGTCACTGTTGCTGTTGTTTTTATGGTACAGCCACTTTGTACGGGCTTCCTGGCACGTTATCGTCGCCCCATTTAACAATGACGGTGTAACTGCCCTTGTCCTTCACGGTATAGGTGACGTTATAGAGCTTGTTGCCCATGTGCTTGACGTAGACCTCCTCACAGGGAGCATGGGGTCCGTGTACGCCCACCATCAGCATGTTGGTACCTGGATGGAGCAGCAAGAGGGAGATTTAATGATAGTGGCCTACAAAAGCTGGTGGTTGTGCAAGTTTAAATATTATTTTATTCAGCCAATGAAAAGAAAACGTATGATGTCAGAGAGGTTTCCTAAAATGACAAAGTAATAGAGAAATATTCCTCGCTTCTGCAGTTCATCATGACCTCTGTGATGACATTGTCTTGTGTTTTTTATACATTTCTTTGGTTCTGCAGCTCTTTTCAGGAAAGTAGACTTTATGTTTCTTGCATAGCATTAAATATTAGAATATTACACTAAGTTTGCAGCTGTCTGCCGAAAGAAAATGAGCAATTTTGTCACGGCCTGGGGGTTCAGCTGGTCGCTGATCAGCTGTCTCTCCCTCTTTCTCTCTAGTCCTCTCTCTCTCTCTCCCTCTCTCTCGCCAGGGCTGAACTCATTATGGGTCCACGCCCTTGGCCCACGCCCTCAGAGGAAGAAACACCTGTGCCTCATCAGTGTGGTATTTAAGATGGGAAGCAACGGCTGTTCTTCGCTGGATCGTTGTGAGAATCGCGTCAGTGAAAGTCGAGCGTCCCAGCAAGTATTTTCCCGTGCAGTGTGTGTTCAGCATCTAACAAGCGTTTCTTTGTGTACAGATTCCCTGGACTGTTTCCCTGGTGTGCGAGTGGATTCGTGTTTGGATTGTGTGGAGAGAGACGAGCGTGTTCCCCTGGATTTTCCCCGGAGCCCTGCCCCTCTCACCTTTTGTACATAGCACTGCCCCGCACCCTTGTAAATAGCACTGCCCCGTACCTGTGTATATACACTCATTGGACATTGTTCTTTAATAAATTCTCTTGTGTGCATCATCCCCGGAGTCCAGCGCGTGAGTCCACCTTGAACTTCGTGACAAATTTAACATTTACCAGGCATTTATGATGATGATGTTAACAAATTATTTGGTTGAGCCTGAAATAAGTGAGGGAGGTAGTGTAAAAAAATATAGAGAGCTTTGATTGTATCAAAATTTTAGGTTTGTATGATGATTTATTAATGTATTAATCCCTGACTCTCTTCCACAGTTTGTCTTTTGTCTTTTCTTCCTCCCTTCACTAACAACCGGTCACAGCATATGGATGCCCCTCCCTGAGCCTGGTTCTGCCGAAGGTTTCTTCCTGTTAAAAGGCAGTTTTTCCTTCCCACTGTCACCAAGTGCTTGCTCATAGGCGGGTGACCTGATTGTTGGGTTTTCACCTTAAAATATAAAACACCTTGAGGCAACTGTTTTGGGGAATTGAAACTAAATTTGGACTTTTATATTGTGAAATATGTAAATCCAGATCCCACTCATTCACTGCATAAAAAACCTGAGATTACTGAGGTCATAGCAGCTTAAAACTACCTGTTAACATACGGTTACAGTGTGAATCATTTAATAAACCTCACTTTGGTGTCTGTATATACCAGTGCTCAAATCCTGTTTTTTTCTGTATTCACGCAAAATATGTTTGATCTCTATCGCCTCACCTGCTGTGCTGCAGTCGACAGTAAAATTGTTTTTCTGCCCAACCAAAGCCTTGGACAGCCCTGTTCCACGACAAACCACCTTGCTAGCATCTGACGTCATTTTGGATGAGGTGGTAGAAGAGGAGGAGCTGTAAGCACCACCCACTTTGGATGTTTTGGTAACCGTTTCGACCAAGACGGAGGAGGTCTCGTGGAGGCTGTGTCCCCCAGAAAGCCTCGGGCCTGCGGGAGAGAGAAAAAGAGACAGAGACAGAAAAAGAGAAAGAGAAAAAAAAAGTTATCTCCAGTCATCATGGCTTAATCCAGACATTACATAACACACTGGGTATTGACAAAGATATGAGGGAGGAAAAGCTGCTGTTTATAGGGAGAGTTTTTCCTCAACGGAAAAATTCAAGGAAGCCCAAATTGGAAAAGATTTTATACCACTTTCAAATAAAGTGAACTTTCAGGGACTCTTGGGAGTTGTTTTCAAACTTGAAAGCATTTTTATGTAACACTAATAAAAAAAAATGGGAATGTTTTTTTTTCGTCAGCCAGTGACAGGAATATATTGCTGCAGTGCAAGAGAAAAACAGCTTTTATCTAAGATGAACACGGAGAAGCACACACATGGAAGACGTGACATTTTCATTACTTCTGCACTTTTCAGAGATGCACTTATCTCTCAATCGAAGACCTATCATGCAGATATATACTGTCAAGCACACCTGTGATTTTGGCTTTGAAAGGGCTGCCCACTATGTGCTGTGGCCCGCCGTATTTGATGGTGATGAGATAGTTGCCGGGTGCCATGGGTGTATAGGTGATCTTATAGCCTTCAGGACACTCCCGACAGTCCATCTTGACCTTGGACGGCCCGTCGATGTTGACCGACAGAGTGCCAGAGCCTGCGTTACAGGTTTTGACCACAAACTCTGAGGGTACACCTGTGAGAAGAAAGATGCAGATGTTTGAAGGGCTTCCCCCTTGTTGCAATTGTGCAAGAATATAAAAAATAGCAGGAGCACATGATGGTGAATGGCAGTGAAATGCACCTGTGGTTCCCCCTTGCAGTCCAGGGCCATGTGCAGTCACCATGCCAGGGTCTCCAATAAGCCCTGGATCTCCCACTCGCACTTTGAATGGGCTCCCAGGAATGTGGCATCCATTGAACTTGACATCTATGGAGTGAACTCCGTTCTCTCGTGGAATGAAGCGGATTGCACTCTTGTCTAAAAACACAAGAGGAGACATTTCTGCTCTTATGCTCACAGATGACGTGTTGAAATTAAAAAACCTGAGTTATCTCTGTTGTGCAGCCTACTTAATGCTAAAAGCTGAGGGTGGTGCATACCGCTGTCAAGCTCGGTGACATAGCATTCCTCAGAAGAGCCAGAGGGGGTGTGGACCTTGGCATCAACCACACCTCGGGCGCTGTTGCGCTGCACCATGAAAGATGCCTCTTGGTTCACCTTCAAGTCTTTCTCCTGCAAAAGACAGGTAATAATAGGATCAAAAAATGTGTGTGTGTGTGTGTGTGCGTGCGGCCCACACATTTAGGGACACAATGTGTGTGACTCATCATGCCTGAACGAGAATAGATAGAGCATTTGCGTGTGAGAGGCAGAAAAGGTCAAAGATTACAGCGAGGCGTTTAGTGTTTTTTGCCCCACAGATGGACAAGAGGTCCTAGCAGACAGAGATAGCGTGACATTTTAAATGCTGCGGTTGCACTTTACCTGCCTTTTTCATTTTCTAGTGCGAGAAAAAGTGCTCTGAAGTGGCATTTCAGTTAACTAAAAATACATGGTTTTAGCATCGTTGGCAGCTGTTACGGAGACTATGAAAGCAAATAAAACAACATCTGTCTGCCACTGACACCAATATCGTGAGCTGTCAGAGGTATCTTTATCTTCAGCTCACAATTTGCTTTCTTGCTTTCGCTCAGACGGAAACACAATCACAGCAGAGCAACTGAGTGCTCACATAGCACAGCTTGTGATGCCCCACATTACAGAGGGACAGTTAATCCAGCCCTTCATCACTGGCCAGCATCACAGTATTATATTCATGGGTACTGCTCCAGCGCTGGCATTCAATTACACTTCAAGGGCAAAGTGCTTTTAGAAAGATCTGCAACCAATCGCACATTATGTCACATGCCATCTGCTATTCTACCTTGATATTCTGTGATTGCGTATCTATTTTGTCTGTGATAGCTGCTGAGACAAATAATTAATGTGACTATTGACAGCTGCGTATGTGTGTGTGGAAGTGTGCATATGTGTGCGAGTGCTAACCTGAAGGCTTGTGACAGTGAGCCTGCGGGCCTCGTCTGACAGTGTAGCAATCGGAACGATGAAGGGGCTGTCAGGGATGTGCTCGTTGTTGAACTTGATTGACACCTCATAGTCACCTGGGGAGGCAGACAGGTTATTTACTTCCACCATCAAATGAAGTGGAGGAGGCTCACAGGAATTACTGAAAAGCTTAGCAGCTCAGAAACAAACACACACACACGAGTCGCACTGCTAAAACATGCATGAGGAAAATACCACGGCTGTGTGTGATAGAAGTTCTACCTGGTTCTTTCACTATATAGGAGACACCGCAGGAACCATCTTTTCTGTCCTCAAATGAGATTTCAGCCTTGCTGGGCCCCTCCACGGCAATGGACAGGCCACCAGCACCTGCCTCTCTGGTCCAGATACTAAATTCAGCTAAAGATGATAAAGTAAAGGAGAATGTTAATCTTAAGGAAGAAGAATGTCAAAACACAATCATTCCCGTTAACAGCGTGGCTGTTTACAAACAGGAAACTCACAAGGCGCTCCAGCAACGCCTCTCTCCAGCCCGGGACCGCCTGCGCGGACCTTGTGTGCTCCACCCTCCCCCATGGGACCCACGGTGAACTGGAAGGGGCTACCGGGGACGTGCTGGCCTCTGTACTTGACGTTGACTGTGTGGGGTCCGATTTCCTGAGGGATGAAGCGCACACTGTAGGTGCTGCTGCCTCCATCCACGATGTCGGCGTCCACTGTTTTCCCACTGGGGCTGGTCACCTGAGCTGTCATGGCCTGGGAACCACTCTCAACTGGTATGGCAGAGCAAAACGTCAGATCAGAAACAATCCAGGATACATAATAGGCATACAGTACATCGGTGATTTAGCAGGCAGCTAAAGCTGGATTCAGAGTTAGACTCACCCTCAGGTCTGGCAGTGATGCCAGCGAAGCTGCTGAGACTCTCTCTGCCTAGAAAATCTCCAAAAACATCTCTGAATGGGCTTCCTCTTCCTCCCACCTGAGTGCTCTCCTCCACTCGTACTTCCCTCTTGGTCTCTCCACCGCGGATTTTGCTGATCTCTGTGCGTTCGGTGCGGGTGTAAGTGTGGCTGCTGCGAGTGAATGTCCTCGTTAGCCTCTCCTGAGCTGAAACCATCTGGAACCAGTTTCCTAGAGCAGGGAAGAAGCAGTGAGAGTATAAATGTAAGAACACCGTAGCTTCATTTATTCATTTATTTGTTCCTCTGCTCTCTAACCATTTCTAACTGGCTTCTGTGCTCACCTGGGATCTTAAGGTTAAGACCACATGTGCTTCCCACTGACGCAATGGATGAGGCCTGTCTCTTCCTAGTAATACTCTCCTTGATCCTTCCCTCTCCGGTCACCTTCACTGTGAAAGGACTTCCTGGAAAGAACACACACACATATACAGATTTAATTCATTTTAAGATGCCATTTTTTAAAACATTTATTATTCTTAAAGCAAAATATCCTCTTTTTTTCCCAAAGTAAAAGATTCTAACCTGGGATGTGCTTTTCTGCAAACTTGATGTTAACAGTGTAACTTCCAGGCTCTGTTGGGCAGTAGGTCACCCTGCAAGTCCCATCCTCCACATCTTCACAGTTGATGTCCACTTTGCTCGGACCCTCGATTGACAGTGCCAGACCTCCGTAACCTAAGCAACAGATTTGACTGTTTATTTGCTTCTTTTTTGTAAAACTATGTCTGTGTGTCATGTACCACTTAAAAAGCATACCTGCATTCCTAGTATCCACAAAGAATTCAGCCATTTCAAAAGTGTGTGCCTCCACCAAGCCTTTACCGAAAGCCTTCACCCTGCTGGCCTCACCAATCTCTGACTGGCCAACCATGATTTTGAAAGGACTGTTGGCCACATGCATGCCATTCTTCCTAACGCTCACTTCATGCTCACCAACCTCTTTAGGCGTGAAAGAGATGCCTGTGGGCATAAAAAGAAGGGTTAGAGGAAAGAAATTCAATGCGACCAACCTGGGAAAAAAAGCCTAAATCCGTCAGGTGAATCTTATCAATCTTCTACTCTTCTTAGTCTTTGTGTAACAGGAAAATTAATATCCCACCGAGGTGTCTGTTGGGCAGTCTCTTAAGTAGGCACGGCTCTTCGTTGCCAGATGGTGCTCTGATACTGGCAGTCAGAGAGCTCAGATCAGTTTCTGCGATCTTTAGGGACACATCGGCCGCTGTGCCGACATTCAGCTGGGATGTTCTGGTTATGGAGTCATCCCCTTAATTAAAAAAAGAGATGATTTAGATCTTTGAAGAGCCATAAATGCAAGTGATAGTTTAAAGATTCAATATATACATCTATATGTATAGTGTATACATATTATAATGTACTTCCTTACCAGTGATCTTGGCAGTAAAGGGACTGCCAGGAATGTGCTTGTTGTCAAATTTGACAATGATATTGTAGTCTCCGGGTGCTGTGGGCAGGTAGGACACAGTGCAGGTGCCGTCTTTGTTGTCCTTGCAGGTGATCTCAGCCTTGGAGGGGCCCTCCACTGCTAGCGACAGACCACCTGAAAGGGACACAAAAAAAACTTCCGCTATGTATTTTCTCTTTTCAGTTGTCTCATAAATATCACTAAAAAAAAAGCGTATGTTCTGCTACCTTCTCCTGCATTCTTCGTGACCACTGTGAAAGTGGCAGCCTTGTTGACCATGCCATAACTCAGACCTGGGCCATAAGCAGTCACCACTCCACTGTTCACTGCATCCACAAAGAACTGCAGAGGGCTTCCTAAAGAGGGCATAATCATCAGCAACCAGTGATTAATGCTGCATTTTATATTTTTAAATCTGGAGCAAAATTAATCAATAGCACTAAATTCCGATCCATCCATCCAACATGGTGTGCTGCTGACCTGGTATGTGGTTTCCATCATATTTGATGTCCATTTCATGCAGGCCTTTCTCCGTGGGCTGGTACTTAATAGTGATTGTGCCATCCTTATTGTCAGTGATGTGTGGGCGAGCAGTCTTGCCAGAAGGCATCCGCACTTCACCTGCAGAGGTAAGACGGTTAAATGTCAGTGACCTAAAAAATAAGATATTTTGTGGGCATGTGTGTGCAGACTTTTTGTGTGTGTTTGTCACACCTGTGATTTCGCCTTGCTGTGGTGTGAAGGGGACGAGAAAGTTAACGGGACGGAAGAGAGGATCCACAGTATCCCGGGGAACGACTGGCTCATTTGTGGCCTGTCAAGGAGCAAGAAAAAATAAACTGTTGGTTTCATTCGACTGAATGTCAGTTTAAAAGCACACAGAACTGTGGCAGCTAGCGAATAATCCTTTCCTCACCATCACATGGAAGGGGCTTTTAGGGATGTTTTGTCCCCCAAAGCGGATGGTAATTACATATTTCCCAGGTTCAGGTGCTGTATAGTAAATGTCAAAGGTGCCATCGTGGTTTTCCACCACATCCATGTCCACCTCCATCCCCTGTGGGGTCAGAACCTTGCAGGTCACCTTGCCTTTCCCAGCAGCCTTGGCATCCACTGTTATAACTGTATCCTCAGAGGTCTGCAGCTTTTGCAGACTTGCTGTTAAGGACAGAGAGGAAAGAAGGATAAGAGGTAAAATGTGCTGCATTGATTCCTGTAAAGTCTTCCAGCAGTGCAGATATAAAAGCAAAGCTTTGGATACTCACATACGCCGTGTCCTCCAATAGAAACTGCGGAAATAAAACAAGAGCATGATGGTTAAAAAAAAACATGAACATTAAATCAAAATTGCTGATAATATTGTTATTTATCATAAGTATTTTCCTACCTGTGACGCGACATTTGCTGGCATCTCCTGTGGGCAGAGACTGGATACGGTATGGGGAGTAAGGGATCTCATCTCCTCCATATTTAATGGTGATAGTGTAGGGGCCAGTAGAGTCAGGCACATAGGAGACAGTGTATGTGCCATCCCTGTTGTCCTGGATGGTCGCATTCTTTGGCTTTCCCTCTGGGTCCTGTGACCAGACATTTCATGTTATTTTACATAGTGTCTTATTGTTTAGAAAATACTGTGTAAAAGGAAGGAAAACCTACCAGAATCTGCACAGTGAGCAGTCCCTCTCCAGCGTCACGAGCATCAATGGTGAACTCAACAGGCAAGCTAGCGGGCACACCTTTGGTATCGAGACCAGGGCCACTGGCACGTACTTTACTGGCATCGTGCCCAGGCTGAGACATTACCTTGAATGGACTGTTGGGGAGGCCAGTAGCAAATATAATTACATATTCAGTGTGACAAAAAGGTAGAAATGGGACACAAAAAATGTGTTTAGCGCTTCTAAATCCAGACACAAAGAGCAGAGATTTAAACAAGACATCAAAACAAATTGCCTGGATTACTCTTATACTCATACTCTACCTGTGTGGGACTTCCTGGTCAGCATATTTGACTGCTACAGTGTACGGGCCATCCTGGGCTGGAGTGTAGTGAACTGTGTGGGTTCCATCACCATTATTCTTCACACCAACAGGCTCCACGGTCCCTAGAAATAAAGACATGCCACATAATTACTGATATTTGTCACTCACTTGGTGCATTAATGACAGTTTTTCTTATTAATAGAGCCCATTCACACCTGTTGGGCCATAGAGTTTGACATCCAGTGGGGCCTGTCCAGCCTTGGTGCAATCCACAGTGAAAGTCTGAGGAACATGGGCTCTCACTCCAGCGCCCAGACCTGGACCTGAGCACTTTACTTTGCTGGGATCCACGGGATCCTTAACTGGCACACGGAACGGACTGCCGGGGATCGGGTGACCTCCGTAGTTAATATTCACATCGTAGTCTCCAGGAGTGAAGGGCACATACTCCACACTGCAGCTGCCATCTTTGTTGTCCTTGCAGGATATTTTTGCCTCCGAGGCTCCTTCGATGGTCAGACCCAAGCCTCCTGTACCAGCACCCCTGTGACAGAAGCCGACAATTTAAAAAATGTTCACACTGGGGTTCTAATATACTCTCTCTCTCTGTTTTATCCACAAAATACAGAAAAAGAAAAACATTTTAAAGAACATGCAAATTTTCTTTATATTCTTTTGTCTTATATGTGGTTCAGCAGTACCTGGTCTCCACGGTGAAACAGTTTGGTTTGTTGGTTATTCCTCCCTCCAGACCCGGTCCAAAGGCACGGACCCGGGTTGGATCACATCCCTCCACCACAGACACTCTGAAGGGACTCTTAGGCACCGGTGCGTCATTATACAGCACTTCAATCAGATGCATCCCTACACACAAACGAATACATCACTTACAGGTCTGACGCCAAACCTCTGTGTCTGCTTGTTTTTAACGCAAGAATATATATATATATATATTCTGTTACTGCTTCTCGTTTTAAATTATGGGCCAGACAAATTCCCTTTTAGGTAGGTAAACATCTGTTTATTTATAAAAGACACTATCAAAAGCGCAGACGCTCGAGTGAATGTACAAGGCGTTACATCTGTTCCCTATTCATTATTCTGTTACAACTTTTTTCTGACAGAGCCCTCTCAGTAGGCCTATACACCAGATTCCCAGCCACACTGCTGTGATATTAGAGCATGTCTGGTGGTAGAGAAGTGCTCTGTGATATCTTTGCTTTGTGCTATAGGTCTCTATTAATATCCCCTGCCATTCCCCTGCTGTACTGCTGTGTGCAGGCAGCCTTCAGCACACATACATACCTGGTTAAGAGCTTCTGTGCGCACTATTTATAAAACAGAGCCTGTCTGACTCTCTGCTTCCCTGCTCTCTGCCCCTCACATCATTGCACCACTGCATCATTCTGTATTTATACCCCCCTCTCTCTCTCACTCGCTCTTTCTTTTCCATCTCTTTAGCTTTATTCCCAAATGGCGCCCAATGCAAGCACTTGTTAGCGATTTTTTTCTGTCTGTATGAACTCTTTCACATGCCCTGTCCATGTAAAATCCTCCATTTATCTGCATCGGGTCAAATCTGGACATTTTTCACCACAGTTCTTAGTTTATGTATGATCTAACATAATGACTGC
Organism: Perissodus microlepis; assembly: GCF_051167445.1. Lineage (NCBI taxonomy): Eukaryota > Metazoa > Chordata > Actinopteri > Cichliformes > Cichlidae > Perissodus > Perissodus microlepis. Next base: position 16,014,017 of record NC_140467.1, read on the forward strand.
TCCTACCGTCCTCGAACGCCGTATATTCCACTCTGTAGGTGCCGTCTCCCTTGTCAGTAATGTAGGTGTCTGTATTGGTGCCAGAGGGGTTGATAATGTGAACCTTCACGTGATTTCCTCCAACCTTGTTGAGGGCGCGCGCATCCACAATGAAGTGGGTTGTGACTTCTCTGAGAACACCTAGAGAAGAAAATAGGCCTTCAGGTGCTGAGATATTAGATATCTTTACTAATACTTATTTCTGAGCAGTTGGCATATATATTAAGGCGGTAACGACCAATAAACCAAACCTTTATGTCTATAATGTAATGCAGTGATTTATTTTGAGGTGATTTTGTCATGTGTACCTCTGGGCTCCACTCCAGGCCCGTAGACGTGAACACCCGTGGTGTCAACAGAGGGCTCGACCTGCAGGACCTTTGGAAAGTGGGGAATCATGTGGCCGCCGTACTTGATCGTGATGGTGTGTGTGCCATGGAAGGGTGGGATGTATGTGACAGAAAAGGTGCCTTCAGCCGTTTTCTGGATGTGCACTTCCGCCTTAACCCCAGTCTCTGACACAATCTCGATAGTGAGCTCGCCGTCGCCTGCTCTGGTACAGTCCACAGTAAAGGTCGCTGGTTCACCTGCCTTGGCCCTCTCTAGGCCGGGCCCACTAGCCGTCACCTTGCTGGGGTCAAAGGCTGGGCGGACTGCAGCTTTGAAGGGAGAGCCTGGAATGTGCTGCTCTGCAAACAGGATGTTGATGGCGTACTCGCCGGGCTCAGTGGGCAGGTAGGCGACTGAGCATGTGCCGTCTCCGTTGTCTTGGCACTCAATTTTTGCCTCGCAAGGACCTTCCACCGTCAGGCCGAGCCCACCTGCACCAGCTCCCTTCGTGTCAATAGTGAATGGAGCTGGTTTACCCACAACCCCTCCCTTCAGACCTGGGCCGAAGGCTCGCACCTGTGATGCAACAGTCAAGTTAGTTTGCGAGAGATGGTAGAGAAACATGTCTTCATACATAGTGCAGAAATCTATACAATTTTCATGATCTTTTACCTTTGATGGATCAGCAGGCATTACTGCTTCAACCCCAAAAGGGCTTCCCATCACAGGGTTCCCATCATAGCTGACATCAACCTTGTACTGCCCCTCTTCTGGGGGAATATACTTCACACTGTGAACGCCTTTGGCTTTGTCTGATTCCAGCTTGCACGGGATTGGTCGGCCAGAGGGCGAGGTCATCTTCACACCTACGTTGCCCTGCCCACCAGCGTCCTTTGTGTTAACTGTGAACTCCTGATCCTTTCCAACCTCCACTTCTGCACGAAAGAGCACAATAAATTTACATAAAACATGTAATTACACAGTTAACTGGACTATAGATGTGTGATGGGTTATAACTTACTGGTATCTAATCCCTCCACTTTCACTTTTCCGATATCCATAGCTGGCGACACTGTGATGTGGAAAGGGCTCTTGGGAATGGGATCTCCTCCGTGAGTCACGGATATTGTCATGTTGCCCTAAAAAATAAATAAATAAATAAATAAACACCAGAAGAAGAATGAGTATTTAATAATGCATGGTATTATTGTGAATAATTCCTTTTCTAATCTAACTGGACATCGAACAGAGGTCCACTGTACCTGTTGAAGAGCCGTGTACTTGACAGTGTAGGAGTAATCGTGGTTATCGATGATCTCAAAGTCACGAACTGCCTCTCCTGGGCCTGACGCAGCAAAATGCACCTCAGGCTTGGCCTTGCCAGCTCCCTTTGTGTAGATATTGAAGTGGGTTGGAGTGCCCACCTCCACACCTGAAACACACGTGCGTCTTGTCAAATTGTTCTATTACTTTGTATCAAAGCTAGAGCATTAAAGCAATGTAACGGAAGTGGTTGCGAATGTAAATACCTATACGGTATAGATGTCACGAAAGCTCACCTGTCTTGTTGAGGCCAGGCCCTTCTGCTCTCACCTTTCCAGCATCGTGGGAAGGATCCACTTTCACTTTGAACGGACTTACTGGAATTTCCTGAGGAATACAATTACCAAGTAATGAAAATGAAAACTACTGATAATTTTACAGCCCGGCCCCCTCAGCTCAGGTAAAAAACTGTTTTCTTACCTGATCTGCAAACAGCACCATGATGGTATATCGGCCTGGACCGGGTGGAGTGTACTTGACAGTGAAGGTGTCATTGTCATTCTTGATGATGTCAAAGTCGATGTCAGCCTCGGCAGGCCCAACCACCCCCGGGGCGCATTTTATTCCAATGCTGATGTCCCCTAACGGTGCATAACAATGAGCACAGTTCACAAAGGTTATTTAAAAGTTGAGCGTGTGAATATATTGAAGCAGTCACTCAACTCCTCTGGCTTTATTTATAAAATACTGTCATCCATTTCAAATAAATTCAGCTTCACAGATTCACTTATTCTTCTCTTTCTGTGCTCTACATTTTTTTTTACATTTGCATGGTGCAGCACTAGTTTCTTTAGGGTCGACTAAACTTAGGAGTGTTTTTGTAACCACCCACATCATCTCCTTGTTCAGGCTCACCTTGCCCAGCCTCACTGCAGTCCACAGTGAAGTATGTTGGCTCGTTAGCCTTGAGCCCCGTCTTCTCTACTCCGGGCCCATAGACCTTGACTCTGTCTGGATGAGAACCCTCTCCAACCAGCACCTAATGAATTCACAGTGAACTTGAAGCAGATGCAATTGATTGAAGTACAACCACTGCGGTCCTCTTATTTTGTCTATATCTGGTGAAGTATCATCTATTAAATAGACTTAATTTCGAGAGCGGTATAAAGTCATGTGTGCGCGTGCGTGTGTGTGTACATCTACAAGTCTCTTACCCTGAAGGGGCTGCTGGGCACATTGACCTCGCCCCAGGTGATGATGATGGTGTGTTTAATGGGCTTGACAGGAGTGTATGCACAGTGAAATGTGCCATCTCCCCTGTCAGTGATCTTGATGTCTATGGTGGAGCCTTCAGCATCCTTAGTGGATACAAAATCTTGTCAGGTCTGGCGTGTACACCCCACATGACTATAAATGACCCACTCCTATGAATGCAAAACAAGGATTCCAGGCCATACCTGTGCGTAGATCTTGAGTTGACCCTTCCCAGCCATGCGGGCGTCAACAGTGAATTCGGCCGGTTTGTTCACAATGACGCCAGTCGGCTTCAGGCCTGGACCATAAGCTTTCACCTTGAAATACATTATTTGGGATGCACTTGAAGATCTCGGCGATGTGATTTGTACTTTCTCAGTTTATAAGTGATATCAGCTAGAATTACCTTTTCAGGGAAAACATCATTGGCTGCGGGCAGAATGTGAGCCATGAAGGGGCTGTCCTTGATGTCTTCATCATCACAAATGACATGGACAGCATAGTCACCGGGCTCGGTGGGCCAGTAGCGTACGTCACAGGAGCCATCGCCCTTATCATCACACTCAATTTTAGCTTGCGATGGGCCTTCAATCGAGAAGCCTGAGAAAAATGAAGCATTCACCACGTATAAAGCTCAGATTTAAAAGCACTGAAGAATGGTATTACTTTTCTTTCATAAGAGCTTGCATAACCTGCACACATCTTACCCAGAGTTCCAACTTCAGTGCCAATGGCCTCTACCACAAAGTCAGCAGATTTTCCCACCATGCCAGTCTTCAGACCAGGACCCCAGGCCCTCACCTTCTGAAAACCTGCCTCTGCACCCACCTGAACTTCGAAAGGGCTGCGGCACACAAGAAGAAAAAGAAGTATACACAATATTACCTGGCACAAATGTGACCGCGCATTATTAATGAATCGCTGAAGGCAACAATAGGACCCTACCTGCGTGGGATGGGCTGGCCTCCCCAGGTGATGGTGACTGTGTATTTACCAGGTTTAAGGGGGTAATATTCACACTCATACACGCCATTCCCCACATCTCGCACTTTCACTTGCTCCTCTGCTCCAGCTGAAAAGGAATAATATCAGCTCAGACGCATTTTATGCATTTCGTTTTGTTGTTTAGTGCCGTATCATACGCGTATGTGAATGCAGACAAAGGACCCAAACAAAGGAAATCATTCTAAAAATGCACGAGGAGGAGTGATGCAGAGAACAGAGCTGTCTGACTCACTTGGTCCTTTGACTGAGACGCTCAGTGCACCGCTGCCGGCTCCCTTGGTGAAAACTTTGAAGTCTGCAACCTCCTTTACTCTCACACCTGTAGGCTGAAGCCCTCTGCCAGTAGCTCTGCAAGCATTTGGGTTTATGGCTGAAAGGAATAACAACAAGTGTGAGAAAAATATTCAGCAGCAAAAAAAAGCTCAGATTAGCCAAGAGCTGACTGCAGCAATGTTAGTAGCAAATTCCAATTGAAGTGGGATTCCACAAATGTTGACAGACTGAACCTGTAAATGAGAATGATGCTTTCTGCAGCACAAATTTCAGTGCAGTGCTGCACAAAATATTGACATATTACGGGGCATCAAGGAAGCATCTGGCAACATTTCAGTCAGTCACTCTGAAATGTTGAGGGCGGGCTTTGAATGGAATATTGGCTAAGGCAAATGCAGCCATGATGAAAACAAACATGTCGACAGCACAAGCACAGATATTTTAAGAGAGAGGAGCAAAGACAGGCAGGAAGTGGCTGAAATTCTAACTGGGAAAAACTGCAAACTATGTGTACAACACTGCATTTCCTCTCTCTCTCTTTCTCTTTCTCTTTCTCTCTGAACATGACTAAACCACCAAGCTTCAGGACACGGGACAATAGAGCAGGCGACCAAGCATGGCATAAAGCCACGGCACCAAAAACTCAGAGGAAAGCACAGAGGGGCATCTGCAGGGCCTGGCACACAGGATTGCACTGTGTCGATCTGGCTAGGCAAGAGGCACAAGCTCCTCCAATGAGACAATACTAACTTGGACGGCCAGGTTTTGGGGGAGGAGCCCCCGTCGCACCCTTCGCTCCAGGAGGGGTGCGCACTGACTGAGGAGTTATCGGCAGTGGCGCTCCCTTGGGAGGAGCAACAGTTGGAGCTAGAAATGACAGATAGGAAGGATTATGGACTTTACAGGGTGGCTGTTTCCAGGATAAATAAAGTTGACTGCAGACTGTGATGGATTGATCACCGCGACACTTACAGCACGGTAAGAAATCAGATTTGTGTGACACTAATTTACAACACAGACAGATGGCTCACCCTCTGCGATGTTGACAGTAAAAGGGCTCTTGGGGATCTCCTGGCCTGCGAAGAGCACATGAATCTTGTGAGGGCCCTCCAGAACAGGACGATAGGTGCAACGGAAAACACTGTCCCCTTTGTTTTCCAGGATGAGCTCCACCGTGTCCTTTTTGCCTTGAGGATCGACGATGACCACACTGACATCGCCATTACCAGCACCTACGTTTGCCAGAAAACCACTGATTATTGGAGGACTGTTGTTTTCTATATGATTTCAGTAAGCAGTGGGTGTTTTTTTCATGCTTACCAGCTGTGTAGATGTCAAAGTATGTGGGTTTGTTTGCCACATTGCCTGTGGGCTCCAGACCTGGTCCCCTGGCCTGGACTTTGCTTGGGTCCCCTAAAGCTTTTGCCACATTCACTGTGTACGGGCTCTTGTCAATGTCCTGGCCTGCAAACAACACTTTCACCTAATGTTGAAGGAAAAAACAAGACAAATTTAATACAGAGTCCGTTTTATCCTGTCGTGACCATATGTATAGTTAAAACACATAATAAATATTGCCAGTGGGCTCTCACCTTGTGAACTCCCTCAACTTTAGGAACATAGGTGACAGTATAGGTTCTGTTTTTGTCATTGTTGGGTTTTACTTTTGCCTGAAGAACAAAAAAGTCAAAGTGAGAGACATTTAGTCAAAGATGAGCAAATCTTTGTGTGTTGTTGCAATGGTCACAATGTAATATTCATAAACTGTATATAAAAGCTGGCCATATCTTCAATTTCTGAAAAGTGACACCAATGTGTCTGCCTTCAACCAGCGCTCTTTCTGATTACTAGAGGTGGGAATACCCAGACAACCCACAGTACTCAGCATATTGCAGTTATTAATATTTTGCAATGGATGATTAGGATGATTAAGCATACCAACACTCTAAAACGCCATAACACAGAGTCAGTCTGCTATCAGTCTGTGATTGAATGGGGTCAAGTTGGCAATTACATGTTTCTGATAATAGAGTAATTAACTGTAGTAAACTGTTAAAGCTAAGTGTGTCCAGTGTTTGTTGTGTGCATTCGAGCTGATTTAATGTAAGTTTACTCAGCTCGCATCATCTCAGGATGGTGGTGTATGAGATGAGCCCTCTTGCTCACTGTATTTCCTGAGAACTTAAATGTATTTAATAAAATATCGAGTTTTTTGTCGACACAAAGTTGGAAGGCCCCTACGACCTACTGTTCTGTCTGCAATGAGTCCATATTCAATTCAGTTCAATTTTATATACACCACAACAGTTCCCTTAAGGTGCTTTATATTGTAAGGTGAAAACCTCAACATTCAGACAACCCTCTATGAGCAAGCCCTTAGCGACACTGGCTGGAGTGAGGGAAGGGAGACGGGACAAGGACAGGATATGGGTGATGTCACTGTGGCTACACCCATCTTTTATATACAGTCTATAGTCAGACTAGGCGTCTACAGAGTTAGAAAATCTTGCCTTTCCAGAACTGAGAGGCATGACAGGCTTTACACTTCTCCTTGATTAATCACGCTTACTGCCTGCTGCTAATGCTTGTTAGTGATTTCCACGTACATGTGTATAATACTGGCTGTCTTGTGTTATTCCATTTGACAGTTTCACCTAACTACACCAGGAACATCGTTCCTAATTTGCTTTGCCATGTTGACAGTTGTATACAGACAAGCAGTAGAAAAAATCTCACAGAAGTGACAGAACTTCCACGGAAAACTAAAAATATTTCCCATCTATGTTTTTCTGCTGGGATGCAGCTTTTGTTTTGGTCCATTATGATGAGACGCAGCAGTAGTCATACACAACACCCATTTTTTTTGGTTTCAAACCAATGCCCCAGTGTCACCTGGATTAGGTCATTGCTGGGCTGACAAAGTGAGGTCTAAATTTAGCATTAGGGTTAATAATTCAATAATTTGACTGATAATGGCACTAAAGAAAATGTAAACCTACAGTTTGGTACCGTGTACCTTTTTCCTGAGGGCATCATCTCATACTCGTTATGAAGGATGTGATTTTCGTCCTTAGTAATTTTCAGACCCTGCTTTATCACTGACTCTTCAAATACCTCCTGGAGGGATGATGAAGGGGGCATGCCAACTATCTTTCCAGCCCTTTAATCAAATTTTGAATTTGGGGCTGATGAAAGATTGCCAAACAACCCTTGGGTATCATGTATGACTCGCCTCCTCTTTGTGTCCCTCTGGATCCTCCACGTAGACCAGGACTTCACCACTGCCAGCTTCCAGAGTTTCCACAGTGAACACAGCTGGTTGCAGTACCTTGTTTCCATGAGGCTCAATGCCTGTGATATAAATATAGAAACACGAGGCATGTTTTTTCTTTCTCATCAGAGCAAACAAATAGGCCCCTCTAGATTACAATTATCCAATTAATATACAGCATTGAGCTTACATTGCTGTGCAAGGCAGGCAAATGCAGTGAGAGTACAGAAAATAAATTGTTTAATGCAATCGGATAAAATATGAGTTTCTTTCACAAAAGCTTGGGGCAATGCAACATTTACAGACAACCAAATGCAACAAAGTGATGCACCACCAAAAAAGAAGTATTAAAAGGTTTCCCTGAGGGAACACACTTGTGTTACTGCTAAATTATCTATACAGTAACAGTACCTAGCATCACTGTTTTCAAGACTGAGAAGGTGAACATTCATTATTCATGTCATAGTGCTTGTACGAACTGTTGTGAGCTGTTCATTCATTCATGTTGGGATGCCCACCTGGTCCATAGGCTTTGGCCTTGTTTGGAAAAAGCTGTCTGGGCTTGAGAGGAGCTCCAGGCTTCAGTTTTGCCTTGGGGAACTGAGACAGGTAGGTCATCACCGAGTGCTCGTCCACATCTGGGTCGACAATTTCCTCGGGGGCAATCACCTGAAGCATAGAAATCGGTCAGCGTTAAAGCGGTTAGTCACACAAACTTGCTGACCTTTTCTGTGGGAAAAATTTGGTGTTCATTAAAAAACTGTTTTCAATTACAGAAGACACGGTTTCGCTTTTAAGCAAAGAGCACGATAACAGCTGTGACCATAAAAAGACAGCACGGCTTTATTTATGTCTTAATTAAACATACTGTCTTTTTTGCAACAAGGGTTTTGGGTTACTCTTTCTACAAATTTGCCTTATTAAGTATAGTGCAGTGGGATTTAATGAGGATTAAAACTTATTTATTCCCTCCACCCCTGCTCCTCTCCACCCCTTTAGCACTTGTTTGCCTGTCTATCACACACTGGCACAAAGCCCTGCGCCACACTGGTTATATTTAACCTCAGGACAGCAGGGTTAAGGATTGTTGCCCTCAATAAGCCAGCAAGGGGGGGATTTATTCTGAGCCAGACCTCTCCCACATCTCCTTAACAACACCACAATGGAATCCAGCCCCCAGCCCTGCAACTCCATGACATACAGCCCCTGGCTATCTCACCAATGCTAAGCCTCATGGAGAGTAACTAACCCTGTGCCTTAGACAAACAAGTAAACAACGCGCACGGTGCACATTTCAATACGGAGACTGGGTCTTACAGACGGGACTGAAAATATCGCACACTTCACATTGTTATTCTGATGAACGCAGGCATATTTACACCTCAGTTTCAGAGGCTGGCTCGGAAGGTGTTAAGAAATCTCACACCTCCACAAATTCACAAAATGAAACTCCTACACACTCACTTACTAAGAGCTACAATAAACTAAATGGAAATATTAGACCTGAGCTGGGTAATAAATATTTCATGGCATCCTCCAGCATAACCTCCCTGGAAAAAACTTTGGTCTCTTTATAGTTCTGTTGTTTTTTTACCCCCACTTCAGTGTTGCCTTCCATGTGTATGAGATCTGTTTGCATTTGCAAATTAGGCTTTGGTTTAATCTGCCAGTAGTTGGTTTGTTCTCTCTGAACCTATGTCCCATGAGTATAACTAAGTTTCCAATCAGAAAACTGAAGAAACACTCTTGCTTTTCATGTTGCATTGTTTCATGAGATCAGCCCCACCCAGCTGAGCTGCAGTACACTCAAAGGCAGTTTGTTACTGGCGTCTATCATGCATCTTACCTGTGGCACACCCAGCCAGTCATCAGCCTGTTGCATGGCTTCTCTGGCATTCTGCACAGGCTTGTTTGGGTCCCAGTCTGCCCAGTCCGGACACAAACCTGACAGGACGCAAAAAGGCAATTTAGCTCTGGAATGACTGACGTAGGCGGTGTTAAACTGCACGTGGTATAATAGGGCCATTTGGGTTGTCACTACTATCTCTCCAACACCTCTAACTACAACAGCGACTGACCTTACCTGCACTTCTGCTCTACAATCTCTCAGGACTGTTCAAAAGAAACAGCTTCGACAGACGCAGTGGCATTTTCACTGTGGCCGAAGCTAGCCTGCTCTGTGCCGCTAATGCCTAAATTGGATTAGTGTTGGCAATGGAGTGGCCACTCACTCAAAAGGCCCACGCAGGCACACCACAGAATACCATTATCCAATTAGTATGGACAAAGAACTATTGTATTAACAAGGTTGAGTTTACATGTGTCTAAAAGCAAGTTTTTTTCAGCACAACGCAAAATAAACCTTTATAAAAATGTCACTTGAGAGATGTCAGGGAGTTCCTGCCACGATACTACACTTGATGCTTTTAAGGCATGCCGTAAAGGCCATTTTAACACCAAAGGAGAAAAGAGCATCTATGCTTTAGTTGTATGAAAACTGGACAGTAACAGAAACTGTAGCTAACTGCATGTCAAACAGGATATCCTTTTGTTCAAGGTCAAGGTCAAGGTGACTAATGAACCAGCTCCTTGTACTTTGGTACGTGAAGTGGAAGCAGAGCCTCTGTGTTTTGGTTTTTCAGGACAGAGCTAGTTTCATCAGCTACCCTGCTGTATTTCGCTGACAGGACCTTGTATGGTCAGTGTTGCAGCACAGTGTTTGAAAGATGCGTCTCCCCAGATCAATGGTTCATGTAAACACAGTTAAACATGGTGTTGTACACTCCTCTTGCTACTCCTCCACCTTTCGCTCTGTAAAGCACAGCTAGGAGAGGGTTCTCTAGTATTCATTGCTGGACACAGAAGCCTTAACTGGCAGAGATTCACACTGCGGCCTTGTGGTCTTTGGATCTGTGGCTTAGGCACCTCCCTGTGACAGATTATTCTGCATTTTGATGCAGGGCCAAGCATCCCCCTCGACAGAAGAGGAGGAATGCTGCCCAAATTTGGGGGTGTTGTGTAGCAGCAAAGCTATAAACACTAAAGCTGGGCCTGGGCCTCAGGGCCTGATACAGTGAGGTTGAAGGCTTCAGTGACTGTGGGACAGCTGGCGGGGACATCCTCCGGTCATCAGCAACCTCTCTGCAACCCCATGACACTACCTGTTCTCCAGAGACAGATTACGCTGGCTGACGTCTGAATCTGAATCGAGATGCGTGTTTGTGTGTGTGTGAGTGTGAGACTGAGAAAGAGTAAGAGAAACCAGGCCCCGATTTCTAAATGAGGAGACAAATTCTCCCGAGGAAGTGATAGCGTTTCAAATGGGCACATGCCCGACCTCAAATTCCACTAAGAAAAACTGCCACGCAACAAGCCTGTCAACAGACGCTGTGCATATTCTGACTCAGCGCTTGCACGACCTGACCTGTAGAGTCAGTCGATGCCACTACAAGCTTCTTACCAGGGGCACAGTTGTCAACCAGAGCTCCCAGGGCTTTGCCATCCCGCCAGTCACGGTTGAAATTGTTGATTGGCAGCTGAGGCACCTTGTTCTGTATCCAGCCCAACAAGCGCTGCTTCGGGGTCAGCTTTTTGGCCTCCTCGTCGTCCTCGTCATCCCACATGGGCATGGAGATGGAGTAGTGGAGGATGAGAGTCCAGATAAGACCCAGGATCAGCTTTAGATTCCCATCCACAATGGCTTTGCTATCTGTAGTTGGACAACAGTGACAGCGGAGTTCATGAGGATTTAGAACTTGCCAAAAAAAATCAACACGATGAACTTTCACTCTCTGTTTTCATGCTTATGGGCCATCCTGATAAGATACTAGATAGATTTTAGGATAGTAAGATGTAAGCATAAGTGTAATCTATCAAATAGTGCTCCCCTGGCATTCTGCAGAGTTGACCAGGCTATTCTGGGTAAAAATATAAACAATGATGATTGACTGCTGAGAAGACAAGAATCTAATGCTCTTCACTGTCCCTCACCACTCACCCCACCCCCCCAAGTCCCTTTCTCTCAGACAGCTGTCTGGCTGAGGACCCCTGACAATCTGTCATCCAGTCACAATGGTAGTCTGAAGATAGTGACAGCTGAGGATATGTGGAAACGGATCCCTCTCTGCATAAATACCACTTGGATTTCAATTACCTCCTGAACTTGTTGCGCGAGAGTGCGATAAATCAAATAGATGGAGATTAGATTCATTGACAGTTAGCAGCGTGCGGCTCATTTCCTGAAGTTCATGACGGAAAAGTTTGTCAAATAGCTCCCGATAACATCCACTCTAATTTTCGAACTTCAGCCATTTAAGCCAAATAACCTCCGACGAGAGGCAGGACTTTAATGTGTAATCGACTAATCTCATTTGATACACCCCACTTAATTCACCGAGGCTTTAATAACGAGGCGCCTTTGATGCCAGTTGTTTATCACAAGAGCGTTTTATTGAGACTCTTCTAACTTTTCATAGATCTGCACACACACCCCCACCCCCCCACCCCCTGTCAGAAGGCAGTGTTTGATGTGTTGCTGTCTGACTGACAGAAGCAGGTGGCACAATGTGGCACAGTGTGGTTTTGATCCCGCTGTGTCCGGCACCAGCGTGGTCAAAGAGACAGCCATCAAATGGCATCTAGTTACACATGGTGACACATGAGCATCTAAGCCCGAGGTGATTTGTTTTTTTTATGTTACTTTATATTTTTCTTTGTGTCTCTGGGTCACTGTAATGAGGCTGAGACATTATCTCGAGACGGCTGCAGTAACCCCATAGCGCTGCATGAAAGGAGATGGTGCTAGGAAGCAAAATGCCAGGGCTTTTATTATCACGCCCTGTTTCTGTCAAAGCAGTCTGACCTAAAGTGTGTCTGTACAGCTGCGACAACTGTGCCAGACACACACCACCATATTAACTCCTAGACACAATATCCAGGACATGTACTCTGCTAGACTTTGAGGTAATGCCTGTGATTGTGGCCTGTTCTTCCCTGTGATGAACAGAACTCCTGAGATTTGAGAGATGAGTGTTTTCCCCCGGTGTCATCACGCACACCCGCAGTGCTCTTTCATTTGGACACGCTGTGGCCTTCACAGTCCAATGGCCAAAGCTTCAGATATGCCAGGAATTTCACTCAAGTGTGTGGCAAGGATCATTAGACACCAGAGCACAGAAATGTAATAAATACTCTCATTTATAAAACGCAGGGTTGTCTACAGTCAGTATGATGAAGCCATATGTCATCTTACTTTTCATTTAGACCTAAAATTCTCCTCCCTGTTTGTTAAATATCTTTAAGAGGTGGCTTTCTGTTCACTCTGCTGGAGAAAAGTCTTTCTATTATGACCCCGTCGACGTGACAAAAACATCCACAAATCCACAACAATTTATTGTACCTTCAGCTCTCTGCAGCACTGTCTGATCCTCAAATCCCACCACAGTTAATCCTCACCTCACATACGTTGCTGATGGCTCTGGATAGAAATTGGCTATCAGTAGAGAGCCTCAGTGAGTTCTTTCTGAACCTTGACCTGACGGAGACAACTGCCTGTGTGTCCGTGTGTGTAGCTGCGCTCTCATTAGCGCAGTCCTACTGAATTTCCAGCCCGTAATTTACCACACTGCTGCAGTGCGAGTAAGCAAAAGCAACAGTGTGGAGGCGCCAGGTTTTGGCCCTGGCACAAGTTAATGACCTCAGTGGCACCTCCACAATAATTTTCCAGTGAGCTGGTGACCTCTCTCAGCACTGCCTTCAAGGGGCCTGCAAAAGCCATGTTATTGCTGACTGACACCTGGCCTGATAACATACCAAAAGAGAGTGTGTTTGCCATGGTCCTCTGTATGTTTTAGGATCTAGGCTACATAAATTTCTCTTTTTCATAACTTGTTCCTAAGTAATAGTGGCCTGTTAAGGTTTTAGGATAACAGTGAACTTTCCAAACAGCTAATAGAGCCCGAGGCTGGCTTACCTATTGAGACCAGTTTGATATGCTCTCTGTCCAGGAACTCTAGTGCCACAGAAACATTTTCCAGTTTCATCTGACGGAAGTTGGGTCTGTTGTGGTGCTTTCTGTACATTTTCTTCTGGCTCAAAACTTCCAAGAGCGAAATGAGCTTCAGCCCATCACTAAAATCCTTCTGCAAGTCGGTGACGGTCTTGTTAACGCACTTGAGGTGCTCGTTGCACCACCTGGTGAAGGTGTTCTGCTGGATCTTCTTCCACGGCGCGTCCTCGGCCAAGTCCTTCTCCGTGGCGGGCATCTCGTCGTCCTCCTCTTCCCCGAAATCAGTGGCCTGGTAGTACTGCGGGGGCAGCTGGTCGTCGCCGTAGTTGGTGCTCATCATGATGGCTTTTTCCGCGTCCACTTTTATACCTCGGTGACACTTGTGTGTTGAATTGTGCGCAAAAAAATAAAAAAACTTTAGCGGCTCGGTGGCAAGCGCGCTCTCGCGGAGGAAAGTTCAAACTCGGATGAGTTACAAAAAAAAAAAGCAGCTTAGAGATTTTTCGGATGTACTTGCGAAGAAGCCTCTGGTGTCAGTGATGGATTAAATGATCCGAATCACAACGTGCAAGACAGCTGGCCGTCTGTTTTGTTTTTTAATTGGCACCCTCCTGATAAGTCGTCCCTTTTAATATGGCCCACGGGGGGAATGAATGTCGCTTTTTCAAGTTTCGTGGCAGGTGAGCTGGAACAGCACCGTTAAGAGTTCCCTCTGTTTTAACTTGAAAGTCGGGTGAGGAGAGAGATGGGTTTATAAAGGACCCCCCGGGCCACGTCACCCAGCGTCTGTGATCATAGTCTATTTGCTAATCCACGCGGATAACGGGAGTCGGTTTACGGGGAAGATGGGCCAGTGATTGGTCAGACATTAGGCAGCGCAACAGTTGTGGCATGCTGCTTATTTTTAGGCGCTCCTATTTGGGCTGTTGAGGCGGGGGGGCTGGGGCTTGCCGATTGTTGTGAATGTGTTATGCAGCTCGGGGTCCAAGTGGCTGAACCACTGAACTAAGAAAAGAAAATGAAACGTGCCCTGAGTGTCTCAATGGCTCTTTTTTTTTCTAACGATACAGAAAAGTAGGACTTTACATCCTGAAAGTCCCTCATTGTCGCCTGGGATAAAACATCTTAAAGGATGAGGTCACAGAGGTGAAGATGAAGTCGCTGCATTACGTGGGGTTGACTGCTATCTGCCACCACTGAGTGAAATACATCTGTGTGCAGGCAAGCAAAGCTCAGAAAAGCTCGTGAGATGATGGTTTTGAGTTATTGTCTCTCTCAGCTTTCAAAATTCAAATTTTAAAAGCCAGCTCCTTTGTGGGTCAAGGTTATCCAGGCTACATGAGTAGAGTTTCATCTCCAGCTCTGATAAGTGACAGCACGATATCAGCACCTGATGAACAGTGTGTTTGTGAGAGAGAGAGTGGGAGTGTGTGTGTGTGTGGACAGCATCAGCTCACTGAAAAATTGATTATCTGTATTCTAAATGAGTAGGTCAGAATAAACACCAGGCTTGCAGCGGCTTCAAGGATTGTGGTGGTGCTGTGACTCAGCACTGACATGGCAGTGACACCAGATGCCAGCACCAGCCTTGATGAAGTAGTGGGAGGTAAGTATAACTGTGACACATGCAGATGGCATTTACAAGATACTCAGTATGGACACAGCAAGGGGTGCCCATGGTGATCTCCCACCTGCTAGTAAGATACCTTTTAACACTGTTGTTCCACTCAACAATGACCTGTTCCAGTGCTTCATATAAATGACATATGTTGTGAAGTTACTGTAAATTTTACATTTTCCTGCAGCTGAAAGAGTCAGAGCCTGTCAGGACCTCTCAGGGCTGACCACGAAGCACACCAAAGTGAGTTTGTTTCTTTCTGAACAGAGGATTTCTCTCCTTTATGATGGAAGCAAGGTGTCCCTGAGACACTGCAGTGTTACTTTACTCTGCTACATCTACGGTGGACCATAGCACTGCAGGAGAAATGCACATTCTTTTAAGCTTCATCCAGAATATTGTCCAGAAAAGTTGTGTCAGTGGGTTTAACACAGGCACAGTGAACTGATACTTCAACTATAATCTTTTTTTTTTTAATATATTCGCACAAATTACAACATCACTGAATATTTACACAGAATCAAATCATAATATAATAATTTTTTAAAATACAATTAAATAATGAATCAGGATTTACAGAAAAAACAGAGCACTATTCTACATTTTAATCACTAAAAACATTGCAAATATTCAAATTCTACAATGGTATTTCTTTAATTTGTTGGTATAAAGTGTCTTCTTTTTGTTCAACTCCAGCTCCCATCTTTATAAGGAACTATAAAGAATGGTGAATAACTAAACTCAAGCAAGAACCGTAACACGGAGCAAGATCTGTTGACCTGGACTCTGTTGAGTTGGCATTATATCTCCACCAGATTGCCCATGGCTGCTATCACAGTCAGCGGTCTACCTTTTTTAATTAGCTTTTCCCTGTTAGTCTGTCAGGTGAATATATTAAATATTTAATAAGGGATTTGGGGTGAATTTGCAGGACAGATAGGCCTGAGGCCAAAGGCCAGCTGATTAGATTTTGCTGGATCTGACACTTCTTTAGCCCTAACTCTGAGCCAGAGCAAAATAGAAACCTGGTTCACAATCCGAAGTGAAATATTTTGAAACTTGGAAAAGTAATTTCATGTGAACCAAAAGTGAAAGACAGCCGTGCAGTGAAGGGTTTTACCGGCACTAGTTTTCTATAGAGCTGCACATGTAGGCTACTTTTAGATAATTGGATGCACTCAAACTCAGTAAACCATGAGCTGTGGCAGTGGAGTCATGAGTGTAACCTCTGTGCCATCTGTAAGGAAGCCATGTCTGTCAGCTTATGTCACGCCGTTGGAAGGAAGTTTATTAATATCCATACAACCCATGTAATGTGACTCCACCAGGGAGACTGCTCTTACTCAGGCTGGACTTATGTTTTCATGAATGGGATTCCGTAAGACCTTTAAACCTTGTGACTGATGCCGGGTGAGGCCACCACCCAGGAAAAAATAAAGCTCTCAGACATCATGTGGGTCGGGTATATTTATTTTCTCAAGTCGTGTACAGTGCAAAATAGACCTCCGGGTAACAAAATAGCCACAACTATATTGAAAACAACAATGCTATCCAAATGTAAAGCAGTAAGCCGAGAAACACTGCAGTTACAGAAGCTCGTGAAACTATGATAAAAGTCAGTATTCATGAAGGAAACTCGGAGTGACACATTTATCAAATCAGACAGTATTCTATACTAATGCAAGTAATGGCAATTCCATTTCTATTGTACGATTGATCCAACAGACACTGACAACATTTGCAGTCCAGCGGCACATTTTCTGTTTTCTTAGCCTATGTGCATATGCAGAAATAAAAATTGTCAGGCATTGCTAATGAAGGTTGAGGCTTCAGAAAAAACTTCCAATACGTTTCAGAAACTCAACAGGTTTTAAGAAACAGGAGTTGCACTTTCTGGCACCTACGGTCAACTGCAATCTAAACGCATGCAACGGCTACACCACCTCTAGACACGGAGGTACTGAAAATGGTAAGCGATGCTATCAATCCTCCTGAATGACATCACCATAAATAATGAACATTAAAATTACATATATTTCGGCTATCAAATATACGATGCTCTTTCAAAATAGAGTAGACTTTCTACAAAGCTAGTACAAATGGATTTAAGAAATATCTCTCCCATAGTACTATATGTCACATCTATATACATGAAATACAAAGAATCCACATAAACAACATAAATTATATATTTGTGCTTCTATGTTTTTCTAGCATGCCGTTTTCAGTTCTAAAAGATTTTTCACCAAGAAAATAACATATATCACAAATGTAAACAAAGTCCTGCCATAGATACATAAGTTTTTCCTAACTGATGCTTAGCCTAACTCTTTCTGACACTTTCTTATTTACATATTTTGGACCCATAACTGCGTCTGTAATGCCTTCGGAAATAGCTGTGCTCGCTCATTTCACTACATCAGTGTTATAATCTGTCAATATCTGGATATCAACTGGTAGTAATCAGACCTGCAGGGGTTTTCCCCCCCATAAAGCATGTAGTAGGTAAAGCTGAAGGTCGACATTCTCACACTGTGTACCTTGAACAATCTGCAGTCGCCTAAAAAAAACACTAACAAAACACTCAAAAGCCAGTTTAAAGCCTTACAGAGGAAAAAGAACATGAATTCATTCACAATGACATTAGCATTAGCTTAAAGTATACGAAATAATAACTACATAGACTCTCCCCACCAGGATTTGCTCCTAACGCTGCTTCATTATGTTGGTACATAACAAGAAATCATATTGTTGGGGTATTTCAAAGTGAAGTGGCTCTGCATTAACCTCCTGGTGTGTTGGTTCATTGATAAATTAAGGGGAATGTGAAGAGGGGCTGACCACAATCAGCCTTCTCGTGCTTGCAGGCCACAGGGCTTTGTAATGAAGGCTGTCTAATATCTAATTTAAGGGCAAAATAACACAATAATAGATATGATAGACTGCTAATTCATGAAGACTTGTTAACTTTTGTTCATGCATATATTGCATTGTTTTTTTGGCGGGTGGGTGGGGGGTCAGTAACTGATTGTTAACAATTCTTTCTGCTATGTACACTTTTGGGGGTTTCAGCGCATTACTCCAAATCAAACGCTTGTCCTTATGATCAGAAACACCTATTAACAACAGTTTAAATAGCAAATAAATAAATAATGGTTAAATAAACTAAAACCAATTTAGTACATACTACTGAAAAACATAATTTGTCACATTGTTAAAAGAGAAAAAAAATCATATTCACTGACACAGAAGAGGAATGACACAGCACTAGCATACATTTAAAGGACAGTCCTTGTGTGCACTGTCTGCAGGTCAGCTCATTGTCATTGTCGTCTTCAGCCTTGAGTGATGCCGGGCGCATCTTTCTCAGCCTGTGCGTGCATGTAGTACCGTCTCGTTAGAGATAAAGGTTTCCCCGTAGGTGTTTCTACTACAAAGTTGTCACTTCTATCACATTTAGATCATTCCGGGTGACTCGATATAGACATGGCAGGAGACGTGAGGGCTGGTCTGAAGCAGACGTCCGTCCCGTGCGGTTGTTACCCATCCAGTCAGAATCGGACGAGAGCTCTCAATAAGCTAGTCATCACTAGAAGCACAGCTGTGGCTGCAGTGATAGTCACAATGGAGCTCCAACCTACCTCACTCCCCTGAGGGAAGACACGAAAAGAAGAGTGTCAGGAGTCAGCAGAGGTTAACTGTCACCAATAGATACAAACTAGATGTCTTATAGAAAGAATAGTTCCACGTTTTGGGAAATGGGCACAATTGCTTCTCTCAGAGATTGAGATGAGAAGATTGTTACTGATTTAATGTCAGTGCAAACAAATCAGGGGGTAATTGGTTAGGGAAACACCAACTCACACCTCCAAAGCTCACTATTTACAAACCACATTTTAAAATAAATACTAATTTAAGCTAAATATCATTTGGCTGTAGTTTTACATTTGACACAAATAAATGGTAACAATCTTCTCATTTAAATCTTGGCAAGAAAGCGGTAAATCGTATTTCCCAATAAAATGGTTGAGCTTTTTCTTTACATTATTCATTCGGTGAAGCTCAAAGATTTCTAGTTTTTCAGTTTTGCCAAACTGCCCACCCGTCCCATGTTGACCTTTCATAAATGGTGCACAGACGGCAGTGGTTCATATTATCTGTTTTTCAGTGTGTTTCAGATTTTAAAGGCCGTATTTGGAATTTCTTCAGTTTATATTCTCCCATAACAACTAAACACAAAGATTCCTGACAAATAAAGGATTAGTTCACCAAAATAACAGAAAAACATATTTACCTCTGACTATATGGACTAAAAGCACTAGGCTATCAACACTTTACATCTACAGGAGCTGCTCGGCCATGGAAACCCATCCCATGAAGCTCCTGGTGCAGTTTATGTGCTGACATTAATGACAGAGGAGGTTTGGAGCTCTGCAGTTATTGAGTCAGCAGAGTGTTGTTGACCCTGCTCTGTAACTTTACATATCTAACAGTAGCTCTTTAGATTGGCCCATTCTTTCACAAATGTTTGTAAAGCCAGACTGCATTGCTAGATTTGCTTTGCAATGGAACTGAAAACACCTGATTCCCAACATAACGAGGTGTGGACATGCTTGTATTCTTTGAATTTCATCTTTGATACCTCCAAAGATCATTCGTCAGCTGTGTGGTTTATTAGCCATGCATTATCATTTCTCCTCCCTTATTTCCACATATTGCTCTTCCTCTTCCTCCTCTCAGCTGAAGTCAGGACTCTAACACATAAAAACCTGCTTATTTATTATTGACCCAATTACGTATTGTCAGCAAATTAGACATGCAACCCTCCCATCTCCAGACAGCTCACAGCGAGCCAGCTAAACACTTTGAAACTCCAGGATTTCAAAGCTGACCTTGAAAAAAATTTCATGAAACTATAATGAGTAAGATATCATATGAAAGGGCATGGAGAGAGCTGTACAACATGTTTCATTTTTTCAATACAACATCACAAGGACGGCTTAAAGTTTTGCAAATGACACACCGCATGAATATATCTTTTACAGCTTAAAAGCCAAAGATTTCAGCCAGTTCTGCTCCAATCATCTGGGTAAAGATAATAAAATGCACAATTTTAATATGTAATGCTTCCTTGTCTGAGGTCAAACATCAGAGTTGTTGTTATAAAAGCAGGCTGATGTCAGCATGTTGTAATAAGACATCATAAAACCTTAAAGTTTTAGTATAGCCCTTGCATTCTGGGGGAGGGGGGATTACGCTCTTGTTTTTCTTTTGTTTAGCATATTATTGAATTTTTTTTGTGTAATTTAGGTGAACTAATCCATAGTATACTTTGCGAGAACCATAAGTAGCATTACGCTTCAGACAGATATAAGCTCCTCCCATACCTTGCTCTCTGGGACGCCAGCTCCGACAACCAGCACCAGACCACAGCCACAATTACAATCATTCCTATGAAGGGGATGGAGAGAACAGCGTGCTCAGACGGATGGATGAATCTCTGAGGAGGGAACAGAAACAAACACAAGGACCATGGCAATGAAGGGGATGAATGAATGATGGAGCGAGGTAGCCAAATAATAAAACAAACAGATAAGGATGTGTGACAACGGCACAAATGGACCACCACTACACTACACAAATCACTCAATTCTAAGTGTGAAATGGCCTGTGGCTGTGATATACGGGGGGAAGGACTGTGATGGAGTGATTTAATATTTCCTATTAAACAAACAATGCATAACTTTACGGTGACATAAACATCAACTCAGTGTGAGTATGCGTGAGCAGTCCCGTGTGGCATTTCCTGGCTGCGTGTGATATCATGCTAGCAAAAAAGAAAAAGAAAAAGAAGGAAAGGCACGCAGGATGGACTTAGCATATGAAGGTGTATTAGTCTCTCTATCCTCATTTTGAAGTTAATTTGTTCATAAGTCGTAAGAAATTTGTCGCCAAACAGGCTGAGAGGTCATGGACATTCAGAGAACAAGGACAGCATCAGAGACAGGCACGGGTAGACAGTTTGACACGATGTGGAGACATCTCATCATGGCTGTTGCAGACAAAACACAGTTCTGTTTTCACTGGATGATTTCAACCATCGCAAAAATATGATCCAAATTCTGAGGTTTTGTTTAGATTTTTCATTGAGTTTTTACCTGCTCTTTTTAAAACTTGATAATACTCGACTTTCAGAGTAGCGACTGTCTTTGCATGGCAATGCAGGTGAAAGCACAGACTGTTCTACCGTCAGTGCATTCTAATTCCTCGGGAGCTTTGCAATGGAAATCACAACCTATGCTTTCATTCAGTGGCACCTGGAAGGCTGAGAGGTCATGAAAAATACATTGAACTGAGAAGTTATAACTCATAGTTCAATGTACAAACCATGCTGGATGCTTTCAAGTACTTATTATGTAAGAATAGTCGCGTTTTAAATGAATATGGCATGAATTGTGTTCAGTTTCATTTCATTTCCTTTAGATTTTTCATATGTAACTTTATTAGAAGGAAGAGAAACCAGTCTGGTATTAAATAAAATGTCTAAACAAGAAAAAAAAAAAAAGCAGTTTAATTACATTTACTGTTTTAAAAAGATCTCAAGTCTGCTTATATGCTTCAGTGGTATAAAGTGCATTAGCTCCAAGGCGCCTGAATGCGTTTTATTAGAGATTTTGTGTTTTTGTCAAACAACAGTATTTAAGCATTGCTCTAACTGAGCAGTCAGGACACAGACACAGTGGGGGGAACGTTCCCCAGCCCAAAGCACACAGTAAATACTGATATGGGCTGACAGGCCAGGTCAGGTCATATCAACACATGTATCGCTGCAGTATGGGACACATAAAAAAGTGGGCTCAACAGACACAGGATACAGTGAGGAGCAATGTGAGGTTCGTTATGTGTTAGTAGATAGTGTGACTGCAAACAACAACAACAAAAACAACTTTACATTTTCTTCATTGTGTAACTGGAATATTGCTTTTAGAATAAATTCATATCATTTAAAAACAAAATATAGGAACAAGTTCAGAAAGCGATGATAAATATCTACTAAATATATTATCAGTAATCACAGAAAGCTGTACAGCTTTTCAATCAGTTGCTCTGCTGATGCCGGCGCTATATTTTTATTATAGTTTGTCCCATGATGGGCTTGAGCTCTGTGGTTCCTCACCTGCGTCCCCCCCGACAGCTTCTCCAGCTCTGCCTTGCAGCGCTGCAGCTCCTCCTCCAGCTCTGCCCTCTCCCTCTGACTGCTGTCATACAGTACCTGCAACTCCTGCAGCTCCATCTTCAGACCCTCACACTGGAGGACACAGAGGCCAAAAGAATCAGAAGAATAATGTGTACCAAATCTGTGCCACTTTCTAGCAAAGTAGGGCACTGTACCTCTCTCTGAACTTGTGAGGCCTTCTCCTCAGCCTGTTTCAGCTGGTCTCTCAGCGAGAAGATCTCCCCGATCCCTCCGGTCCAGCTCGTCGGCGTCATCGGCTTCCCATCGAATGAGATGTTCTTCTGGATGGAGGCATCCACCAGACGACAGTTCTCAGACTGGGCCATGGTCATGTAGCTCTCTGTCATGACCTCATCTGAGCCGGTCTCCATCTCCTTTCCCTCTGTGCCCTCCCCTGCGTCTTCCTCTTTCAGCGACAGGTAGACGCTAGAGCTGCGAGATCAAAAAGCGGCTCCAAATTAACCGGCTTCTACCATTTTTTATTTCTTATTGTAAAAACGGGAGGATGGGAGGATGTGTTAACCCTTAGAAGAAATGTTGATATCAAATGGTGACACTGTTTTGTCAACCTGCTTTTCAGCTACACATAAATTTAAACCTGAAGTTAAAATATTTACACCCTATAGCACAGTAACAACTATTCTTTTCAATTTCCCAGTAAATGGCCAGACATTATTGGCAAATGCTCATCACATAGAACAACCTTACAATTCAAAGGCATTCTTAATTCTTAATTGCTTATGTGTAATCCCTCATATCATGCTACAACTTTACTGAAGTGCTTAAACAGGTGGTCGGTGCTGTGATGGGAACTAGTGATACCAGAGGGTATCCCCTCCAGCTGATCCAGTGAGCACAGCTGACGAGCGAGCAGTCGTTGACCTCTCACCATGTCCTCTGTCTTTGCAGCAGCTGCAGCCTCTCGGAGAGCCGTCTGTTGTCCTCCTTCAGGGTCTGACACTCCTCCCTCAGCATACGGCACTCCTCCTTTAGCAGGTCGACGTCACCTGTCGGAGCAAGAAGGGCACAGATGAGGATGTTTAAAACGACATTGTATACTCCTACACATCTTTATAGTACAGACAGTGTAAAACGTACATTTTAGTCAGCCGCTCTCTTGTCAGAGCACGAAAAGCTTTGGAACAATCTCATATCTGTCTGCTGAAGATGAAGCGACAGCCAGCAGCTGGTTAGCTTAGCCTGGATTGGCAGCAGGATGACACATCCATGCCAGCTCTGTCTCAGTGGTATCAAAATCCGACTGGCAGTTCCTTTAAGGCTTACAAATATTTTAGTATGTGCAAGAACTGAAGCAGAAAAGCCATTTCCACCAATAATGTTTGTGCATTTTGGGTGATGTTCCCTCCACCCACGGTCCCACCCAGCTCCAGACCCCGGCAGTGACATCATGCACTGGAAGTGTGGATCCCTCCCTGTCGTGACCTCATGTCCCTGGTATTCTGAATATACACACACATGTCACTCCCTTTTCAACTCCCAGCAATCCTATTTTGTAGCATTTACTGAACCCGCCAATGACAGATGTTCTTGACTGCAGTTTACTAACATGCTGTGAGGGAACGAGACCATCCTCGTGCAAAGACTGATCACAGGCTTTTTGTGCTAAACTTAAAAGCTTGAAGAAAGAAGAAAACTTTATTTTTAAGCTTGTGAAGATGTTTTTACCTCTAATCCAAGAGGCTTCAGTAAGAGTCCCAGGTATTTAACCCCTACTGAGGGTTGTTCCTGTGAGAGGTGGTCATTGACCTACTACTTCTCATGTCCTACGTCACATGAGTTAAGATGGGGGAAAAAGGCGGATTTAATGCCTAGTAGGGTTAAATTCACAAACTTAAAAATGACCAGTGGCCTTTTTTTCTCAAGTTTGTAAGACTACATTGACTTGGGTAACTAAGAACCTAATAAGACACACGTGATGCAACCTCACTTCTTCTCTGATTGCATCTGTCCCCCCCCTTCCTCATCCCTCACCCTCTCTCCTCTCGGCCTCCCTGCGCTGGCTCTTCATGCTGATTTCGGCCCTGAGCGTGGTTATCTCCAGCTCATACTCCTGGGTTTCTTCACTTAGGCGCTGGAGCTCGGCCCGCCGGCGACACAGCTCTTCCTGCAGTGAGGCGATGTCGTTCTCCCTCTCCGCCGCTGCCTCCTCCGCGGCCTGCTGGAGCAGGAGCACCTCCTCCTGAGCCGTGCGCAGCTCCTCCTGGGCCTCGGCCAGCTCGCTCTCCTTCTCCTCCTCCAGGCTGTACATCTCCTCCTGCACAGAGCGCAGCTGGGCTATGGCAAGCGGGGGAAGAGGAAGAGGAGGAGGAGGAGAACGTTAGGTTTTCTTTATGGCAGATGTGTGGGTGAGACTGCAGTGTCAGTATGGGTGTATATGTATGATCTCACCTGAGGCTTTGCAGTAGTGGGCCTGTGTGTGTTTGTGTGTGTAGGTGGTTGGTGTGCACTTGCATACGCCTGTGTGTGTGTGTGTCTGTGCGGGTACTGTTTGAAAGAGGAGCTGATGTAACTGATGGTAACTGGCATGCTTTTTATTCAGGGTCAGGTTGGGATTATTAGTTTAGTCATTTCAGGAATGGAGAGTTCTCTCCACCTCGCAACTTTAAAAAACTTTTTTTCCCTTCTGATTTTCTTTGTCTGTCTTTGAGAACAAAAATTCTGCATAAGTGGTAGCATGAAACAGAAGTCAAGCTAATAAATTAGCAGCTTAAAGATCAAAATCTGCAGAGACCTTAAGC
Organism: Perissodus microlepis; assembly: GCF_051167445.1. Taxonomy (NCBI): domain Eukaryota; kingdom Metazoa; phylum Chordata; class Actinopteri; order Cichliformes; family Cichlidae; genus Perissodus; species Perissodus microlepis. The sequence continues at coordinate 16,039,073 of NC_140467.1, forward strand.
ACTGAGGGGTGTAAAACTTTTGATTTTTTTAATCCAAGGGGAAAAAATGACACAAAATGTTATTTTAGAGATCCTTAGGCATATTGTGTTGATACCTTGCAGATTCTGGATCTGCCGTGTGAATGCCTCAGCCTGATGGGCACTTGCCAGACGCTCATCCTCCAACAGACCTGGAGAGGAGAGATGGGGAGTCAGGAGTGGGTAGTGAGATAAGAGGAAAAAAGTGCAGCAGGCCAAAAGAAGAAAGATGACAACTTGATAAGCTGTTCAACCTTGAGGCATGACTGGATGACACAAGCAGCTTTGTAGGTCTGCTTCCGTTAAAAGCAATGAACAGTACGTGAGCAGACCATCAATATTACTTAGCAGGATTTTTCTTTCTGGTATGCGAGTTCCTAATGATCCTTTTCATTGGAAAATTCTCTTCTAAACTTAACAGATAGCAGTAGAAAAATAACACAGAGTGTTTTGGCTGCCAGTTTCACAGCTTTTGGTTTGCTGCTATTTTTGAATTTCTGTTTATTTTTGGTCCCTATCAGGATGTCTCATGCCAAATGTTTTCTGCCACATACTTCAGGCAGATTCACTGATGGCTTTTATATAGCAGCAAGAGGAGCTAGAAGGATAGCGAGAGCGTATTCTTAAATCAAATCATATGTCCATTCAATTCAGTTTTATTTACATGGCACCAAACCACAACCAATTGTTGTGGTTTGGTGCTTTAAATTCTAAGGTCAAGGCCCTAAAATAATAGAGATAAAACTCCAAAAATCAGACGACCCCCTATGAGCAAGCACTTGGTGACAGTGGGGATGAAAAACTCCCTTTTAACAGGAAGAAACCTCCCTTATGTTAATTGGGTTAATTACCCATGGGGTAATGTAAGCTGAATGGTGAAATGTCTCTATGTGTTAGCCTGCGACAGACTGGCGATCTGTCCAGGGTGTACCCGGCCTCTCGCCCTATGGTAGCTGGGATAGGCTCCATCCAATCCGCAATAAAGATAATGGAAGATAATGGATCGATGGCTAAATTATAAACACTTAGAGTGACTTAAGATACTTGTAAAAAAAAAACATGCACACACACAAAGTACTTTCACAAGTACAATTTAATTGTAAAAAATGTTTTTTTTTAAATCAGTGTTTGGTGCGCCTTTCATTAGTACAACTTCTTCTACACATTTTTGGAAACAAGTGGGTTGCTCCAAGTGTTTTGGAAAAGTTGCCACATTCCTTAATTGCTTGTGTCTCTTTGTGTAATCCCAGGGTGACTCCATGTTGCTAAGATCAGGGTCTCTGTGGGGGCTGGACCATCTGCTGGAGGATGCCTTAGCCTTCTTGTGGCTTGTGTACTTAATGGCAGTGAGTTATCTGCAGATCAAATGGCAGATGAAATGCCTCCTTCGTTGTGTTGTGTCCTGCATAAGAATCTAAACATGTAAAGTGCCTGTTATGCCCACTGACTTCAGGCTGCTGCTTGGAAGAGTGTTTCAGGTCTATCTGCGGCACCCCTCCAGGGGCCAGATCACCAACACCTGCGGCCTGTAATATGAAGCAAGATCAACAGACCCGGGGTATATTTTCATACCCCAACGTTTGGGTTCCTGCTATACAGTCACGCAAAAGGTGGCTATCAACCCTGAGTTTTCCAATCTATTCACATAAAAAGGCGTTGGCAGAAGGTGACCAGTCTGCTGGCAGCACGCAGCAATATTTTACAAAATAAGAGCAAACTATAAAATTAGAAAGCTCATCATACACGCCAAATGCACAGTTGCTGCAGCCAAAGCAGAGGTGTGTGAGTGTGTGTGATAGGAAAAGTGCTGTACTAGCATGTGTATGCGCTTTAAGTGATTTGGTGGTCAGCAAGACTGGAAAAGCGTGAGACGGCCTGAATAAAATCTATTTAAAGCCGGGAGGAAAGTTGGAAAAAATGTGCACGGGAAGATCTGACTAAAAATACGTCTGAATTCACGCGCTGCCTAAATGTGAGTAGCTGCTTCTTTTCTGTATAAGCCAGTTTTAGCCTTACTATTTAAGCAGCAACCCGGTTGCATTAAATGGTGTGAGAGTAAATATAAACACATAATTCAACCTGGTAAGTAGGCTTGCTTGCAAATTTTATATAAGGTCAACGAGTACAAGTTTGAAAATAGGGTAGGTAGGTATAGCCTGGCAATATACTTCATTATGAATGATCCTTGTAATACAGAAAACTCAGTTAAACCCTGAAATTCTTTACTGACTCTTATTCCTGCTTGATAGTGCTGGTCTCTGAAGTCCATGTGATAATCACTGGGGCTGGATAACTGTCATTTGTCACTGGAGATTTTGAGACATTGTATGTCTGTTTTTTGATCACCTGCTGCTTCACTGTTTAGCTTTCCTTATGTCCTGTTCAGTGACTGAAAGAAGTTTTTGATTCAATTTAGCTTTAACGATATAACATGTTTTGTGTTTAAACAGGGAGCTTAGCATTGTGACATTTTGTTCGTTTAAACTATCATACCAAATGGAAAAGACTGTGATAAGCCAACTTTAAGCTTGAAATGAGGAGCAAGCCAGTCACTGGCTATAGCTAAGATAAGGGCTGGCCTCTTCTTAGAGCGTTGGGGTCACTTAGGTCTCATCTATCTGCACTGGGCCTCTCTCAGCGGAGGGTGACTTCTTAAAAAAGACAGATAACCACTGACTACACAGGAAGCCCTCCATAACAGGCCATTATTTCACCAAACTCACCAGTCGCTTCCCAGAATGTTCTTACCAAGCTCATGAAATTCATAAACAATCTACTTGCTGAACATCAGCTGTTCAGTATCACCTCACAGTGCCACTTCCATGGATGTAGAATCTCACTTTTTTATTTTCATAATGTTTAAGCTACAGTTAGTAGATTGTTATCAATATTATTTAGAACTTTTTCCATTTTAAATTTGGTTTTTAACGCCCTCAGATTAATCCATTCATCAAGCTACATCATTACTGGTGTGGGGGTAGAAACCCAAAACCGAGACAACCGCATCTGCATGCATCAGCTGCCAACGCACCGAACAGCTGACTGTTCCCAGAGGGTCTCGACCAATACTGAATTCTGGTTGAGGTCTAGGACACTCCGTCTAGAAACTTCCCGCAGTGTGAGCGCAGTTGTCTGAGGAATGGTTCCCCCCGCTGCCAGACAAACTGCTGAGCTCACCATGCTATGTCTCTAAGAATGACACACTGTTAAATGCACACACTCAGAAACACACACACACACTGAGCTCAGTGTAACCTCATACCCAAGGCCTTAGTCACTGCTAGTGTCTCTGAACATTATGCTCATCATTTCTAAGGTATGAGCTTATGCTCTTTTTAATGACTATGAGCAACAGACTGTCTGTAACCACATATAAACAGTTCGCCTTCTATATATGCATCTAACATAATTTCACAAGGATGCCTCAGGTACAAAGTTAAGAGAGGGTTTTTTTCTACTGATCAGTGTAGAAATAGGGGAAAAAATAGTGCAAACATTTATGTAAAAGTACTCTGAAGAAAATTCAGGCTGAGATTGTAACAAGAATTTTATAATCATGTGTCTTACAGCACAAATGGAGTTTTTTTCACAGCGAGGGAAAGGCCAAAAACAAGGTTAGTAAAAAATGTTAGGTATCGTTTTTAGCTCACAGAAAATTTAGCCGCAATTAAATGAAACGTTTTTTTATCTTTTTCAACTTTGCTTGTTGGTCTTAGCTATTTCCATTATTTTTCTTTTCCACTCACTGAATATGCATGTGTTGGAAATGTAACAAATGAAAGCCCAGGGTTATTGCTTTTGTAAATGCGATTTGGGAGCGGTGCTGGCAAACAATTTGCAGATTTGAAAAATGATGGTTAACTGCAAAATGTAGATTAATTTCTAAGCAAAGCGCTTGGTGTAGCATTGCTTTTTGCAAAGCTGACCCAGAATTAAAAGAAGGAAAAATTATATTATGAAGAGAAATCGGTGAAAGAGGCCCAGCTATTTGTGTTTTATTACCTACGTGTGTTAAAATGTGACATGCTTTTTATTCAGCTTTTGTTACCGATTCCAGTTGTGACTGAACATGACAGATAAAAATGTTAGAACAGGGACTATCATGGCAGTCAGCATATTCTATAAATGCCAGAATAAATGTTACAGAATTAATGCATGTTGATGGATGATTAGAGCATTTGCATTGATTTTTATGGGAGATGATTTAATGTTAATGTTAATAAATTAATAATTAAAGGTATTAAATAATGAACATACATATTACAGTTAAGGGATACAGTCCTAGAGGTATTCAAGGCTAGAGTTCTCACCTTGCAGCTCGTGGAAGCTCTCCTGATGTTTGTTGGAGGTCTCTCTGGCCTCCTCCAGCTCCAGCAGCAGCTGCAGCACCTGCGCCCTGAGCTCCTCCAGCTCCTGCTCCTCAGTCAGCGACTCTTGCTCCTTCTTCCTCTTCTCCTCCCCTTCACCTTCCTCCTCTTTCAGTTTCTTTTCTTCCCCCTCTTCCTCCTGAGATCTCTCCTGGTCCATCTCCTCTTTCTCGTTGTTCTCCTCCAGGACTCCTCGCTCCTTGGCGGTTATCTCGTTGTCCATGTTGGGGCTGCTCTCGGCTTTCAGATCACAGGGGTCATCTGGTAGAGAGATGGCAGACATTACGAGAAGGAAAAGGGATGGAGAGCCTTACAGGTGACAAACCCATCTGTCATCGCCTAAAAACTCAGTCACGCTTGGCTGCAGAGCAAATGGTCTCTTCTCCCCCGAATCAACAGCACCATCTTGTGATTAAAGTGGCACCGACTTCTTTGTACATCACATCCTGTTCACTCTGATTTAAGCGTAGCTGTTCAATTACACAATATAACTGAAAATCCTCTTTTGTGATTAACTCTAAGACACAATCCTTTTTCTTGAGTGATTCCACTGATTAAAGGAAGAAAATCACACGTGCCTTAAAATGTCAGAATTTTGTAATAAGCAGATGTTAATGTAGCAGCATTCACACGCAACATATTTCTCTTTATTCACCGCATTTCAAGCTTTGTGTGTTTATGGCACACGCATCCTTGTATCCGCACTGTGGATTTAAATGTTTGGCCAGCAGGTGGAGCAGGTTAGCTGACACAATGCGGAAACAGAAGTGGGGAGGTGAAGCAATCGCTATGACTCACCACTCAGCAATGCACCTCAAAGTCCACAACAACAGAGCTACCACTCATAGTAAGAGAGATGTGACACACAGCTCTTTCACGTGATCTTGTGTCACATTTTTGCCTTCTTCTTAAAAGATTTCGCTCAGTAATAAGCTCAGGCCCAATCAGAAGCTCTAAAACCAAAAATGAGACATTATATGTGAGGCAGACCAATAAGAGTGAACTTGATTTTGCATTACAGCTCTTTGTCTCGCTGCAGCTACTGAGACAAAGTCAGAGCAGTTAAGAAGAGAAGGCATCCCTGGCAGTTTTGCTTGCATTACACACACGCAAACACACACTGACCTAATATCCTTTCACTCTCACTTCTCAACAGCATGCCCTCCTGGGTCAAGTCCTTCTCAGAAATAAATCAATATGTAGTACTGCGCATTCATGTCTGAGTGGTCTCCAAGTGGCCAAAAATTGCTGTTTGTACTCAGAAAGCAATGTGAGGATGGGAGAGGGGGAATGGTGTTCACTGAGGGACAGAAGATGGAGAGACGTGATGAGAAAAAAGAAGAAGGCTGCAGCAGGGGACGGAATAAAGCATTAACTAAAGATCTACCCTAATTAAGAGCGATGCTCACCGGTGTAATCTCGGCTCTGGGGATGCTTCCGGTTCTTGTGCTAATTATTTTTTCTTTCTTTTTCTCTGCTCGCTAGATGTAACCGTGTACATCACAACATATTTTATCATGCATCTGTGACAGCCTTATTCCTTCCTGTCTCATAATGATGTTAATTTAAACAATGCGGCCCCTGAGAGGCATGCGAGAGGTTTCATGAGCGCAGGGCTATTTTGTCATTAAACTTTGATGCTGGTGTAACGAGTTAGTCATAAAGAAAGAGAGAGACGGAGCTCTGTGGCGGGGAGTTTTAGCCGGAGCTGCTTGTATAGCCAGGGGCGGCTAAAGGCCATCAAGAGACAAAAGGCTTCCCACTGAATATCACTCACATCCAAATCTCTTACAGGATATGTTGAGCTCATGGTGGGTAACTCCAAAAGGCTTTGGATCAAATGTTTTCTTTTGTAAATGTCTATTCTGTATAGACGGTCATTATTGTCCTCACTTTAAAAAAAACACTTTTTAGGTATATTTAGGAGAAAGAGTCTGGCTTTGCATGATGCATCGTGTGCAAACCCTTACCACCACCTCTCACCTTTCTACTCATCGTATCACTCTTAAAAGAAGCTTAATCTTCTCACCTTGTGGGTGAATATCGAGCACATTGTGCAGCCAAATCAGCTGCAGTGACACCTGTGCTCACTCCACTGTGCTTGATTTTTTCTTTTAGTCACGCTGGGATTGCATTAGACATGGACGCCGCGCGCATACAAGAGCAGGCGACGGACAGCGGTGTCATCTCAGGAGCAGTGCAACAGCTCCGGGGAGAGGACGCCTTTTATCTATGCACAACACATTCTTTCATAATCACACTGCAGCACAGCACTCTGAGTATGTTGGTATACATACTGTGCCACTTTAGAAGAGAGGCAGCAGGCAGAGCCAAGTAGTCTTTGTCAGCATCTCAGAAAGGCTGCCTGAGATTTAATTCAAACATTTAATGTGTCAACACGAGCCTTTTTGTTTTGCTTCTGATTTGGCATTCTGCGATGGAGTGTGGAGCATAATGAAAATTGCACTTTGCAAAATTGAAGAGCAGAGCGGGGAGTTTTAGCCAGCAGAGGGGTGGGTGAGGGACGGGCTCGCAGAGAACAGCGCTTCCATCGAGCAGCGAAATCTGAAGCTCAGCCTCGCAGACTAATTAAGTAGACAGGAATTTACTGGGAAAAACAGCACTTTTTTTTTTTTTACAGTCTTTATCTTTAATGATACCGCTTCGTGCAATCAGGTGTAATATAATAGGGAATGTGAAGCAAAGTGCTTTCGAGAGAATAGTCTCTCCCTATTGCTGCTAGTTAAATGAATTGACTGCTAGTTAGGTAGTTAGGAACATCTGGAGTCAAATCAGCCAATAAAAGAAACGACTGCTCGCTGAAAGGCGGCGCTGGAGGAGGCTGTCTACGGGTGTCGTGTCCTGGGTGTGTTGTGACTGAGCAAACAGGTGTGTGCCGCGGTGTCAGTGGTTCATTTGTGCATATGCCCCAAGAGTTTGCATTTGCATATGAATACACGCCAAGAGTGACCACTTCTCTTTGGTTTTGCATGTGTGTAAATACATAGAATATGAGCACGCATACATGTGAAGTGAGATCCCCACTTCTGATGAGTCTATATACACAACATACTGTATTTATGATCATATATGTCTGTGATCTGCTCTGTGTGTGTGTGTGTGTGTGTGTGTGTGTGTGTGTGTGTGTGTGTGTGTGTGTGTGTGTGTGACGGATGTACGTGTAGGAGGCCATGCATAATGCACAACACCCCCTCCTACCCCAGCTTTGAAATCAGCCCTGCTCTGATGTTGTAGCTTTTTCCCTGCACTGGCACACTTCCTCAGCAACACATAATACAGAGGAGGGAGGGGGAGCTGAAATAACAAGGAGCCACCGTAGAAGCATATGTGAAAGGGAGACAGGGGAAAAAAACAATGAGAGACACACAAGGAAGGAGAAAGATTTACGACGTTAACCCCACGCATTCCACATCCACCATGCACCTTTGGTCAGCACACCAACAACCCAGAGCTTCAACATATAGAGAATCACCATGGTGATAAAGCTGTATTTTGGTCCACTGCTTTGCTTTCCATAGAAACCTTTCCTTTACCCCCCCCCCCCCCCCCCCAGAGAAGAGTCTGTGCAACTGTATCAGGTGCACTGTCACGAAGCCCACACGGTGAGGTCACCATCATATGAGATGCACTGCTTTCAAGCTGCGTGGAGACTCACCGGCTCCAGATGAGCAGCAAGCGACAGAGGTGGAGGTCTCGTGAGGTTAAAGTGAGTTTATCTCTTTCCCTCGCTCTCTCTCTGTACTGCACTTCAGAGGCTGAAAAGTCCAGGGAGAGTGAGGAACAACAGCAGCAGGAGAAGAAAAGAAAGTTGAAGCGACTTAATCAGCCGTTCTGTTATTTAAATGGAAAATTCGTATTTGCGCTTTCAAAGGGGAATAAGGGAAAGTGGGTCAATGGAATAGAAAAGCATCGCAGGATGTGCTATAATTTGGCCTCATTAGATGAGCACGCACAAAATCTGTGTCAGTGTGTGCACGCTGTAGGTGATTTATTCAGGGAATGTGTGTTTTTTGGGGGGTTTTTCAATACGAATCTGTGGTGGTGCAGTGTGTGCGTAAGCTTGTTGCATAGCTATTCCATTAAGGGATATGAATAGCATCAGAAGAAGAACGCATGAAAACGAGTCATGCAGTTATACCCATTTCATCACAAATTAACCCTCCCCCCAAACCACCACCCCCAGCAAAGCAATCACTATGGAAAGGGTTTTTTTTATCACTTAGGTCTTATTTAAAAAATAGGGGATACCACAGCTCACTGTGTAGTTGCCAAAATTCAAAAAAGATAAATCCAGAGCGCGAGGAAGGGTGCGCTAATGATAGGCTGACAATGCCAAGCATTTCTGCGAGGGAAACAAAAAGTTAAAGCCATGGGGGCGGGAGGGGGGCTGAAGGAAGGAGCTGCGGGAGTTCGTGAACCTTCTCCATTCACTTGAAAGTTTTAAGAATTTTTCCATTATACAGCCGAGTAAGAATAAAGAACACATGGCACACTCGGTTTAGCCAGGGACCTGCAGAGTGCCTTAAGGGCCCTTTTTTCCCCCTATTTTTTTAAATGAAGCACTTAAGTCTGGTGGGAGAGACCAGAGAAGTGGGTGGGGGGAACATGTGACAGTGAGAAACAGGGATCAGGGATGCTTGAGGGCAGAAAAGCATGCGAGATTTGTTTTCGTTTGTTGGGTTTTTTTTGGTTTTCTCAAAGGTCTAAGCAGCTCCCACATCTACAAAGTTTGTCCAAGGCAGCAACTTTGCTGTTTATTAGTTCCGGAGAGCTGAGAGAAATTCTGTTTGTGTACCTTTGGGGAGTATCACTGCTGATGTGAATTTTTGCAGCATGAGGGCACAACACTGGAGAGAAGATGAGGGAATGGAGGGAAAGAACAGGAGAGAAATGCTGCGTGGGCTGACGCGCTGGCAGGTGCAAAAGGTTTGTGTGTGTGTGTGTGTGTGTGTGTGTGTGTGTGTGTGTGTGTGTGTGTGTGTGTGTGTGTGTGTGTGTGTGTTGGAGGGTGTGTGGGCGCTGAAGAGAGCAAAGGATTCCATCTGAAAGAGGGGGACGAGATACTGAGTGGGAAAAGCTGAGAGAAGGATGGAGAGAGAAGTGTTCGGCAGCTCGTGCAAGTGGGAGGGAGGAACAATATGGTGGCCAGTGGCGGCATCGTATGCAGACACCTTGTAAATGTCAGATGTGCCTGTGATGATCTTGCTCGGCGGCAGCATGTGTTTGCACAGGAGCATCTGCAATCTCTGTTGGTAGATGTGGCAAGGCAGTGTAGAATTAATCCTCAGCAAAAGTGCAAAAACCAGAAAAATACTGCTGATTTTTAATAAAATTGCTTTTTTGAAGAACCCAGACTTATGCTGAGAGTTAGGGCTGACCTCAGCCAGGGCACAATAAATGCACTTAAATCCCTTTAGATCCCCCAAAGGTACATAATTCAAAACTATATCAGTTATCAACTCAGCTCAATCCACTTTCTAGTTCTTTTTATGCTCCAGAAGTCAGCCCTGACACCACCATAAGCTCAATGTTGGCCATCACGAGCACTGAATTCCCAGCTTTAAAAACATGCCTCAGGTTGTGATGAAAGGAAAACAATAAAAGAGTCCCTGGAGTTAAGAGGCTAGATAACAGGAACAAGCTTGTTAGGTAAGGAAGGATTTCTCCTGAGACAGCATCCGCGTTACGGCGATCAGGCTTCAGCACAACAAATGTAATAAACAAAACTGCTCACAAATGCAAGTGGTTCGATAAGTCTACGGGCATCTATGGCGAGCATATTAAAAGAAATGAGCCACCCAGTCCTTGCTCCTGAAAGTTCACTTTTAGGACATTAACAGAGGAAAAGGAAACATGACTCTGAGCAAACTGCTGACCTGTGTATGTGTCTGTTTCTCCGAGCCCCTCCACACCAATAAACATCCTCCTTCCAGCGTCCACACACACACACACACACCCACACAGGGCCACTCTATCTGCAAAACACATACTTCTTCATCATTGTGAATCATGGAAAGAGAGAGAGAAATACCACACATTCTTCTCTGCATAGTTAAACAGTACTAATTCTATCTGAGGCGAAAACATAAAATAAAGATGCATTGTGTTCGGTGTCATGCAGCAACTTTCAGTGGAATGAAGTTACCAAGCAAGCCTAAGTGAAGCTGCTCATCTGCTCCAAGCCACTATGTGCACTAAAACGACGTCTCATTCCTCCGCAGATGATAATCTGTGTAAAACATGAGAGAGATTCAATCTTTAACAAAAATAACACCCAGCTCTGTATGACTCCAGATTCCATCAGTTCTCCATCGGGATAACATATGCAACAAATTCAACAGTGCTAAACGCTAGGCCTAAATTATTTCCTGCCTTTGGCTGCCAGCAAATCGTTACCTGGCAGCGTGTCGCCTCCATCAAACGTCCACAGATGCCGTATCTTACCGTGCTGTCCACTCACTCACTCACTCACTCAGTCTGTCAGCTCGACTGCAGCTCTTTAGAAACACGCTCCCACAGTAAACACCTCGACACCAGACCACCCTTCTCCCGTTCCACATCCTGCCCACTTTACATCACTCACTTTTAGAGAGCATGCTCTTTCTTTGAAAAAAGAAAAAGAAAAGAGAGAGAGAGATAAACATTAACCATCTACCTTTTCCCCGGCTGATCGCTGTCTATATAATCTGTAGTGCAAAACACAGCCACACGGCTGTATCCAGCTACGCGGAGTCGCAGATGAACACACACTGACAACACAGCAGCACACAGACCTGTGGAGTCCAAAGCCTCCTCTATGAGTGGAGGTAAACGCAGTCCATCCATAGCCCCCCTGTCGCTGCTGCGAAGAGGGAGAGACGGAGGAAGAGTGGGCGAGAGAGGGTCAGAGGGTCCGCACGCCCACCTCAGCTGCCGCTGCTGCTGCGCGGAGAGGAGAGGAGGGAGACAAACACACGGAAAGTACTGATCGCGTGTCAAGTACTCGTACAGCACGCGCGCGCGCAGGCTTCGAATCTCACAAACTTGGCACACGCAAACACACGCGCGCATGCACACACAAACCGCCCGTACCTCGGGAGAGTTTGGGAAAGATCCGGGGAGCTGAAGGCTGGGCTCTGGAGCGTGGGAGAGATGCCGAGAGGGAAGAAGAGGGGAGGAGCGGATCGGAGGGAAAGATGCTGTTTTCCAGATGGCAAGCTCCGTCTCCCTGCCCTCTCTCTCTCTCTCTGTCTTTCACATGCTCCCTCTCCCTTCAGGCTCTGTTTACTATGTTTGCACTCCTTTTTTTCTGCACCATCCTTCTCACCAATGCCTCCACTTGTGCCCCTTTTGCATTTGCTGACTTTTTACATTTGTTTACGGATTCACGATCATCGAGGCTGGGACGCAGATCTACGCACAAACGCGGACAATGATCACCAAGGCCCCTTTTTTCAAAAATCTTTTCACAGGTCCAAATGTGTGTGGTGATGCTTTAGACTAGCTTGCTAAATGTTAGCTTTAGTTGGAATCTTGGTGGTTCGTTTTTAGAAGCCCTAATAACAGGTAGTGTGAAAGGCATCACTGGCAATGCATTAAAAGTAGTTCAGACAATCACAGAACCAAGATATATGCAAATCCTACTTATAATAAAACACCGACCCGTGCTTCCCTTTTTTGTACACACATTTACACTCACATACAGTCTCTCTGTCTCTCTCAATTACTTGAGCATATTTTGGCCGTGGCCCCAAAGCCAAATGAATTTACCTATAATGAGATCCAGAATCCAGACAGGCTGTTGCAGTGGAGGCTGACAGCTAGCGTCGCAGATTACTGATCATTTCCCCTCCATTGTTCATTTCCTCCCCTCCCCTTGCTGACTCTCTCTCTCTCGCTCGCTGCTAATGAACAGTGTCACTTATGCTATAAATATATACATCATCTCAACCATAACACCACTCGCTCAATTTTCATCACAACTTTCACACACACAGCTTTTTTTTGTCTCTCCGTCTGTCTTTCAGCCCCCCACCACCACCCATACACACAGTTTCTCTCTCACACACACACACACACACACACACACACACACACGCGCACTTTCTCACACTCAGTTTCAGCTGCCATCACATCTGGCAACTTCTGTGCAGTAAGGAGCCAGAGATTTGAGGTGTGGCGTGAAAGCCTGAAAATATGTCAGCAGACAGAGAGAGAGACAAAAAGAAGAGGAAAGGAATGGGGGGCCAGACTTAACCGTTCGCTGGCTCAGGAGGGGGATATTTCTAACACTGCACTGTCAGGAACCAGCAAGTGCTTTGCAGACAGAAGATGCACACGCAACATTTGACACATGCACTCTCATGTGCAATCTGGCAGCATCTGAAAGAGGAAATGTGTTTAAAAAAGGCACAAAAAACTGTAGCGGAACGGAAATAGAAGGAAGCAGAAAACCCGTGTCTGAGTAGCAGCATGTTCCTGTTGTTTGTATCTGTAATGAACAGCAAGTGATTTCTGAGAGGTCGACAACACAAAACAAGGGATAGGAAGAAAAAAAACAAAAACTGGAAAAGACCGATGGCTCCTTGTAAGCACTTCCTTTACTTCCTTGTGCAGCTTTTCTCGGGCAGCCTTAATCCTCAGACAAGGAGCCTGAGCAGGGAGACATCTTTCAGCTCTTAAGTCATCCCACAGTCTCCTCACCACACACAATAACACCCCCCACACAGACACACACACATACACAGGAAGGGAGAGCTGTCGAAAGCGCAGGCTGACAACACATGACAGAGTGTTGATAATGAGCTGACAATGTCTGGCTTCAATCCACGAGTGTCACTCTAGTGTGGCAGAAGCAGCCGGGCTGCAAAGTAGAAGTGCCAAAGAGGAAATGCAGATACTGTCAAACCTTGGTCAAAATATTTTTAGTAGAAAGTTGAACCAGATCGATGTCATGTACCTGCCTCTCCACAGGCCCCACAGACTCAGCCATGAAGCTGCAGTGAGGATAGCGCTGACTGCTGCACTGTTAGAGGCTTAAAAATCACTCAGAAATGTTGTTTTGTGGGAAATCGCGAGCATTTTATAGCAGCAAATGTCTCTACGAGTGCCTGTTGATCAGGATCTGGTCATCCTGCAGTGAAACTGTTAGAGATGAGTTGTTTGTTCTGCTGCAGAGAGCAGTCCCACAGAGTGTGAGGTCACATGAACGGAATCTGTCCAATCTGCTCAGACTGTGGTCTTTGTCTTGTCCAGATTCAACAAGTTACTGTGCCCACAACCACAGTGCAGACGTCAGGAATGCGAGCCTATATTTGGCATGAAGCAAATGAACAGATACGCACAAACATAGAAGCCCCTTATTTCTTACTATTCCTCATATCTGGCATCACATTAAGCATCTTGCATTAGCGTAGCGACTGAATACGAGCGTTGACAAAGGATTTACATAAAAACGTGCATAACAACATGAAGAATTCATGCAATGACTGAGAGTATATGTCTCACTACCAACTCATTTGATTTGCTGCAAAATTTCCATAAACATACATAAACAGCTGTGGTCCCCAGAGAAAAAAATCCTACTGTTTTCAGCGATTAACATTTGTGATTTGTAATGACGTGTGTCTGTAACCTTTGTACCCCCCTCCACACAACCGTGAGGCTGTAGCATATAAGAGGTCCTTAACTGGTGGACATTTCTTAATAGATTACGCACTAAGTACTGCCCTGTTTAACAGTCACTAATTTTATTTGTCAGCTGGGTGCTGCAAAATACAGAGAAGTGATTAGTGGTGAAGCTAGAAAATAAAGACAAACCACACGTTACTGAAAATCTGCTAATGCTTCCATTTGATGCTTCTGTACCTTTAAAACCAGCTTTAGAGGTGGCCTGGTAAATAACATTAAACTCTGGGCAGATCTGGGGCATGTAGATGTTTTTCACCAGCGCTGTAAGCTGAAACACTGTATACCGCAATGCACCGAGCACTAGAGGACTACACTGTAAAATTTAATGAGCTGGCTTTACTTTAAAAAAGGAAAATGCAAAATTGATGACTCAAAGAAAAAGTAACCTCAACTTAAGAAGAGTAAGTTATACTTACTTAACAGGGTACCAAGGATAGTATAGAGCCACAATTTGAAGCTAAAACTGTATTTTAAAAAGTCTATAGAGTTGTATTTTTTATAACTTTAGTGAATATTTTGGCAATAAATTCAGAAAATGTCACTATAAATGGCTATTATATTTATTAGTCAAGTCAAGAGTACTCGTGCACAATATTTACATTAAGTGTTATAAGATGTGGATCCAATTCCGTGTTACACTCATAAGCCTCATACGCTACACAGTCATAGGATGGCTGATTTTATTAGTATGCATAAGAGCCTTTCACTCCATCCAGTGCATCACTCCAGAAATCTCAGACATGGTGGTCCGTTGCCAGCGAAGCCTTTACACTGTTCTTGCCCACACAAACGCTTGGCACCACATCACACATCTGGTGAAATAATCATCACAATGTCAACAATAACAGTCTGATGAGTCTAGACTTGCAGAAGTATTAAAAACAAATCAAGCACACATTATAAAATTAATTACGTATGCACAAATACTCTTCAGCATTTGGGCAAGAAGTGCAAATAAGAAATTTCAGTTAAAATTCACTCATTTATTTAAAGTAAAGACATTGTTTGGAGTTACAGGGTGGGAGTCAAAATGGGTCCAAAGCACATTTTTAACAGCAGTTAAATCACAAACCAAAATAAACCTAACACAGATGCACCTGCGCCGAGAAGAGCTATCGCAAGTGTCATGCCGACCTTAAAAGGAACTTTGCAAGCATTGATGGCAAATTAAACACACTATCAAAAAACCACTTTCTTGTTGTTTTCACAGATCACAGATGTTGATTTCACAGAGCTTGTTAAATTTCTCAAAAATGATCATAATGACCAACTGCTGGTCCTGCGGCACTGGTCAACCAGCAGAAACCTCACTACAGCCATTGAGCTGGCATAATTTGCTTTTGGATACACCAGAGGGATCAACAGGACGTATAATTACTCTGCAGTGACAGTGTATCATTGTCATTGTCTGCAGGCCGTGTAATGGAACCTCAGAGCCATAAAAGACAGTGATTCACCCCCACAATCGACTTTACACCACTGGGCTGCCAGCCTTTAACTCCGAGCATCACTGTGGCGCTCTGTGGTTGCTTAGCAACTAAAGGAAATTGGAGGTGCCTTTGAATTAGGGCATTTTAAGAGGAGATTTATATGAAGACCTTGATGATAAATGCCTCCATAAATCTGGAACTTTCTATTTCTATGAATGAATCGCTGGAGGTTCTAATTCTGGTTTTAGACACTGCAGCGTCACGGGGGCTGCAGATCTCACGCTGGCTCTATTATGAGACTGTGGCTCGTTTCCAGATGCAGGCTACATTTTCATGTTATAGTGCAAAAGCAGAGGAAGGGAACATGGCCTGTTTCCATGACACCATAAACAGGAAATAGGAAGGGCCCAGTGCTGCCAGAGCAGTCTACGTAAATCACTGAAGAAGTTAGCAGAGAGGTCAGAACTTTCCCATAATTTCAGTCAATGCACGAACGACACCAGAGGATTTCTGAAGAGTAGCGCCTCCACCCTTGGCTTCAAATGGAGGTCCGATGAGCCTGTAGCCCAAAAAGTGTTGCATTTGGGGATTTTTGTTTTCAGCATTTATTTTCAATGAAATGAGCTGGAGCATGGGATTTCTAGCTCTAGCCACCTGATAGTGGTTTACATATGCTCCCAACTTTAGGTGTAGTTTGGAAATGAGTGCAATCAAGAAAGTATGTTCCATCCTAAATCCCTGACAGACCAATCACCATAGACATACATTTGATGGGTACTCTTTTTATGTGTAAAACAGGCTATACTAAGGACCCTTAAAATAATGTTTTTCTTTTGATTTGAACCAGATTTACGCAATCACTTATGCCTTCAGCTCTCTTCACTCAAATTAATTGAGGCCTACGTCGGCAGTGCCCTCTAGGTAAACTCCAGCCTATGTTTTTATTTATGGGATTATTTGGAAGTGAACGGACTCTACGCACTCAACCCACATTTTTATAAAACGCACGTAAACAAAAAGACAGCGGTACTTATAGCTAATTCTATCTACACACTTCCCACTCTGTTTTCCCGCAAGTGAAAAAAAAGTGTCCCTCTCACTCCTCCTCCTCACTAGAGGAGAAAGCAGGAGTGAAGCTGCGGCAGTCCTTTTTGGCGGCCTCCTCCAGGTCCTGTCCCCTGCAGTCACCATGCCAACCTATGTGAGGAGGAGGCTTAGCTGCGGGCCCAAAGAGACTTGATGAGGTCCTGTGATAATTAGCACCTCATTATGGAGCCCAGTGAATAGGCCAGCGGGCTCCAGGAGCCACAAGGGACAGAACAATGGAAAAAACACACACACACACAAGACAGAGGCTCACATCAAAGGGAAGCGCCCACTTTTTAGACCACGTAATAAAGAGGAGAAGGAAGATTGGGGAGGAAAATATTACTCTCCATTCATACCTAAAAATATAGCTCATAATCCCAGTTTTTAAGCTTCCGTGTGTGGGTGGTTGGGTGTATGTGTGTGTGTGCTTGTGTGTTAGGATCTCTGCGTCACTCCAATCTGAATTTTCCCCCCTCCGGAGGCCTTAGTTGCTCCTCAAATGCATGAAACATAGTCAGTCCTCCCACTCTCTCTCTCTCTCTCACACACACACACACACACACTCAGAGACAGAGAGAGACTTATGCATAAGCAAGTCACCATTTCAGTGTTGAACTTCAGTGAGAACCAGAGCCAGAGGGACCCTGGTTAAGCAACGTGTCCATCATCAGCATTCCTGTTCCTGTGTCTCACCATGTGTCTGTACCTCTGCTTGGCAGGAAGGCGCTAATCACACAGACATTACCATGCACATGCTGAGCCAGGTGAACCGTATTGCACTGCATCTGAGTTTAACCACGCACTGGGGTTCATTTCGGGTGTATTGTGTCAAACACTGAACATCCTTTAAATACTAATACATTGCTACTGTTTCACAAACTTAAACTTAAAAAACAAACAAACAGTAGTCTTGGCATATTGCAAAAGCAAAGCACGTAAAGTAAGCACTTATTCTGTTCTTCCCTCTTATCCGTGCAGTGTTTCCTGTACCTCTGACTGCCACACAAACCCCCCAAAAGCAGAATATTTTCACACCTATGATTAACAGTTGTCAAGCTGTTCTTTTCATCAGGCGCTTTTCCTGTTTCACTCAAACACACCTTTCGTGATTGTGCCCAGCGAGCTTAATGTTAACTTCATCAGTCCACTCCACTTCTTTTTCTAAAAGAATCTGGCTTAATCAGCTGTTGCTTTGCAGACGTCAGATTGTTGACGAGGTCGCAGGGATTGTTGATGATTCATCCATATATAGAATGTGTTTGTCCTATAAAGTTGCAATGTTTAACAGAGCACCACTCAACACTTCCTGGAGACTTTTTTCAGTGATATGTGGGGGCACGGGGGGTCCTTTCAAATGCCTTTTTCCTCCTTCCTTGTCCATGACATCTCAGGAAGAGGACATTGCGAGCTGCATTTTATTTGCTTAGCCTAATTTTCAGTTGCTCAGTGAGTTGTCATGGTAAGTAAGTGTTATCACAAGGTTTTAATTTACACTTTACCATTAGGTCCGGAAATGTTTGGACAGTGAGAAAATTGCAATTTTGTCTCTCTGTTCCAGCACAGTAGAATTTAAACGAATCAGTCAAGTGCACTTTCATCTTTAATTTGAGGTGCTGAAAAAAAGAATGTGTCATTGACTACTGAAGAAATCATTTGTATTTTTATTAAACAGGTTGAATTAAAAAAAAACAAAAAGGTCCCAAGGAGAGCAGGAACATTAGGAGTAGCCTAATTAACAGTTTTTGGTTCTGGGAAAAAAACAGAAAATGCATTGGTTGGTTTGACAGGATTAAAAGCCCCGGTCTGCTGAACAATGGTGGATAATCACAGATTTCTTTCTGTAGTAAAGAAAATCTCTCTCAGACCATTCAGCCAAGCAAAGAGCACTTACACTTTCACAAAAAAATAAGTGTCACATTAGACTTTACCAAAAAAAAAAAAAATAATACTTTGATGATCATTCACTGTGATGATGTGGCAGGAGACAAAATCATCTGGATGATTTCCACAGAGCTTCATGTTCATTCAAAGTTAAATGAATAAACAAAATCTGGTTGGAAAGAATATTTCAGAGGTATTGTAGCTTTACAGTGATGTGATTTTCTATCAGGCCTGATTGATATCACTGTAATGTGCTCATTCATTAAGCTGAAGGCATCTATGATCATCAGCCCCATGGGTGCTAAAATCCACACGGATGGGAGTCACACCGCTCATTTATGGAGAAGCATCTCACTGTACTCAAATGGCCTCCACAGTCAGCAGATCCCAATCCAATAGACCATCATTGGGATGTGGTGGAACAGGAGATTTGGATGCAGGAATAACTGCATCAGTTGTGTGATGCTGTGATTACAATATGAACCACAATCTCTGAGGAATGTTTCCAAAGAATTAACCCAAAAGAAGGGGCAACCTGGTGCTAGCCCAGTGTACCTAATAAAGTGTCCGGTGATTGTATAGGGTAAACTGTAACTTTCAGAACAGGGCACTACTTCTCCACACTGGTTTGAATATTACTGTTTCAATGAATCTTTGTAGTTTATATATTTGTTTGAAGTGATGGCTTTTTTCTTTCTTTTTCTTTTTGACTGAATCTATCATTTAGATTAAAGAAAAAAGAATAAACGTGTATAGTACTGCCATGCAGACTGTATAATGCTCTGCCCCGTTCTTGCCTACGTTCATGTCAAAAGTGCAGCACTACCACCCCCTAGTGGTGATGA
This sequence comes from Perissodus microlepis, assembly GCF_051167445.1. Classification (NCBI taxonomy): domain Eukaryota; kingdom Metazoa; phylum Chordata; class Actinopteri; order Cichliformes; family Cichlidae; genus Perissodus; species Perissodus microlepis. Next base: position 16,058,393 of record NC_140467.1, read on the forward strand.
AGGAGATAGTGTTTAGTAGAAGAGCCATGCAAATACTTGGACTGCTTGAATTAGGTTTATTTATCCCATAAGAAAATAAGATAATAAGAAATAAAAATCAGTATTATTAACAAGGACTGCACTGATACTTTTCCGCTGATATAAATATCTTACTCAGATGGCGTTTTACCGAACTTTGTTGTTTTATAACAGCAGTCCACATTTACAGAATGACACCAAATACAACAAAAATATCACAGTCACTCAACACCAATTGCATAAACAAGTTGATTTAAAAAGGTTTAATTTAACAGAAATGGTTAGACGAAGGCACATGATGCATAAAAATACAACTGATTGATCAGATAGTGCACCAGAGATGAAAACAGCATGTAAACCAGATTTTAGTTCTGCTTGTAAAACTTCCTTTAAACATGTCAAAACGGGAACAAACAAACAAACAAAACAAAACAAAAAAATCATACAGTCATTAAAACAGAAAGATGACGACAAATATAAACGCAAAGCTGATTATTGTGGCAGACAGACATTAAAAGTGGTCCACGGCTTCATGTGGAATTCTTGTAGGCAACGTTTACAAGACAAAATGAAATAACACAACTGTAAGTCCAAGAGAAAAAATATATAGGCTTGTAGTTTTTCACTGAGAGCTTTTCGCCTGCATCCTCTCTGCTGCGAGTAGTGAAGGCTTTTTTTGTTGGTTTTTTTGCTCTTTTAAGAAGGGAATTGCATTTTTCCTCAGAAAAAGGCATTGTATCACAGTATACCCCATCATCTCTCTGTCACATTATTAGTAAAAGTCCAACATGAAAGTGGAAGTAGGGGAAACAAAAAGCCTAAGACATTATTTACTGTATATACAGTGAACCAAGTGAGCGACTGTGCTGTGTGTCTATGCTAGAGAGCTGGTGTGTGCTGATATTACACTACTAGCATGCGCTAATGCAGATGGATTGATTTTTTTTTTGGCCCTTGAGAGAAGAGACAGCTGGTCTTGTCAGAGCTCAGCAGTGACTTCCGTGGTTATGGATCTCTCGTGCTAACATTAGTGTTGTTTTCCTTCCTTCCAGCTCCCTGTCACTGATGTAAAAACGCCCACTCCTAAAAGAATAATTGTTAAAAACAAACTGTGCTCTTGGAAATCAAATATATTGCACTTTAAAACAAGGCCAGACAACGTTTTAAAAAAAAGTAAGAAGAAAGAGAATGCATAAAAATAGGATGTCCAGTGTCGCTAATTTTTGTCTGCAGATTCTCCAGTGAAACAATTACTTTCACAATTAGAAAATATGGTCATTCATTCTCATGCAACCTGTTAATGTACCTTAAAACTAAGCCTGAGGACACTGAGGAACAACTTTGCAAAGTCTACCTACCAGCAGCAAAACCTCTTAAAAACCATATAACAGTTTATGTTTTGTGTAAACAAAATGTCTGCTAGCACATATTTAGCAATCAGAATATCAAATAAATGCAAATATTCCTAAATATGGAAGCGTTCCTCTTCAGTGGAATTAGAAATTCATAGGCGTGGACAACAAGACACGACAACTGAGGTCTTGTTTGAGTTTTTGAGTGTAGTTTGATTTATGTTAAAGTCAAGCTGAAGACAAACGAGAAAGAATAATTGCACATCTTTATCTTATTTATGGATTATTTACCTAAAACAGTAACTCAATAATAAAAACATCACTTTTCCTTCCCCCCTCTTGACTCAGGTAACTAGCAGAGTTTGCTGTTATGTAAATATAATTTGAATGTTATATGAAATAGTTAGTAACACACATTCAAGTTCTAGAGGAGAAAAAAATCAAAAGAGTTTCATTTCAGTCTGACTAAAAAAAGAGAGATCTGTGTAATTGCATGGCGACTACGTCTTCTGACGATTGTACAACCAATCCTCTCAGACTGTCCTCTCCTGACAACTTACAGCATCTGTGTTAATGATATTTTCAGTGTGTTTTCTTTCCTACTAAGCAGGCATCAATAACCTGTCTAAGGCATACTGTAAACGGTCCCAGTTCTTCCAAAATACAGTCAAAAAACAAATCCCCAGGCAGGTAGCTACCACATGATACCGGCTCCTCATCAGTGGAGCGGCAAACTTGGCAGCAGTGGAGACGCACACCAGGATGACGGTGATGATGGCCACCATGACGTTGATGCTCTTCCCCAGCAGGACTCGGGCGTCGTGGCTCTCGAGTTGGACCGTCTGCTGCTGCTGCTGCTGCTGGAGCTCCAGCTTGGACACGCGAGTCTGACACGACTCCAGGGCTTCCTGAGAAAGATGGGGAGAGGGTTTTTTATGGGTCAGACCGTCTCTCAACTTGCTAAAGGGCATTTCGCTGACCTTTAAACACTCAATTACCCAAATTCCTCTGAAAGAATTCTTCTGCATCAGCAGAGAGAGGCCGCTTGGACAGATGACAATGGCCATGTGCTGAGATATTACACACTTACAGGCATGGTGTATTTTTGCGATCCATCTTACGTGCTGCTTATGTGTGAAGCATCGCAACATAAGTAGATTCACCACTATTTACCTGTATGTCCCTGGCCCTTTCGTGAGCCTGGTAGGCCACCCTCTCCTCAATGCTGGCCAGCTCCTGCTTCAGATTTGCCATCTCATTCTGGTGAAGTTCTGTCAGGTCGTTCAGCTGGTCTTCCAAACGCTCATACCTGCCAGTCAACACAAGGGGATGGTTAATATTCATATCACTGCGGATTTTAAAGTGGTTAATGACACGTGTTATTAAGCTTATTGTTATCTCAAATTCTCCTAGAGTTATGCTTGTTTATTTTAGATGAACATTTTATATTGGTATGTCTGTTCTTATTAGGCCGGACGGTGTGTTATTTAACAATAATGAAATGCCAAGTTCTGTAATCGTACCTGTATCTCTCATCCTGCAGTGATTGGCTGATAATGCCATACTCTCTATCGAACTGTGCCTTTAACTCCTCTATATCCTCCTCCAGCTGATTCTGGGCATCTTTAATCTCCCTCACCTCCTCCAGGGTCAGGGCAAGTCTGCCCTGGTTGTCTTCCCCTGTTTGGTCCCCCTTAGCTTGGCTCTGACACGGCCCTGCAGACGCTCCTGCCCCTGCTGGGTTTCCATTATTGTCTGAAACAGAAGCGCTGCCTGAGGAGCACTCGTCATCACTGGGATACTTGGGTTTGCCCACTATAGAGGTGCTGTTACTCAGTCCCTTCACTTCAGTGTCAGTGGACAGTGGAGAAGAAGAGTCCAGAGTGGTTTTGAGGTGGGCAATGTTATCAGCGCTGCCAAACTTGTTCCTGATGAGGTTGGCGAACTCTCTGGGCTTGCTGAAGAAGAAAGGAGGAGACAGCGAAACACCTGGTCCAATGGTTTTAATCTTGTCCATGGTCGGGTGTCGGCCACTGCTTGTCATGTCCCTCAGCTGTCTGGGTGACTCCCGGGGTATGGTGCTGTGTTTAACAGAAGAAGAGCGAGCGGGAGGGCTTTGATAGTTTTCACTGTCTTTCATCTTTCGATGGTACTGTTCCAGCTTCTTTTGCATCTGGGCAATGTTCTGAGCTGACTTCTGGTTCTTTTTCTCAAACACCTGCTTGATGCGCCCCACCTGCTGCTTGTCCGCACTGTCCATGAGCTTCAGATACTCAGCTAAATTCTCATCTCGTGTCGTTTGCTCGATCTTTATCTGTTCTGTGACTTTCAGTATCTTTTGCTGGAGGCTGTCCAAGCACGAGCGACTACGCTGGACCTCAAAGCCGAGAGCAGGATAGGGACTTCCATCACTGAGCTCCAGATCCAAATTATTCTCTGAAGAACCCCGGCGCATTGACAGCGGGAGGCCTATAAAACTGCTCTCTCTACTCCGGTCCTACAAAAGAAGAAAATCAAAAATTAAGCTTAAACAAAGTCCTATAAAAATATATGAAATTTGGTACAGTCAAGTATCAGTCAATACCACAGCGCTGCTATTAAAAACAAGCTACTGGTCATCTCACAGTAGAATAAAGGATTTTTCCTTTCTTGGTTAAGAGACACTGGACTCATTTTGCACCACCTCCAAAATATATACACACATACATGCTAGTCACTAAAAGCAACCATCCAAAATTCAAAAAAGAAAAGTAAAACGCGCATCGTACCACACACACAAGGCACATAATCTACGGACACTCATCGCACAAATCCACTGTTTTCAATTGCAGTAGGTATCCTATAACTGTTTCATGCTTTTAAATGTAGATGACAGCATTTTACTGTAATTTACAAGAGATATATTTTTCAGTGTAAATAATGTATTAAACTGGTGCATTTACAGGAAGGACCTTTTACTACCTTTTACTCTGCTTAATAAAAAAAACAACCCACAGCATTCTGGGAAAGCAAATATTTTATCAAGACTTCCAACTAAAAAAGTCTGAATTCAAAAGGTAAGGTTTTTATTTTACCCTTTTTTAAGATCAGGGCCTGTTTTCTAGTTTTGGCCCCAATTTTAAATTTGATCATATTATTTTATTCGACAATAAAATTACATGTACACTTCCTGGGTATGAGTCTTTAATACAGAGGGTCTTTATCATTATCACAGAGACACAGCTATGCTAAACAACCAAAAAGTAGGTCAGCATTTTTAACTAAGCATTACAATCTACAGCTGCAGCTGTAAAGCAAAAGCACATGTGACCAACTGCTCATACTATGAATCCGATAATGTTTTCAGGCGCTCATTTGCTTCAAATTACTAGCTTAAATAATTGGGGTAAACATCATTATTTTCTTAGATACATACAAGAAAATACAATATTTCCACATAGTAATCTCTGGCTCGAGCACTATTCAGCATTTCACACTGTGAGGCCATCTGGGTGTGTCTATAATGCTCTTATTTGGAAAATCTGTTACATTTTAAGAGCCAGAATTTAATCCTGTTTGTTTATAATATAGAAAAAAAACAGTTGACAAAATTCATACAACTACTCTTAGTATGTGTGAAAGAAGTGGAGCATGTATATCTAATGTAGGTCAGTGATAATGTCACACAAAGGCGCAAGGCAGCAGAAAATCCCTATTCCAGACAATGTACCCTAGTTTTACAGTTAATAACCGTTTTTTGTGATTAAAGCTGAACGTTATGCTCACTTTTTGTACTCTGTTGTAGATTTGAGGAAGTAAGCATAATATATACAGGCTGAGTAAGCAAGATTGCATTTAGTAGGGAACTAGAAGACATCCCGTTATGAGGAAACTGTAGGAAAGCAGAGAAGCAAAAATTTAATCATGCTTCTGAGCTGCACTTTAAACAGCAGAAGTGTTGCTTAAAGTGTAAAAAAAAAACTGCAGCCCATCGGTGGCTCAACAAACCATTTCGTCTTGCAAGCTGATCACAGTGCAACACCCCTGTAGTGAAAGAGGGTGTAAGCTATTAAAGCCTTACACTAAGTGTTGTACAATAAGCACTATAGGCGGCACAAAACTGCACTAATCCTTAACAAATGTAACACCGCTAGTTAGTAAATAAACAGCTAACTCAAGCAGGCTCAATCTTACTTAGCATTTCAGCATCGCCACGTAATGGTCACTTATTGCAAGCTAAGTATCTTGACATCAGCAAATGCACCCACAGTTAACCACATAATGAAACTTCTCAACACATGACTCCCACGTGAACCTCGAGAGAAGGTTTACAGGATGATGTATGAGTACATGCCTGGTGCACACACTGAAAAACACTGCTCAGACTAAAACAAAAACACAGTCAGCGGGACCATCTCTCTGAATTCAGCTTAATTCAAGGTATCCAATTACACAGGTGAATAGGATTTACCTGCTGTTGGCTCTATGATGTCACACCAAACTAGCCACACTTGTTTAATAATGTGAAGGCAAGAATCTAATGACATGATTATTACTGCAACACACTGTGTTTGTACCACAGTGAACAAGCACAAACTGCTTCACGTATATTTGTAGCCATGCTTGTGGTCACGTTGATGCAGACTGTAATCAGTCTGCAGCCACTGAATGACATGCTGCATGATTTAGCACACATAACTATGACTCCAGGAATATATATCTACTGGTGTTGTAATGCCATCATCAGGCAACAAGGCAATTTTCCCCAATATTTAACCTAACTATCAACGCAACTAATAGCATGTTCAGTGCCTTGTTCTTAAAGGGAACTTCTGGCAGCAACTTTAGAAGTCCAAAAATAAAAATTATTTCCACACCAGGAAAAAAGACTTTTAATCAACTATCAGTTAATTAATTAAGCATTGATAATATGCAATCAAACATACAAAGTGAGGTTACGCTGTTGTTTTATTCATTGCTATTCATTCAAGGTATCCTATTACACAAGTAAATTCAGTTTACTTCCTGTAAACGGAGTATGAGGTCAGGTAAAGGAGGTAAATTCCATTTACCTGCTGCTGGCACTATGACTTCACGCTCAACTAGTCAAACTTGTTTGATAGCCTTATAAGTTAGGGAAGAACTGATTATTACTAGAAGAAGCTGGTGGTTACGTTGGTGCAGACTGCAATCCTCAGCAGCCACTGGATGAACTGTGACATAATTTACGCATATCTGTGATCCCAGGAATATGTATCGTGACTTTGTAATGCCATCATCGGGTCAAAAAGTCAACAATGCCACTAATGGCATGGTTAGTGACATGTTCCTCAAATGTGTTCTGTTCGGATTCTGCTTTCAAAGTCCAAAAAGTTACTTCCACCCCAGAAACAAGTATACTTTAATCCACAATCAGTGAACTAATCATGCTTTAATAATACACAAACAAAAACTTAAAGCTAAAGTTAAACTGTTGTTTTATTTATCATAATATAAGATTCAAGCTAGCCATGTTAGTATCAGACCATTTCACCCATCCTGGATGCTCCCCTTGAACTGAGCCCTCTAAGAAGGACACCACTGGGATAACATGATCAGCTCAAAAAACAAAAAAAAAACATGGTGGCAAACTGTGATGGCTGAGCTGACATTTGCTAATCCAACATCAGCAAATGTTGGAATGCTAACAGGCTCAGCTCATTGTGAAAACAGTAAAAATTACACTTGTTAAACATCATTATGAGCCTGTTGCAAAGGCAAAATCAGCATTAAGCTGCCATCATGGATTTAAACTAATCTCATTTATACACACACACACATATATAAATATATATATTTGTCTGTAATTTCACAGTATATTCTTCATTATGTGTAGTGTGTAACTGGAGAACAGCTCGCTTATTTCTACAAGCAAGCCAGGGTTTTTTTCAGCCTCTGTCCTCATCCTACTCTCACACTCTCTCTGGCATCTGTCCTTATTGAACACAGAAGTCTTTCTCTGCAGAGAAAAAAGCTTACTTTGTCATGTTCTACCTCTGCCCTGTCCAGGACTGAGCCACTGCATATGGAATCACTGGCCTGACGTAAAGCCAGACGAACCCTGCATCCAGTTGTGGTCTTGCCCCATCGGCTGTGAAGGCTCTAATTCTCCACCAAACAATTGGTTTCACATATAAACCGACCTTTTAGTCAAACATGATTTCCATACAGAACAATGAGAAACTTAATGATGCCTCGCTTAAGAGGAAGTGTAAAGTAAGCTGCTGTATTGCTCGCTCAAATTACCAAATCTTTTCAGTGTTCATATTACAGTCACAAAGAACTGCCTGTTCCACCAGACAGCTTAGACTGCATGCTATTTCTGCAGTGCTTGAACAAAGCTAGCTCCTCAGGCACTCTCCCACCACTAGCATTTACTTTGGAAATGTTCAATATTGTCCTCTGCACCATTAGGGGCTAAACACTGAGCACAGGGGTCTTACTCTGTTGCTTCAATGTGCTGAGATAACATAAATATGGAACAAGTGCAAAATAGATCAGATGGAAACCTGGCAACCACTGGTGAATCACTGCCGAGGCCTGCAGTAAGATTTATGTAAAGGGTATTGATAAAACTTCCACACTTGTACTGCACCTGAATTTCAAGCTTAAAAATGATAAAACAAGGAACTTTGTGATATAAACACAAGTGTCTTTTAACTGGATGAGGCCATAATCGTGAGAGCGACCTAAATAACATAAACCAGACATTTTTTACATTCTGGAAACCATCTGCAAGTATGACAGCTGGCAATTTCCTCACACGAGATTGATGAAATTGTATCATTTCAATTTAATAAGCACATCTGCACCACCACTGCTGCTGCTACTTAAGATTTCGAACCACTCTGAATAACCGCAGGAGCAATCTGAAGGTCTCTGCGGATGAGTGGTCCTGCTAAATGAAGTAGGCTCACGCTGATGAAAATGTCCTCCCCAAATCTGCTGAGGAGCTGCCCTACTTTTCACTCACTTTCTCCAAAAACATTTGCGCAGCCAGAGACCAGTGAGATCCCGGTTACATTTTTGATCCCCTCTAATCGTGCCTTTAAAATATGTTTTATCACTACAAATGAGGTGTGTTCTCACCCTAAATAAAGTCTTCGAGATGCTGTCTTTTGAATTAGCAAGCCAGGCAATACGCCCACTGGTGTTTTGACTCACAAATAGATTTTAGTGTGTCAGTAGAGCAGAAGAAGAAGAAAACAGAGAGCGGGAGACAAGGCAGAGAGAGAGAACTGAAACAGATATAAAAAGGACAGGAACAGAGGTTGCTCCCAAACAGAGCTCAGCAGCACACATCATCCCAATCATCATCATCATCTCCAACAGCAGGATCAGCAGGAGTCCTCCGTGCCCTCAGGGTGCCTCCTTCACAACTCAACCCTGCATGAGCCCCCTGTTCCCCCTCCCACGCTGTCCTACATAGCGCACAGAGTCTGTCCAGCACCATGACCCATTTAATAAGCCCTGACCTCGCTTGACAGCATAACATAAAGATCCATCTGCATTAGCCTCAATCTTAACCCAACAAGGAAACGCTGTGTGTTGTTAGGCCTGAGAAAACCCACTCAAAACTTAGCTACAGTTCGAGGGCAAAGTCGCTGCAGATGCTGCTTATCTTGCACTGAAGTGTACTCTCTCTTGGATCAATGATCTAGTTAGTGATTCAATTTTTCATGCAAAGGCAAGCCTCGCACTCATCTGCCCACTGCACCACCACGAGAAACAGACTGAGCAGCAATTCAGCATTTAAGTTCTGAGGAAGAGCAAGGGTGAGAGCTCACAAATTATTTAGAACTGGGTGGATATGCAGGCAATGTTTACTAAATTCTGAGTAGTATGGATAAAATAAATATTGGTTTAGATTGATTGAACGTGCAGCTGATTTCTTTTCATCTTGCTGAACCCACTGCCCCTTTCAGTTTGAGTGAACATTATTATAACCACAGACATTTTCTTATGCAAACACATTGTCCCCAATACCAGGAAGTAATGTTTGCTAGTACTCACAATCCCTTTTGCAATCTAGAGAAACCATCAGTTCACAGGGCCTGGTCATGCAAGTGCACAAGCACATTCAAATACAAGCACAGGTGTTTGCACCAGTTTGATGTAACTGGATCCAAATGACAAAACATTTGGTGTTTGGTGTGCTGTCACTGGCTCTTGGCACGCCCAAGTAAACACGCACAAACAAGGCAACGGAGCTGGCACACTTGAAGAGATGGAACAAAACCGTCCCTTCAGCCGAGAACAGAATCACAGAGGGGAAGAAGCCCTCGATGCTTATTGGTATTCCCTCCAGCTGATCCTCATGGATACAGACGCTCTCCCACTCAGGGCTCACACAGGGAAACAGGAAGAAAACCAGCGATATGGAGCGTGAGAGGGACAAGGAGCACATCTTTCATTTTAAAGAAACCTGACCCCGCGTCTCCCCCCTCCGCCCTCTCCTCTCATCTGCATCCCACAGCTGCGTATGTGGTCAAACTTTGATTGCTTTCTTTACTGAGGGGCCAAACTGTGCACCTTATTGGACTAAAAGGAATGGGGAAACTTGCAACAGAGTCTAAAGTCTTAAATTCCCTGAATGAATGATCCCCAGGGGGTCGGGGGAATTAATTGCTTAGGACATATTCACTATTATCTTAGAAGACAAGCTGCTCCAGGACTAAATCAATAGTCCATTAACACTTACTAGTGCCTGCTTGCCTCCAGTGACTGAGAGAGTATTGAGCGGGATTCAATTAAGATAAATACGCAGCTATATTCAAGTGACCAGAACCGTTGATGTAACGAGGCTGGCGAGGACTCGAACACTTCAAAAGATACTTTCGGCTGCTCCCTTATTCACGAGGTGTCACGGCAGGTAGCTCTGCATGTTTGGTTTGGCAGATTAATTTTTTTATAACACTGGTGCTCTTCCTGAAACAACACTAAAAGGATTCGTGTCTCCTCCCGGCATCGAACAGGAGATCTTTCATTAAAGCACTACATCACGGAGCCACTGAGGACTGAAGCACTTCTTTAGCCTTAAAAAAAACACACAGGACCTACTTTAAAAACTTTTATTTAAGGACTCTGGCATACAATGCACAGCATGTAAATATTATGCCGACGTGAAGGTCAATGTGCACCTTTTGCACGATAACACGCATGCGAGAATAGCATTACAGGTAAAGGGCACAGTTCACATATGGAGAGCTGGGTCACGGAGAAATGCCACAATCTCAGTAGAGCCACCACTCAGTAAGGGTTAAAGGCAGTCTCTGGAAGCCAGCCACGAAAAGCCAAGTTGCATCATTTTTGGCCTCTAACCCACTATATCTGCTGCACAATGGCTTTTTGAGAAACAAAACTGGAATGCCATTTACGGGCAACAAAATGAGGAAAAGCAAAACTACACAGCATTAATAAACCAGCTAACAGTCAGATGAGCTGATCCACTTTACTGTGTTAGCGATTATAACAAAACTGGTCTGACTGCTTATATAAGAATCCGGCTATAAAGTTATTCCGCATGATTCTTTCAAGCTGTACTCCAGGGGAGAAGTGACCGATTTCAATTACTTATACTCTTAATTCAGTTTAAATTCAGTCTATTAACAGGAACCTAAAAAAAAAGGGGGAAAAACCCGTAATAGCACTTTTTAGTGACTGGGTGTCAGATGTAAAGGTTCATACTGAAAATGAGAAACAGTTTGCTGCTTCATGCCACTTTACTGAAGCAGCGAGAGAATCACATGTTTTTATGTGTTAAAGTTTCTGGCTTTTAACAGATAACAGATCTGCCCCAGCCATTAGGGGACTTCTGACTCCTCGTGTGGTTTTCCCCCTAACCACCCAGTTTTAGTTAGCTACTTTTGTCAAGTTTCTTTCAGCTAAAAGACTTGTCATGGGACTTGAGTTAAGTGCCATTCTGATACTGTGTACTCTTAAGATTTTGAGGATATAAGCATATAAATAAAAACTTGCTTTTTTCCTTACTTTCATGAAATTGTGATATGAGTCATCGGGAGATTTTGTGATATAATCCTCCTTACACTTCATCTACATCTGAAATCCTAACTTATGTGGTCGCTGACCACAAAGAAAACTCAACTGCGCTATCAAAAGAATATATTATGGTATAGTTTCCTTTAAATATCTGCTGTTATCGCTTTAATATAGATGAGCTGGGATCCTCATATGGTTGTGAAATAGTAAATAAATCCAATCAGAATAGGTGGCTCTGAACAAGCAAATATTTGATACAGTGTTTGTGTGTTTGCGTGATTAAGGTTTGTATTTGAACAACACCATAGCTGTTTTTACAAAGACCGATTCGGCAAAAATATTCCCTGGTGGAGAAAGTCAGTAAGCAAGCCGTTCGGCTGAGAAACTTGTATTGTCCCCTGTAGAGGAACCGACTTCTTGTAGGTGCTTTGCATAGTTTCTTATCAGTCTCTGACACCAGCTTCCTGGGAGAATTAGCAGTGAGTGCGCATATTACATGTTAAATATTCGGTACTTACTTTAGATTTTTTCTTTAAAGTGAACATCTTTCCAAGAAAGAATTGATGATCTTTTATATTTACGAGCAATCATCATGACAGACTTGCAAAGGGAACAGCAGGCACTGATTCTAATTGATTTGAAAGTCGAATAAATGCGGGGAGCGTATTTACCTTTTCTGTGTGACTGACCTGCTTTTTATTTTCTTAAATTGGGAGAAATCACTAGAAAATATTGATTTTATGTATCACTTGATTGAGTATATCTCTTTGATTGTTTAAAAGACAGTAAGCTGTTTACGTGTCCAAATATGTTTGTTTTTTGTTTTTAAGTTAACCCTTTCCATGGGTTCTACTTACTACTTTTTCACAGCTGTGCATGTCAGTAAGGTGGGGATGGATGAGAGTTTATGTTTTTTTACCCTTTAAAAACTAGGTTATGAATTGAGTCACTGAGCACAAACACAGAAGCACCTGTAAGACGCAGCGCAGTACAGTAGCTTATAACAAACACACTACCTAAGCTATTAAGTTTCCGCTCAGACTATTAGTTCTGCTGATAGCAAAACTGATAATCCAGCCAATTTTCTTAGAAACAATGGGGAAAAATGACCAGCTCATAATTTACTTTCCAACAATACCTTTCATAAACTTGTTCGCAACTTAAAGCTGGTCCTCATACCAGCTGGCCTTACTGAACATTTACCCAATATTGGCCTAGGCTGACTCACATATCGGGCAGACTCCACACCTAGGAGCAACACAGCAGGATCACAAACCATGGCCTCGAAAATAAACAAATGCATGGGATATGTATTAAGGAGTCACGTGTTTGTTTGGTTTAATATGTTTGCATGTTTCCACTAAACTTACCACCCTTGTGTTTAGAAACCATATTTAGGAGTGGTGGGCGTGTGTCTCTAAGAATCAATAAAACTTTTCAGATTATTATTAAACCATAGGATCAACCGCTTTCGGTAGCCCGGAGTTCACAGCCTTGGAGTCCCTTCACATCCTCATGAAGACATGCCCTTTTCTACAGTATCTGTATGAGAGCGGCTCACTGAAAGCTCTTTGTTCGGGGAAACACGCAGCTTTAAAAGCGGCGCAGCTGTCGGTTTCACATGACGTGGAGCTCGAGAGGCAACAATGCATCGCTGGTACAGTACGGGTCCTGCCGTTCATCACACAACAATGCTGCAAAAACAGTCATTCACACACTCACCATCCGGCTGCTGCTCGTGCTGCTGCTGAGGTATTTCTCGACTTCGGACAAACTTCGCACGGACACGTTTGCGCTGGGCATAATAACCTCCAGTTAGTGGCCAGTCAGGAGCTGGTGGGTCGTCACTTCGGTGTCAGGACTAGTTTACAACTGTCGCCTAAACTCGTATCCATGTTTAGCCCCCCTTTTTTGCTCTCTCTCTCACTCCCTTACTCACTCACTCACCCGTGCACTGGCTGCTCCCTTCAACAAAACTGCGCGTGAACCTAAACCCCGCCCACTCGTCTCTCTGAAGGGTGGCTCAGCTGAAAGAGGAGGGGTTAACTCTTTAAACACGCGTACCTGCCTGCTGAAGATAACACAGCCTTGAAACTCTTTTTCTCTCTTACTCTCTATTACCACAACAATTTAAGGTACTGTAGTTAGAAATATGCGCATTAAATACGGTTTTAGATATATTATAAATGGAGGTATCTCGTTTTGGAAAGCAAAAGTAGATAATAACTTATGAATATTTAAACCACTTAGCCTACATTTGTTATTAAAGGGGGGGAAAGGCATTATAAGCAGCCAATCTAGTTATCATCGATTGAACTCTTGAGAGCATTTGCTAGAGTAAAAGCTGAAGGACTGTGGTTTAAAATTACTGTTGCAAATATCAGTTTAAAAGCTCATTTGTTGTTCTTGAAGTATCAAAGTGCACATCCTGAATTGGGTTCTACTTACCCTACAGAGCATTACCTCGGTCATTCAGTCAGCTGAATAATGCATACATTTTCTGAAGGACTGAGTTTTTAAATTTAGTAAAGTGTGAAAGGGAGGGTTTACAAGATGTGTGGTTTGGAGGTGGCAGCACTGACTGAAAGATAGAAGGACGAGTTGGAGACTGTGGTTTGAGGACGAAGTTAAGGAGGCACACTTGGCTGACTTGGTTCAGACATGTGCAGAGGAGGGAGAGTGACTATATTGGACAAAGGATGTCCAATATAGTATATGGAGGGAGAAAGGACAACAGAGGAGGGTGAAAAAGTCACTTGGATGAGTGATGAAAATGTTCCTACAACCAAAAATGAACAGAGCTTTGTGGGATTTCCTTAGCTGGACGATTGAGCATGGATCAACACACATCAAAGAATCTCATGGATGTCATGAAGGAGGACATGTAGAGAAGGGTGTGGATGATCTGCAGTAGGGGCCACTGAAGGGAGCAGTTGAAAAAAGAAGTAGTACTGAAACTGGGTTACTAGTACCCAGCTGTTAATGTGGTGTTGTTGTGGTGTGAAAAAGAAAAAAAGTGCTTTTTTTTCCTCTGAGCTATGAAGTTTTGAAAATTTAAGTATCACAAAGTGCATGAGGATTCACTCAGATATTACTTACTGTGTCGTTTTAAAAATACACAGATGAACATGTAAATGTTTTATTATTATATAAACTATTAAAGTAATTACTTGTGGGGAACAAACCCTTTGTTTCTTACTGTAGGGTTAATTCCATTGAACAATGCAGTCATTTTTAAAACTGTGCAAAAATAAATACAAGAAATGAAAGTGCAAAAGTGCAAAAAAAAAAATGTGAGGACAGTTATTACGTAATAACATTTCAGCTTAAGTGGTGAAAAACAGGGTGGCAGTCAAAATGCGGAACAAAACTAAGCAGTACACACTGCTAAGTGAAAAATGTTTTAAAATAGGGTGATGATTGCATGTATCTATAACCAGACGATCAGCAGGCCTAACAGGAAGGAAGGAGGTTTGGCCTGATGATACTCACAGCAAGTTTGATCATCTTAGATAAACCGACAGCATAACTGACATATCGTGCTGATGTTTCCCTCCAAGAAGTATTTCAATTTGATGTAAAAGAATCTGGCTTACATATAACCATATAACCCCCCCCCACCGCCCCCCTCCTCACCCCCCTCCTCACCCCTCCCAGCTGCACAGACACCCCAGAGGCCATGAGAACAACCCAACTGGTTCTTTCATTCAGATTCAGCTCAGAATGAGCTAATCCACCATAAACACTCAGGCTCGTGTTGCATCACAAATCCCCAAACCTTAACAGTTACCGTGTTGTTTCCCATTTCTTAACTGGTTTGCATCACACATTGATATGCAGCAGCTTATGCAGTTCAAAGGTGGTGAATAAAGCGATGTACTAGTTTGGCAGGACTATGGAGAACCACACAAAGAAGCTTCTGGGATACACTGGACAATGGATTTCCAAAAACAGCAGCAGACAACATCATTCATTTGTTCATCAAGTTTTAATGCTGCTATCTGTGCTTTTAATTAGCTGGACACACCCATGTTGTAACTACCACAAAGCCTGCAGACACTGTCCTCCGCTCTGATTAAACATTGATGAGCTTATAACACAAGCTGTAAGCACAGCACCCTGCAACATCTTCCACCGTATGTCATTTGACACAAAACACAACAATAAGTCAGTTGGGCAGGATGCAGATTTTGTATTACTAATTCATAAGGGAGATGTAAACAATCTGGTGTGTTTATAGAAGCGGTTCAGGTTCCAAGAATTAGCATTTAGACTGAGTGAAACCAAAGTCCTGCTAGAAACAGGTCTTGCAACTCAGGAGACATCCTGAAATTCTTATTTTGAAGCATTACTTAAATGTACTTATATACAGAAAAGGTTTCTGACAAAATACATTTATTCCCCCCTGGAAGTTATACTTTTACCACCATCGTCATCATCATTGTTTACAACAGGCTGAACTGCAGGACCAACACAGGGAGCTGTGTACAGAAAGGGGAGTAGTAAGTTTGATTTCCCAGGTAAGATGATATCTCTCAGTGTGTGCCACAAAATGATGGAGATTTTCTATCACTAAGCTGTGGCAAGCACTGTGTACTCTGCTGGGGGACAGCATCAGAGCTGGTGACACTGAACAGACTGAATAAACTGATTAGGAAGGCTGGCTCTGGGATTGGCTGCAAACTGGATGCTTTTAGCGCTGTGGTGGAGAGGAAGCCACTGAAAATGTAAATGTGACAAATATCACCTGATCACCCCTCTGCACTTATGAGTACATAGCTAGGGTTAGCGTTATTTCTCTGTGAAGTTCTGAATAGATCTCAGTTAAATGGCCTTTTGAAAGTGGGATTTTCTGCTTTGCATGAGACAGTGGGTTTACAAACCCCTTGTGGTCAACCACTTTGAGCCAGTTTCGTTCTGAGAATGATTTAGTTCATGAGAAAGGTGTTTAAAATGGTGTTTGAGCTTTGTCTCTGCATGCTCAAGAACATTTGTCTCATTTACTTCTAGAAAGCTACTTTCAGATGCTGCCTTATTCATACGGGGTCACCATAGCAGGCAACTCTGCATGATTGATTTTGTGCACTGGATGCAACCCCAAAGGGATTTATGTCTCCTCCTGCAAATGAATCTGGGAACTTTTGCTTGTTAGGTAAATATGTAAACAACTACACTATTAAATTCTTATTGAAGTATGAATGTTCATCCATCCGCAGATTATCACAATTCACAAGCTGTTGTCTTTAAAGACAACAGCTTGTCAGTGCTATTTTTAAAGCACTTTTGCAGTCATGACTGAAATATTTTCACCTAAAATGAAAACAAAACCTGTTTCTGTGCAAAGTTTTCTTAACATGACTGGTAATGGTGCAAAACACGTGTTATATTTGTGTGCGCTATATAAAAGTATCATTCATTCAAAATCAGTGCCATCAACTCCTGCTGACAATCATGTTTGAAAGATGTTTTTATTTTCAAATGATATGACCATCATTTTCTATTCGTGTGAATTTGTCCAAAAAAGATGAAATCCACGAACTACCAAGTGCTGCCCGTTAGCCTTGGTCAATTCTATATACAAAGCTATATACACAAATACTTCAGATCCAGATGACGTCAGTTTTTTGAAAAGCGACGTTGCCGATCCTTTGGACTGGCAAACAAATGAAAAATAAAAGTTTTAACTTTAATTGATCTCACAATTCAGTTCACATTATGACAACTTTTTTTTCCTTAATTACTTAATAATTACCACTATAAAAAAAAGCTGTGTATGAAAACAAACCATACTGATGTCGTCAAAAGTACAAACAAGATTTGCCAAAAAACAAAACAAAAAAAAACACAAGGCCTGGAGTCTTTTAAGGATAAAATATTATGTACAATAAAAAGCACGCACCAAGCCTACCATCCAAGTTTCAAAGGGTTTGTTCCTGAACAGGCAGATACAGATAGGCTTCCTTGCAATTGGGAGTTGATTTTATTTGTCCTAATTGTGAGCTGCGCTCTACTGACAGGTTCCTAAGGGGTCAGATGAAGGACAAAGTTAAGATGTGAAAAAAAAATTCACAAGTTAAACTGGGTCATTATGTTATGACCTTTCAGTGACGTGAATAGGCGGCCACTGAATCTTCAGTCTCGTGTCACTATAATAAATAGCTGCGCGTCAGACAGCAGAGACGGCCTGGCTATTATAATCAGTGGACTCCATTTTGAGGATGTAAGGGATGATGCTGTCAATCTGCACGTTGCCAATGAGCCCAGCGAAAAACAGCTCCTCGGTGACAGCTGCACTTATCAGCCTGAGGGCAGGGAGACGCAGCAACAGCTTGGATAACCTGGGATTGATGAGAAACAGACATCAAATTCAACATGTAACAAGTAAATCTACGAGAACAGCACGCACACACGCGCGCACACACACACACAACTCTGTCCTGCTTTTTAAGAGTTAAAAAACTTATGGTGTGTTTCCAGCATTGCCAGCGTTATGCAGCACAGAGGTGAAACCTACAAACCTGTAAGAGTCTTCTGGATATGTTCTGGTTACATAGTCCTGCAGCTCCATGTAGGCTTTTTCCTGGAATCTCTCTATCTGTGGGATATTATCTATGCCCGGATGATCTGGTACAAAAAATAATGTATACGCACAGTCAGACTTGAGTACACCAAGCAATCTGCTTTTGTGCGAATCGGGGGGGGGGATTGTCTACGCACCAGGGCTGAAGAGTACAATAGCTTTGAGGTAGGCATATTCATACGAGTCGGGGGAAAGCTTGGACACGCTGTTACAGAACTCCTGCATCCTCCAAATGTGCTCCATCACTATTTTCACTCTCTCTGGGGACAGCTTCTCTGTGAGACCAAGGAAAAAAAAAAAAAAAAGGACACGATGTAACAGACATGCCACAAAAGTGAATAAGACAAGATAGGGGTAGGAATTGATAAGCATTTGCTTCCTCGTCCTCCTTTTCGAACGGGAAACTGTCAACATTTTGTTTTTTCTTTGTGAATAGGATGGCTTTTAATGATTTTGTGTTTATTTGTTTTTTTATATGCATTAGCACTTGTTGCTTCCATTTTCAAAATAAAGATTTGTTTGACTCATTGAACATCTTGTGTTACTGTCCCCTGAGTCTGTCTAGCTTAACAGCTTTCCTCTTTCTCAAACTGTACACAAGTATTAAACCTCTCAGGAAGACAGCAGCAGAGCTCTCCTACCTTCCTGTAAGCTGGTCTGGAGATGGTTGATAATAGCACTTAAGATGGTGCCGACATTCATTACATTTGAACACTGTGCCAGACCCAGGGCAAAAAGTTCATTCCAGCAGGCTTTCATCAGGTTAATGTCATTGTCTTGCCCGCTGTAAAACAAAATGTACATGGTTAATGTACTACAAAGGACAGTGCGTGCACATGTAACGGCGCACTTCAAAGACACGTGATTTAACAGACATTATCCACAAAGAATATTCTTGCAACAACAGGCTTACCCGAGGGTTTGAAAGGCAGGTATGGAGCGTGCCCAGTGCATAGAGAGAAAAAGTAGCCGTGAAGCCGATTCACAGATGTAGTTGACATTGAGGTACTCTGGCACAGGCAAAGGCATCATAAGCTGCAGGAATGGGGAAAGAAAACAAAAATATGCTAACAATACAGCTCTGTTTAACACAATCAGGTGTTTTTATCAAAGGGGAGAGTCACAATCAGTGGCTGTCCTTTTACCTTGAAAGGGATATGGCTGTCAGAAAGTAGAGGTCCTTCCAGCTCCACCACAGGGCCCGACTGGTCCCCTGATATCAACTGCATTGTAGCCTCCAAGGACTCTCCTGCTGAGCCATCACCAGGGTGCAGGACTTTGGCCAGGGTGTCAAAAGCTCTAATGATACACAACATATACACTTATTATATTTTAAAAAATGCTTGCACTGAAAGATCCTCACATTTGGATTTATAAGTTGTATATCACAGGAGATTCATCACAAAGCAACACAGCACCACTGTCACAGATGCAAAATGCTATACTTTTGATCAGCAGAGTGCCAGTCTAATTAAAGCCTTAAGATCAAATTAGAAACCACATGGCCCTGCAGGAAATTCAATTACAGCTTTATGACAAACAGAAAATAGAAGCCAGAGAGTTTCGTGAGTTTCATTCTGGTGCTTCTTTAGGCCTTGGCATCAGCATCGAAGCATCTTGATTTCTTACGACAGCTCTCACCTCGAGATATCACTTGCAGTTTGTTCATCTCCCTGGATATCGGTCATTGAGCTGTCACCGTTGCTAAGTGTTTCAGCTCCCATCAGATCATTTCCGCTGTCACTCGCTTCTCTGCTCTTGTTGAGGTGGGCAAGGGATGTTACTACATTTGCCAGTGTTCCAAGGTCACCCTGGCATGGGTCCTCCTGCTGAGGAGGGGACAGTTGTTATCGAACATTCTGGTCACTGAACTGCTCCCAGAAACAACAGGGACAAAACTGGTTCACAGCAAACTTATTAGGACACGTCTTCATCAGTGAACGTGCAATGAGTTTTGTTTGTTTGTTTAATCCTAAGCACTCTAAAGTTCTCTGCTTGTATATAAGGTAGAAAACATATAAGCATAATACAGTTTTACTGCATCCGTGTTACCTTTTCAGGTGAAGCTGGAATCAAGATGGTGTTTTCCAGCTTGGAGAAGGGTTGCTGGATGTTGAGCAACATGCTTGACTCAAGCAAACTTGTAGATCTGAAGTTAAAAGATTTGACATCACATATTGCATTATACTTTACAAGGCCCGTGTAGCAAAATAATCATTTCCAGGCAGAAATATTAATCGAGCTTCTAATTGTATATAACGTTACATAAAAGACTTCCAATGTAAGTTCAATATAACTAAGCAAAGGCATTGGAAATGTAGAAAAATAACATGTACAGCACATTTTATTTATTATGTTTTCTTACACTGTGGACAGTTAAGGGGAAGCAGAATTCAACAAAACTAATAATAATAACAACTGTCTTATCAGTATATTAGAGTTT
This sequence comes from Perissodus microlepis, assembly GCF_051167445.1. Lineage (NCBI taxonomy): Eukaryota > Metazoa > Chordata > Actinopteri > Cichliformes > Cichlidae > Perissodus > Perissodus microlepis. The sequence continues at coordinate 16,078,803 of NC_140467.1, forward strand.
AAGTAAGATTTACCGAGCAGTTTCCTTGTCGGATGCAAAAGTAGGTGTAGCAGCCAGAGGGCTACACAAGTTCTTGCGGATGTAGATCTTTTCAGTGGAGGCTGCACAGTTGACGGATTTTTCTCTCGCAGTGACTTCAACAGGCTTCCTCTCACACTGAACAGCTAAGAGACCAAAGTCATAGTCACGTCAGTCTTTAATCATGCAGGTTCTTAATAACTTAATATAGTATTACAGTTTCTTACAGTCCTGCTTCATGCCCAGAGCTATACAGCGCTGCAGTCGACAGTACTGGCAGCGATTTCGGTGTAGCTTGTTAATAGCACATTCTCCGGAGCCCCTGCATGTGTACACCAGGTTCTTCCTTATGCTGCGTTTGAAGAAGCCTTTACAGCCTTCACAGCTAACGGCTCCATAATGACGTCCTGAAAGATGAAAGGGAAATGTAATCAGGTGTGCTTATGTGTCATTTCAATACCAACATTATAAAAAAAATATCTCTTTCTCTCTATACACATATATATATATACCTAATGCATACCTGAGGCCTTATCCCCACAGACAACGCAGTACTCCACAACAGGCTTCACAATAGACTGGTCTGAGCTTTCAGTCACAAACTGCCAAACAACCCCAGAAATTGAATAATTTAATACAGCAAACACTGCAAGCAGGCTGACTAAACATATTCATGCCCCAGTCATTAGACTTTTCAGCTTGTTTATCAAAACTGGAAGGAGTCAATAACATCTTCAGGCAATACCTGAATCTGCTGCCCAGTGAGTTCAGGGGAGGCAAACAGCAGCTGGTTAACCCCAGAACCATCTGGAGTAGTGAGGATGACCTTGTTGGGTGAGCCTTCCTGCTTGGCCAGAATTACTTTCCCCCCAGAAGAATAATCAGCATTTGCTAGGATAAACTGCTGCTTTCCAGGGGAAGATGGCTCAAGTGCTGTGACGATCTGGATCTTCTGTCCAGTCTGCTGATCAGTTACAATCTGTTAAAAAAAAATAAAATTATATATATATATATCAAAACATGAGCAGGTGTTTACTGCATGTGCTGAAATGATAAGTGGAAATGACACATTTTACAAGCAAATTGCGCATCTTTATTTATTCACACAAATTCACAGTCTCTGGGGGAGAACGGGCCATATCGTCACCTGGATTCTGTGTCCTAACGCCATGTTGTTGTCTGCAGACACAAGCTGAATCCTTTGAGCCTGTCCATCCATTCTGATATTGCACACACCTTCCTCCACCACCGTTCACATCAGTGCCCCATGAAACAGGCACACCTGTACAATTAAACATCTGTATTACTCTGTTGGGATCAGAGAATATCCTTTCAAAAAAAACAAAAACAATTACTTCACAATGTTCTTACAGTAAACAAATCCCAGAATCACTTATCAGCACTTCTGATTTATCATCCTTTCCCCCACGATAAAAATATGTTTTTCTAATGCTGAGGCTTTTTCTAAAAATATGCATGACTGGTTGTTTTGCACAAAAATTCAACAGAAAAGCAAAGTCAGCAGTGGCTTCACAGTAAATTGCCGAATAGTTCTTAAAACAAACTGCCAGTCGTTTCATTTTTCAACACACTGATTGACTGGCTAAATAAAGTCAGTCTCAGCTGATATACAGAAATGCTTTCCTATCTAAAAATAAACATTAAAGTCAACCTCAATAATATTCTATAGGTTGAGATCTAGCAAATACATTTTAAGAACTGTGATATAAAAATTTAAAAAAAAAAAGAAGTAACACATTTTTCAAAGTAGTTTTCTTTACTCAATTGTAAAATATGTTTTTGTTCATCAAATGGCATCAAATAACAAGAAAAGGCACAGACTTCTCTTAAGTAAGCAGAAATTTGGCGACCAAAGAGGGTTTGGCCTTCTACTACAGTGAAATCACGAGAACTTGATGAAAGTATTTTTTCAACAATTTTTTTTCAATAATTGGGGCCACATTGCCCTTTGACTTAACTATATGCAGTTCAGTCGACACCACCACAGGTCAGTTTGAGTCAGGAAAATCCCTCAGTTCACAGTTCACACTTGTTGAAAAGTGTTTTACAATGAACAGTGCAAATAATGCAGGAAGAGGTCACCCTGGAGTTACATTTCCTCTGTTATCATTGAGCCACCAACAACAACAATAATAATTATAACATTAACAATAATAATATTAATGATAATCTCATATTTCTGGACAATAGCCGTAGTCTATAAATAGGAGGAACAAACACAATCAAAGTTAACCTGATTAATTAACTGATAACATGTTAATAAAAATAGTAATGTAAAATAGCAGAAGACTCATCTTTTAATCACAAAAATATTTCTTAGGTTCTACCAAAGATCTGATTAGTGTTTTTTAATAATCTGATGTCTGCAAAGGGAGCTGGGACAACGTGATATATTTCAACTAAGAGCAAGTAAGTCTGGCAGAACTTATACTTACATAACCAATAATTATTCATACTCCAGTTTTCTCCAGTAGCTGTCCTTTTAGTTACAGCCCGACATCTGTTTATATTTTTAAATTATGTCAAAAGCTAATAAGTCATGCATTGCTTGAAATAACTTTTACTAAACCAATATAAAAATATAGGTATTTAATCTGTTATGTTCAGTGTCAGTAACTACACGTTAATTTGTGGCCTGTGCTAACCAATCAAGCCGGTGCTAGCTCGAAAATGCACTATTGGTGGCCTTGCGATAAAAGACAGCTTAATGTCGCGGTGAAGTAACAATAAATGAGCGACAAAGACACTGTATGAAAACATACATGCTCCTGACAGCCAACTATTTAAAATCGATACGGAAGATAAAGGTATTTCTTTTCCTGTGGGTGAAAGGTCAACATTGAAGGGTTAAAGCATGCTAGGGTTCAAGGCCCATGATGCCGAATCGTACAGTGAACAGTTGCGCTCCGTTTTTCATAACTGACCAAAAATCGCAATAATTCTGGCACCGGACTTCCACGCGAGTCGGCATTTGAGAACAGCTCACGATTTAACACTTTTAAATTGCTGCTGTTATACTCACACTTACGGAAAGGATGCTGTTGCTTGCTTTACGCAGTGTGGTTTGCGACGCTAGCACAGCAGCTAACATTAGATAGCCGTAGCACGGTTAGCTAAAGCGGCTAACATAGCTAGATAGCATATATGTTGACGATATTACTGACGTTATGCGCTAACCTATGATGTTAGCTCTATAACTGTCTGTAGAGTCTCCCAAACATAGCAGAATCTTTACATACTTGCCGATCTTATGTCTTATGCTCCCAGCTCCACACGACAGTGCTAGCGAGCTAAATTAGCTTTTTGCTAGTTGGTAGCTAATGGCAGCTTCCCTACTGTAGACCTACTGAACACTCCCTCCCTTCCTGTGTTACTGGCCGCTCACAGATCCTTCTTTAACCTCTCCTGTCCGCATAACTAATAAAGTCTTACCTTTCGACGAGCTGTTGGGTCAGATATTTTCCTGCCTTAAATAAATTAATATTTTTAAGTGTTTGCTGCAGGTAGTGGGAGGGTCAGAGTTCGTGACCTTTTTTTTATCAATAAATAAGACTCGCACATGCGCATTTGGGCAACATCGATTCATATCGTGTACACTAAAACCTACAGCAATTGTCATGTTTAGACGTCACATTCCTAGTAAACCGTTCATAATGTAGTCTTCCTTTCATTATACTCTTTCATGACAAAAATCTTTCATTTGATTAATTTTTTTCTCAATGACAATATACTTTAAATTGTTAAATCATTTTTTTTGGTTATTTTTGTCACATAGTTTTAGGTTTAAGTTTAATTCTGAAATTATTTTAAAACAGCTTCTGTCACACCAGCTATTATTCCATTGCCTACAATGTCCTAGACCATTTTCTCACAATCCCTGCACTTGAATGATTTAGCAAGAGTACACACAACTGGGCTTAAATTTGTGACATATTACATTAGTGAGGATTAGAGATTGCACAACATTTTTCTTATCTGTTGGGTTACGATGTCTTCACAGCAAACTGATAAATTTACATTGAAGATTACGATAAATTCAGCAAACTGTTATGAAGACATTGTAAGCCTTTTGAAATTTCATAATCAAATGTTGAAAATATTGCACCTTTATACTAAAAAGGGACACAATGACAAAAAATGAACCGCCCTCTTTTAAGCGCAAATAAATTCATTTTACATACCCAGCTTTTCGATACATAAAGTGCAGATAAAAATAGCACTTTGTGATCTTTTTATCTAGAAGGGTGCTATATAAATAAAATTTTAAATTGTCTCATTACATGTCTTTTCCAGTATATTCTTGACTGGTTACTGGTTCTATATTATTATAATTGAGAGTGAATAAAGTGACATAAATAAATAATATTTAGTTCCATATAACAGTAGCATAAAAATAAGTGATGCCATTTGCTCTGCTGTCATTACTTGAAGAATTATAATTGTAAAGATAAATGAATAATCCTAAAACTATGCTTTGGTAATTTATGTTATGTAATGGATGGTCTTACAATGCTGTGCATGTCATGAGCTGCCCATATTTTGCTAGCAAAGTAGGAAATAGGTGCAATAACTTAATGACACATGTAAACATAATTAGAAATAGTCTATAAGGCAAAAACAGAGTGTGTACAATTTTAATGACACTGAAAGTCAGTATGACAGTCAGTATGACTTTCAGTATCATGTGTTTCTTCAACACAGCCTGAACTCTCGTAGTTAAACTTTCTTGTAATTTCTTAAAGAAATTTTCAGGAACAGTTCTCGAGGATTCTTGAATGACATTATTTTTAAAAAAGGATGAACCCACACTGCTTCAATAGTGTTGATCTCTGGGGAGACCAATCCATGACTGACACTGTTGTGTGCTTTGATGTTTCATGGCACATCAAAATCTGCCAGTGCTTCTTTGTATTCATTCCATCAGTTTAGATAAAATCCCCCACACCACTGACTGAATTCCAAATCCAAACCATGTTTACAGGTGACTGTAGACACTCACTGTTGTATCTCTTTCCAGGCCTCTTCTGGACACATTAACAAAATTTGGGGTCATCACCTCATAAGACTGATTTTAAGTCCAGTTCTTGTGTACTTTGGCATATCTCATCCTTTTCTTGTTTCCATCCCTTAAGAATGGCGTTTTGCCTGCCACCCTTCCACTGAGACCATTTCTGATGAGGCTTCAATGAAAAGTAGATGAATCAGTTGAAGGACCACATGCATCTCTCAGGTCCTGTGTCAGGTCTTTGCTTGATTTTTTCCTATTTCTTAAGGACATAATTTTCAGATACTGTCCAGCTGATGTTGAAGCGCCTTGGGGCGACTGTTGTTGTGATTTGGCGCTATATAAATAAAACTGAATTGAATTGAATGTTGCTAGTAGCTCTTTGAGAATCACTTTGTTGGTGCAAAACTACTATTTTTATGCCTGCCAAACGGTGTTAAATTACATCTTTTTGCAACAGGCTGCTAGTAACACAGCGTGTAACGATAAAATTTAGGTACAAGGACTGGACTGAAAATGAATGAAAAAGCAGACATGTCCAAAGAAGAAACTTTTAAAGACCTTCTGAAAGCCTTGAAGAGCTATGGCTCAAGAGCAATTCTGATAATGAAATGAGGGGTGACTCAAGATATCTGCAAAAGATTGTATAAACCTTTAAGATCCATCATGAGGACTTATATAATATAATTCACTAAACTGTACAGTCAATTTGCGGCATTTGCACCCAAATCACTTTTACTTATAAGTATAGCGTTAACATTGGAAAAGAATAACTTCAGCAAATATACATGCAACAACAATAAACACATGAAAATAAAAATTTATTACAATGACAGAATTTGAGCAGTAAAAATTAATTTCTTGTCAATCTAATTACAATCACTTCTGTTTACATAGATATATATTTAGGGTATAATCATATGAAGCCATTTGATTGACTTAAGTGCAGAACCCATTATGGGACAGTTTGAACGGTGAATTCTCCACCAATACATCATTGAGACTTCAGATTGCAGACTCCAGTCTAAGAATATAAAGTAAACATTTCTTACCCAAGCAGGAAGTGAACATTGCTTTAACATTGCTCTGAACGTGCTCTATGGTAACTTATGAAGTGTGAAAAAAAAAAAAAAAAGCATTCCCAAACCACAAGAAATACCCACATAATTTATTTAGGAATCTGCTGGATAGACGTGTGTTCACATGTTATGACAGCAGCCGTGTCCATAGTAACTAATGGATAATTCTCTTTTTCACCAAATCTGTGCTATGGCAATCCAAGCACAACATTAGACAATTGCATTAAAAGCATAACCCAAAATTAAAGTCTAAAAATGGATTTCTGACATTGAAGCCTAAACTTTTTAAATGCATGGGGAAAAGATTCATGTGACTGTGCAAAAATAAAAATGGGTAAATCCCATCTCCACAAGAGAGCTCTAAAAACAATGTAAAAGTAGTTACAGTAATTACAATAAAAACAAAACGCACAAAACTGGTGACTCCAGATGCTGTTTACAGATTTCTGGGAGCACTGAGGTAAAACATTTTCAGCCGAGGCAAGCACAGCCAGCAGCTTCACACAACAGATATTAAAGCACAGCAGCCTCTTTAAAAGACGTGATCCATCTGTTAAAAAAGAAAAAAGAAATATTAATATTATTACAATATTTTTATATTATTAATATTGTCACTATATGCAATAATAAATAGCATAGCTCTCTACAGTACTTTTGGGCAGTCTCTGGGCTGTCAGCTTTAAAAATGTAGTAAACTTTGTTTTTGTGGTAGAGTTTGAACTGCGACGTCTGTGAGGAATCAGCTTTTACAACAAATCCCAGCAGGGGCAGACTCTCCAAAGCTGCCACGTCCTGCATGAAGAAATGAAAAACAAACGTCGCATTAATTCTCTTTGTTCCAACTGCCATACTGAGCTTTTATTAATACAAGTAGAAGACTTTACCTCACTTGCTGCGTATTTGTACAGGACCTTGTCTTTAATGACAAACCATAACCTCTTCCCGTGCTTTTTAGCCACCTTGGACGCCTGCAGGTACCCACTCATAGAGGAGTCGTCTGTGTTGGCCGTCACCTTTACAAAGTAAAAGCAATCTGATGAGTTTTCTGAACATTATATGAACCCAAGTTGGGACACTGTAAAATGTAAATATAAACAGAATGCAAATCTTCTAAATCCAAATTTTTATAACAAGAATTGAAAACATTAAATGTTTAGAAATTTTACTATTTAATGAAAAATATTAACTCATTTTAAATTTGATGGCAGCAAAACTTCTCAAAAAGTTGGAACGGGGGAAATAAAGGCTGGAAAGGACTTTCTATAACTAATTAACCTGGATACATAAAGTCTTCAAAAGATTCAGAGATTCTGGAGAAATATATCATGCAAAGAAGAAGCCATATGTGAACATGATCTAGAATCACTGCCATCTTCTCTGGACCAAAACTCATTTAAAATGGACTAAGGCAGGGGTGTCCAACTCCAGGCCTCGAGTGCCGGTGTCCTGCAGGTTTTAGGTGTGTCTTTGATCCAACACAGCTGATTCAAATGGCTAAATGACCTCCTCAACATGTCTTGAAGTTCTCCAGAGGCCTGGTAATGAACTAATCATTTGATTCAGGTGTGCTGACCCAGGGTGAGATCTAAAACCTGCAGGACACCGGCCCTTGAGGCCTGGAGTTGGGCACCCCTGCAATAATGGGTCTTCTGGTCCTCTGGTGGTGTCCACGGAACAGTTTTCCGCTTTCCCTTAGTCCAGGGGTAGGCAACTCCATGCCTCGAGTGCCAGTGTCCTGCAGGTTTTATGAACTTGTTGAGGAGGTAATTTTAAATCAGCTGAGTTGGATCAAGAACAAATCTAAAACCTGCAGGACACCAGCCCTCGAGGCCTGGAGTTGGACACCCCTGCCTTATCAGCATTCAGTACAAAAGCCTGGATCTCTGATGGTACGGGGGGGTCGCACAAGAGCTTATGGAATTTGTAGCTTGCATATCTGAAAAGCCATTATTAGTGCTGAGAGGTATTAAAAGCAATATATGGTCCCATACAGATGACATCTTTTTCAGTGAAGACCTTGTATACTTCAGCAAGAAAATGCTAAACTGCATACATCAACAGTCCGGATCTTTAACCTACTGAAAACATTTCAAGCACCATAAAACAATAAATACGTTAAAGAAGACCCAGGACTGTTCAGCAGTTAGAATCCTATATCAGACAAAAATGGGACAACATTCCTCTTTTGAAAGTCCAGCAGTCCAAAATTTTAAACATCTGGGAACTGCCCAGATGTTTAAACTAAATAAATAAATAAACTACTGCAGTAATAAGGTTGTAATGGAAAGTGTATACAGATGAGGGCGACATATGAACTACCTCTTTGAGGGTTGCGGGTATCAACTTCTGCTTTTTGTGGAAAGTAAACGCAGTTCTTTTTCCAAGTTGATGGGTCTGTTCGCCTTTCTGCTCCAAAAGAACTTGGAAACACTGGTCACACACTCGAGTAAACTTGTTCTTTTTATATTCGAGAGGGAATTCATTGGAGGAGCAAGATTGGCACACAACCTGTGGAAGAATAAAGCACAAGTTTTACTTTTTTTGCCCTTCCATCTCTCCCTCATTCTGGACAGTAAGCATGTTGTACAACTGATGCCCCACCTTTCCGCACGCACGGCAGTGATGTCTCCTCCACGTTTGGGTGAACTTGGAGGTGCAGACCATACACATGGAGGCCCGCTTGTCAGGGATCCATATGGGGGCTTTGGATCCCAAAGGAGCACCATCGCCAACATCAGTGCCATCCAGCTGAATATGAGTGGAACAAAACAAAATGAAGGCACACAGGAGTTTCAGTGGCTGCTCATACAATGTTAAATGTTGCTCACATATGGCAACAGCCGGAGATGTACTTTTTTAAGTGATCTTACCACATCTTGAGGCTTGCCAGGGGTAAAGCTGCTCGTCTTCTTGGTGTGTTCACTGATCGCTGTGGAAATCGCTTCAAGCCATTCGTCCTGTTCCTCGGCCGAGCTACAGAAAGAGAAAACAGAGCATATGTAAAAGAAACAAAAAAACAAAATAGATTCAAGAAAAAAAAGAAAAAAAAAAAGAACATACACTAATGAAATAAAATGTAATAACAACAACAACACACCATCTTAAATTACAAAGGCCTCTTTCATTTCTGATCATTACCTCGCGGAGAGAATGAAAGAGCGCTCCACGCTCACGATGTTCAGCTCGTTCTGATAGGCCTCTTGACTCGGTTTGCTAACCTGTAATTATTTTCACTGTGAGCCGTGATGCCAGGATAAAAATGATCTCGTGATGTGAGAAAATGTGAAAATTGACAAACAGAATAAGAAAGAGTTCTCACCTTCATTCCTCTGAGGGGCAGCGTGTTTTTGAACATGTACTGGCCTGACTGAACGGGTTTGGTGTACAGCAACATGTCGTTAAACTAAATGGAAAATGACATGAAACATTTTCATTCTGTCATGACCATCGAGTCTCAAATACACCAGTAATAAGATTAATGAGATCATAAAAATGTGGGAGAAATATCAAACAAATGTGGAAAGACATCTGAGCACCATGAAAGCTAAATCTATTAATCAATCCAAGTTCCTTATATCAGCTCAACAGAATGTATGACCACATGTTTTACTAGGAAGGGAACCATGAGTGGAGGCACATGACAGAAACACTGCTGTTTGATTGTGATTTGGTTATGAAAGCATAAAAGGAAATATCGACTATACCAGGAAGAACATTCTGGGCTGCATGACTTTCCTGGACAGCTTCATCAAGATCCCCTCTTTAAGGTATATCTGGGAAAAAAAAAAAAGGGGGGGGGGGGGGGGGGGGAAGAAATCACAAAAGTGTAAATTAGCAAAAAATATCTGACCCTGATCCTCCCCATATTTTACTTTATCACTCTTCTAACTGCCTTTTCTTTATCCAGAACTACTTCTTGCAACTTGTGAAGAAAAGTACTTTGCAGAGCTTGAAGTTCATTATTTTCTCCAATTGATGGCCTAGAGAAGGTCAATATTAGCAGCCCGCCTTAATAATCACGTGGCAGCATGGTGGCTCAGTGGTTAGCAAGAACATCCTGGACTCAGGCACACTCATGTGTGCTGTTTTCATGGTGTCCCAGTGCTTGTGTGGGAGCTTCAGTTTCGCCCATCAATAAATAACATGCTACGTTAACGCTGCCTATGTCAGCCCAGGAAACTCTTGCAAAACATATTGTTAATCTCAACTGAGGAAACATTGCGTTCCCACTTTCTCACCAAGTGGAACAACTCAGTTAAATATGCCCAAGCATGGTATGTAAAGATCAGGCTACTCAAATAAACCAGACTCTGGTGGTTACACCTGCTTGAGTACAGTATGTATCGCCTAACGGGAAACCAGTTTAGCTGCTTCAGTTTTTCCCAGGGTCCTTCATGCTGGAAAAGCGTGATGGCTCACATGGCTCACATTAGAATCAGAGAGACATCATCCGTGTTAGCACAGCCTTTGCTTTTCCTACATTGACATTGCCTGTGTGTACGTACTAAATCTTACAAAAGCTTTATGACCTCACCCGGCCAGGCTGGACAATCTCATGGTTGCCAATCAGACGGCACTGGACACGGATCAAACTCTGGAAGATATCCTGAGAAAAAAAACGAGTGGAATGTGTAAGTAACGTGTATTAGGAATTTACCACGTGATTGCTTATCATGAAATTTCTATTTTGCTCTCACCCCTTGTTTCATGAAGTCATTTGCATGACTGGCCACCTCTTTCACTATAGCAAGGGCAGCTGAATGGACACAAATTTGTAATTGTCACACACATGACATGAAATATTTCCATTCCACTAACACCATCAAGAATATTTACGGATCTGCAGATTTAAAGAAATTAATAAAAATAAAGGTTATGTCGTTACCTTCTGTGTCTTTGTAGTCGTCTGCATCTTCAGGCAGGTTTTTTAGATAATCTAAAACAAAATAAAAAAACATTTAAGTTTTGCTATCAACAGTGTAACCACAACAAGTGATCAATAAGTACGCAAATGGGTGTTAAGGGCTCAGTCTCTATATCCAATTCCTGGAATGATTCAGAACTTAAATCCTGGATGAAAAGGTCTCCAGGTGTTTACGTAACGCAGCTATACAAGAGTGACGTGGGAAACATTCATCATATGTTGGCACTGACCGATTAACCAGACTCGTGAATCCACAAGCTCACTCTTGTTGAAGCTTACGTTATGTCACCAAATCTGATTCGGACTGTACTTCAAAAGCCTTATTATACAAGGAGTCAAGAAGGAGCACAAAAGATTTTCGTAATAAGCACCAGAGGGCAGCATGATGCCTGAGATGAGACATCAAAGGCTGCGCCAACGTGTACAGTTTAGGAGTCCAAAACTACAACAGTGAGCTGAGTTTGTACTTAAGTTAAACTCACCTTTAAGTATTAAATAAGAAACGTAAAGATCTATTTCAATGACTCTTTATTTACAGGTTTACCTGTGAGTAGCAGCTGATACTGAGGAATCCTCTGTACAGGTTTTAACAGGTAATGCTTCAGAGCCAAGCTGGCGCAGCGTGGACTAGCCTTAACGAAAAAAGAGAACAAAACCAAATCAACATTTAATGGTTTTTGTTTTGTTTTTGAAAAAGTGAGCAAAGACACCCACTTACACACGGAACAGGTTGAGCACCATTACCTCAAATTCCCGTACTACTGCGCCAAATGCTGGATTCTTCTTAGTCTGCTCATCCAGAAGAACCACATTCCTGTCAAACTCACGAATGTATGTCGAGTACATCTTCAGATAGGGCCCCTGTTTCAGGAAAATGTCTGCTACCTGGGGATTCTCGCTCCTGTAAACAAAACCGAGCAAAAAGAAAAACACTGGTCAGTTCCTCGATCCATCTAGGTGATTAGGTGGGGGGGGGGGGGGGGGGCATATTTTGGTTTTATAGTATCTATTTTTTCTCCTATAGAGTAAATGAAAAATCAAAAACATGTGAAAATATATATTCTTACCCAGAGCTTGAATACTTCCTTGTGGATCATGAACAGAAAAAATTCACCAATGTTCTGAGTTTCCTCTTTACCCGACTAACCACACTTTCAACAGGCACTAACAGCACCACATAGGACCGTGGGCATTAGTATGGAGTTAAAACATAAAAACATCCCTCTACCTCTGAAGACTATCAGTTATTACTGCATGGTTTAGCTCCCAATCTGCAACAAGAGCACATGTAAAGCTCTCAGTAAAAAAACTAAAAAACTTCGTTATACCATTTAGCTATTCTTTGTCTCAGTTCAGAGAGGAGGTTTTGGTTGAGTTCGTAGAGCTGTGGGAGGGAGTACAGTATCTGGTTTAGAAGACGGTCCTCAATCACAGGCTTCCCACTCTGGCGAGAGGCTTTAGACACTGCATCACGGAAGTCCTGTTGATAGACAGATAAAAAGTCAGATGGACACAGCTTAAGTGCATTCTTAAAAGACAATTAAATTCTGTTTTATTTGCATAGTGCTAAATCACAACAGCTGCCTAAAGGCACTTTATGTTGCAAAGTAAAGACCCTACAATAACACAGAGAAAACCCCAAAAATAAAATGACCCCATATGAGGAAGCACTTGGTGGCAGTGGGAAGGAAAAACTCCCTTTTAACTGGAAAACTCCGGCAGAACCAGGCTCAGGGAGAGGCGGCCATCCCCTGTGACCGGTTAGGGGTTAAGGGGGCAAGACAGGACAAAAGACTCACTGTCATTCTTATAAAATAAATCAGGACCAAAGAAATAATAAATAAAGAGCAGCAAACACTGAGGGTACCATTTATGGTTCGTTTTCTGGTGGTTTATAGAGACACATGGCAAATAAAACTGCCAACAGACCATGTACCCAGCAGAGAGCTCCTGTGGTTAACGTGCGATTTCCTTCTACCAAAAAAAAAAAAAAAAAAAAAACAGCTGACAGTGTAGGAGGCGGCTCACATGGTGAAGGATGTAGCAGAAAAAAAATTAAAAACATATACGTTTCACGAGATAAGAAAAAAAACTACGCTGCAGACAGTCAGCAGTAACAAACGTGTGACGTTAGCCTTGTTGGTTTTGAGCAAAAGGCCAGTTTGGTTATCTTGTTTCCATTATAACACATGGGTTAGACAAACAAAGCAGCTAAATCAAAGTAGCTTTTATTGTCTGCATTTAGATCCCGAGAACGTCTAAGAATATGCATTACCAGATAAATCAGATAGAATACACATGCTGTGGTGAGTGCTGATGTCTGTTTGAGGATCTGACAGAGCTGGGTAAAATAGAAAGCCACTTCAAAATTGCTTTGAACTTCATCTGATCTGTTCTTCACAACTGTGCAATCCACGGAGACTTGAGCGCTTCCCGTGTATGCTATACAGTCATAGACGGGAGTCGTCGCTTATCACTCAAGGCTACTACGTCTTATGTACCAGCCCTGATCAAATTTCCTCACACTTGACACTGCAATTCCTGAATTTATCACATCTCCTCTTCCTGAGCAGATATGATGAACTGTCAAGAAAAAGCGACTCAACAAACAAACAGAAGCAGATGTGGAGATTCTCGTAGAGGTAGGGAGTGCTTTACTTCACCGATCTAAGAGTGGGTTGGCAAAGAGTTGGTTAGACTGGTTGGACGACACATAAAAAAATATTGTTCTTCCCTTCTTGTCGCATAGCAAACACTGCAGGGGAAGTACAGCATAGGAATCAGATCATTTTTTTGGCAGCGGTTAAAACAACGCGACTGTGTATCATTCAGAGCAAGTGTAGTGTTACAATAAGAACCTTTTATTTAACCTTTTCCAGAAGGACGGAGAAAAGTCTATTCTGCCCTTCTAGGAGGATCAAATCAAACACATATGGAGAATGTGGGCTCCGACACTAGACCAGCACTGGCTCAAATATATACCCACAGCTCTTTTCATGGCAAACACAGTGGTTGCTTTTGTTTAAAAGGTGACATGTGGAAGTACTCACAACATGAAGCAGCTTCAGGACGTCAACAAACCTGGAAAAACAAAATACAGCTATAATGGTTACACAATCGCTGCCTCCATACAACAATACATCATCATGTTTTGTGAGGTTTTGACATATATGTGTGTCTACCCATTACAATGAAGGTGAATGGAAATTGTTTTGTTTTTTTCCAGTCAGGCGCTTACACACAGATCCTGCAAGACTCTACCATCTGTTGGGTGCAAGTGGAGCAGTGTGTCAAACATATGGCCCAGGGGCCAGAATCAGCCTGACAAAGATTCCAATCAGGCCCGCTGGAAGGCTTTGCAAAATGTGAAGGAGTTCATAGATTTTGATCATTTAACTGTACTTTCACGTTTTACAGCTTTCCCTATGGAGAAAGACCTCCCCCACTGCCATTCATACTACACCAAAGTAGTTTTTTTTTTATTTATATAGCACATTTAATGACAACAGCAACGCTGACCAAAGTGCTGTACAGAAATACAAAATAACTAGTACCAAGTAACTTTTATTATTAGCACCAAGCACCAATTACCTCTCATACTGTATTAAAAGCCAGTGAATACAAATGTATTTTTAGATGAGATTCAAATTGATTGACAGTAGGAGCCTGTCTGATGTGTTGGGGTAGATTATTCCACAGTTTAGGTGCTACGACCCCAAACGCTCGATCGCCTCTGTGAACCAGCCTAGACCTTGGTATGGCTAAAAGCAAAAGATCATTTGTTCTAAGACATCTAGAGGGCGCATAAGGCTGCGAGAGGTCAGACAAATACCCAGGAGCCTGTCCATTCATGGCTTTATAATCAACAATAACATTTTAAAATCAGTTCTGAAGTGAAAAGAGAGCCAGTGGAAAGAGGCAAGCACCGGGAAATACGTTCACATCTTTTAGTTCGCATCAGAAGGCGAGCTGCAGCATTCGGGACCAACTGCAGTCTTGCAAGGCAGGTCCGACTAATTCCAACATATAATATAGTTAAACAATACAAGACACACACCAGATGATCTGGATGAGCTACTAGAACTTTTTCTTTAATATTTCATGTAGAAAAACTGAGACGTACTGTTGAATTTGCACTTCTTAACAATTAAATGTTTAGTTAAATGGCTTTTTCTCCAGTCTTTTTCCCCCAGTGTGTAAGTTAATGTTGCAAACACCAAGAGAAACTTTTAATCTACAAAAACCCACAACAAACCTGAGAGACAGACATCCCAAAATCTGGGCAAAATTATCCTAGACTATGTGCACACGTGGAGTTCAAGAAATGTAAACGAGGGAAAAAAGGACACTCACACACTCTCAGAGGTCATAATTTCTTGTGCAATGTTGAATATCTTGTTTTTCTTCTTTTCACTCGCCGTCTGATGAAGACAATCAATAAAAACAGTACAGTTTGAATAAAACAGTACAGTAAATGTAGCACACACACTGCTCGCAGCAGACGTACAAGATGCAATAATAATATGTTAATCTATTAGAAACAGCATGAGGATGATGCTATAAATGTTTTTGTTTTTTTTCTTGTTAAAGGAAGGCGTGTTCTCTCCTGCAGGACTAAGTTGCATCCTTGAAATTCTTGCAATGAGCAAACCCTGTCAGGATCTAACAGCATCTGCTCCTCACCGTTTTCTCCTCTGGCTGCTCAGGGTCACCTTTACTTGAGTCAGAGCTGCTGTCATTCTCGCCTTCGTCTTCTGAGGTGGTCTGGATAAAGTCATCATCAAACGGCACCTCAAGAACAATGTCTTTTTCAAAGGAGCTTCTGTAAAAAAAAAGTCAGAAACACATGTTAGTCAAAGAGCAAAACAGGGACCGACAAACACAAACAGGGCAGGTAGTCTTGACACAGAACTACCTGAAGGCATTTATTCTGCATTTGAAAGGCGCTGACACACCTTTAAAATACACATGGCACACGAGCGAGGGGAAGGGAATTTCAGAAGAATGAGGAAGATTTCTGATATAAAAAAACCTCTCCTCAGCATTTAATCCCGAGAATTTCTTATACGGGAGCATTTATTATTAAAAGTCATAGAAATGCACACAGGAAAGGGAGGACTTGACACCTTTAAATGTTAAATCTAATTATCAATACAATCACAAGCCTACTCCTACTGCATCTTTTTACATCTGCTCTCAGAACTCAGAAATAAGGCATCGTCAGCAGTTTTAACAGGACTTCACATGAACAGCTAACAGGAAATTGTGCTAAAGATGCGCCGCATGTCTAAAATGCCACAATTCCCAGAGGATTCTCAGAAGGCACCTCCCTGAACAAAACTTACAAAGAAAGAAACCAGACAAAGCTAAGGGTCTGTGCCCATTTTACAACAGCTGTAGTACTTCGCAGTGAGCGGTCTCTGCTATGAGCCAACGTGTTTCCAACATGTGAGTGTTTGAACCAAAGCGCTGCGACATGCTAAGCTGTTGGAGGCAGCGTGTACAGTTACACAAACTGTAATCCTGTTATCCAGCTGACTTCTGCAAAACTGCTCATTCAAAACCAGACATGTGAAATTCTTTGCCTACTAACAGGATTACTACAAAGATTACTTCAGGGAATATACACACACAGGAAAAAATAATAATAAATTAAAAACTGGAGCCAATGAAGACGCAAACTCAGAAACATTTAAAAAAAAAAAAAAACAGAAAAGAATAAAAAGGGTCAGTTCAACAAAAGTGCAAAAAAGTAAAAACGTATCTATTTAGCACTGATCTGCTTCTTATGATGAATGTATGTAGATCTGCAGAAACGGTGCAATATCGAACAGTGCAAACACAAATCTGTACATAAACGGATTTAATGCACAAATCTGTGATATTTTCTCAGCTGAATTTGTTCATAATCTGCAAATAAAGTTAGAACATGTTCAGGAACAAATAATTAAGGCCTGGATGTCTTAGAAAGCACATCTTAAAACTTTACTACAACTACCACTAATAATGTTGATGATCAAAAATATTTCACCCATCCATTTTCCACTGATTCAATTTAGGATTGAAGGTGGAGGGGAGACGGCAATTGTTTGGACAAGTCGCTAAAATATTGCAAGAAAGCCATTTACAGTCACATTCACATCTATGGCCAGTTTAGAATCACTAAATAGTACCTGGAGAGGAAATGCAAACTCCACACAGAAAGAGCGGCCAGCCCGTGGATCAAACCCAGGAGCTTCTTGTTATGAGATGACAGTGCTGTCCAGCACAACACCGTGCCACGGTAACACTTTCATTAGCCATTATTTACAGTTTTCCAAAATGACAGAAACAAAATAAAACACTAATAGAATTTAATTAATGACAGAGGACAAAAATTATATTAAATGTTAAGAAAATGGGAGCAAGAGTAGACAGTGACTCAACATATAGTAGTTTAACAAACCAATACAAAGACCAAACAAAACTCGTCCTTCACACATGACACATTTGGAACAAATGTTCCAGTTACTATGATTATTTAAGTATATCTTATCCTGGTCAGGTACTTATCAATGAATGATAAGATGATGGTTGGCAATATTGCGCGTATGCTGGAGGATGTTTTTTGTTTTGTTTTTCCAGTAAGTGTAGTGCCTTTTTTTATTTTTTTTAATCTTGGGCTGATAGATCGCACGCTCCTTCCTTCATTTTGTTCTGGTCTGTTCATGCAAAGTCTTTTCTATTTTTATTGTTTGACTGATTTTTAAACCCTAGTCTCCAGGAAAATACTAATCATCAGCTCTATTATCTGAAACAGTTTTGAAAGGTGTTGCTGTTTTTGTGGCTTCCTCCTCTGACACTACTGTTTCCATTTCTTCACCCCTTATTTATTTAGTACTAACTTGATGCATCACCATCATCACTTTCTTCATTACATCTTAGTGTTGATCATGACATGCAGATTGCAGATTATTCTAAGTCACTACAGAACAAAACTGGCCAGTGGACACGCTTCATGAATCTGACGGGAATTTTGTGAGAAGCATAAGCACGTCGCCACCCACACATTTGCGAACAAAGCCCAGAAACTCCTTTTGTTCCCCTAATGCACACATCACTAACGGTTTTATAAACATATATACTTTTTAGCATTAGGTAGTTATAGTTGGGATTGTAGGTTTTTGGTTTGAAAACAAACAAATCTAACTATTCAGTAAAAGGACTAGATGTTGTAGTCCCTGATAATGGATAATCATTGAAAAATAAAGTCTTATATTGAGTTCTGATGAAAGGTTTCCTCTTTAAGCAGCAGATTTTTAATTCTATCACCTCCACTCTATTGAACTGAGCCTTTAAGAAGAGAAACAGGTGTCGTTTTAGCGTCTTCCTAACACCAGATAACCGCAGAGCTGCAAACACAAAGACACTGTGAAAGCGCTTCTTAAACCACAGAAATGTGGATTGCATTGATCTAGTATGTATTCGTCCCTTCTAGGCTAAAGATTGTCTCTGCCTGTAATAATAACAACATGTTTATACTTTAAATTTGTGTAGTTTAAGTCAGTGTGTCAAGGCTATGCAAGCACACCATACCTGTCAAACTACCCTGACAGGAATTAGAAAAACAAACAATGTGAAGGCCCTCTGCGCTCTTCCTTTTCGCCCTCTGTCATCAGAAACATATTTTGCAGATGAATGGTTGTTTAAAAGAAATTTCAGGACACAATGAAGAACATGCTGTTAAAAATAAATCAGGTTCAGAGGTAGTCGAGTACATCAGGTCTACCTGTCACAGAGTGCTGGTGTCTGTTGGTGGTCTATCTCCAGGGACATATATGGATCCTGCTCCTCATAAATGCCCTCATTATCATACACCGAGCTCTTCGAGGGGTCAGGGTGTAAGTATAAGCCCTGTGGGTCAGTGTAAACTGAGCTCTGCCATGGTTTAGGCTGTGAGTAGGGGTCCTGAGGATATGGCCCTGAATTTTCCACATTGGCGTAGTCTGATATCTCCTCATACACAGGGCTGTCCTCAAATGGGACAACTTCTTCATTTTCTCCGTCCACATTTTGCTCGAACTCAGTAAATGGAGCGGAGAATTTACGTTCGGGATAGTTCTGCCATAGGTCTTCGTCGTTGTCAACACTTAGTTCATTATCATCGGGAGTGTAGTCTGGGAACTGGTCTTCTTTTTCCGTCTGCCTGGGTAACCTACTCTTTGATAATTTCAAGGGCTGTTTCCGGAAAGAAATTGTCTTCTGTACTTTTTTAGAGCGAATGATGTCAGCGCCGGAGAAGGACTTGGCTTTGCTCACACTGGAGCGAGAATGCCTATTAACTTCAGCTGCTGGATGGTCACCGCTTGATTTGTCAGTGGAAGGCAGAGGCAGCTCCTTCTTTTTCCCATGTCCTTCAAACTCCCTTGCTGCTCTCTCCTCAGAGGATCCCTTATTCTGATTCAGCAGCTTCTTTCTCTGGGGCTTCTTTGGAGGTACTTTACCCATCCCAGTTTTCTCCGCTGCGGCAACAGGCTGGCTGAGGGCCGGCTGGCTATGCAAAATGCCACAAGCTTCCTCCTCATCACCCTTTGCTTTCCTCTGAATCTTTTTATTATCCTTTTTAGCGGAGAAATCCATCTCATAAGTGCCACGGCCCCAGTCGAGATGTTCCCCTTTCACGTCCTTTGGAATTGCCTGAGGAGCCGAGCTCAGTACTTTTTCGAGCTCAGACAGAAAAGGTTTTTTCTTGGGGGGAGCAGCTGGAGGGGGACAAGTTTTCACTGACGGAAAAGCTGGCAGTTTCTTTTCACTTTCAGGTGCACTGACAGACAGTGATGATGTGCCCTTCCTGTCTGGTGACACCGCCATATTTTTGGTGTTTATTTCTCTGCCATCTTGGCTTACAGACTCTTCCTTCCCCTTCTCCACCTTTTCCTTATGGTCCTGAACAGCTTGCCTGGGTTTCTGTGGTACAGGGATAGGACTGGGCTTCCTAGGGGGAGCTGGGATTAGTTTGGGTCGTGGCACACTGAGAGCATCTTCCTCTGGTACTTGTCCAGGTACACCGTCAAGAATTTCATCGTTTGCCTCATCACCCCGCGTTCTGTGAGGAGAAGTCAGCCGAAAAGCCACCTTAGGACGGGAAATATTAGTATTTACAGTGACATTTTGGTAAATAGCATGTTCGTCTTGAACAGACTGACTGTGAGTATGGGTGGGAGAGGCGTTCGTTGTTCTGAAGTATTCATTGTTTATTTTCTCTCTGCTATGATTGCGGGTGCATTGAGAATTGACGCACGTGCAGTTGTCACTGCTGCACAGACAAATAGGAACAACGTAATCCCAGTCAGGCCTTTTGCTCTCGTGCTGCAGTCCATTTTGGGAAGCAAGACGACCTACAGTCTGGGGGGTATCCGACGCAGATGTCTGACGTGGGCTCGTCCAGACAGGTTGCCTCTCTTCCACGGGAGCGTTGAATTTAGAGGGGCAGGGTTTGGGGGCTAGCGCCGGTTTCACCTTCATCTGCGTGCCAGGAGATGGTTGCGAGAGGCCACCTTTTCTGGGGATCAAAGGAGATTGCCGTGGACTTTCGTAGTAAAGCAGCTTTGGTTTAGGGGCCACAGGTGGCTTATGCATGCCTGGGAATAGAGAAATGAAATATATGAAGTTGGGACTTGAGGTAAAGTTATTTCCTCTGAGGGAAAACAACATCTAAATGACTGTAATGTAAACCCCACGAAAGTTACAACACTTACTGTGTTTTCTTTCACTGTTGATCCTAACCTCGGTATACATCATAAACAACCTCTCCAAGGGTTCAAATATCACATGATTTATGTTTGCTCCTCTATGTAGCAGCACATTACTCCAACTAATAGCTCGCGTCAACACGCAAAAGTGGGGATTAGCAGGTGGGAGATGAAGAGTGGGAGAAGCAGTAAAATGCAACCCTGTTGACAAGCAGGTTTTCAAGGCGTTGTTTTCAAATATTTCCCTGTTCAACAAGACACAGTTTGAACTGCTGACTGCGAACAAAATCAATACAGAACTCGAGATAATCAAATGTAACTTCATTTAGAGCTATGCTGTTTAAATGAATACCAAGCAGGCTAAACCTAAACAGGTGAGATTTATACTGTGTAGGAATAGAAAGAAAAAACATGCTGAACTACAGTATAGAAGTACATCTCTGAGCATTTACTATTCCCCGATTAGCCATTATAAGCTCACCGTGTTCACGTATAAACCAGAAAAGTCATCGAACGGGGAACTTACCTGAGTTCATCATCGCTCCACTCACTTCGCTTCTGTTTTTCTTTCTTTATTGTTTTCCGGTCCTTATATTAAAAATAAATAAATAAATAAATCAGTGAAGACAAAAGTCCTTCATATCCGGATAAAGTTCAGATCGTCGATTCATAATGTGTCAAATAATCGACATTTTCTTTGATTTTAACCCGAGCGGCACACGTGATTCCGCCGCAAACAAGTTCTTCTCTCTGGAGGCGCACCGGCTGTTGATGTTCTGCGATATGTAGCCAGCCAATAGCCGCGAGCTTCCTTTTTGTTTCCGAGGACGATCCACTAGAGGCCCCCCAGGAGCCACAGACGGCCAGAGTCAATCTTTGCATCCAAATCTTCCACAAATTGGCATTATTATGAGTTGTCACACTGTAAAATCTCTTCTCCACACGGAAACAATGAACACTGACTTGTAGTAAGATTTAACGCTGGCTCGTGACTGCTCAGGAATTTTGCGAGGTGCCATGCACGCATATCTTTCCTCCTACATCATCTTTTCTATTATTAATGGTATGACTAAGAAGCCAAAATTATGCCAGGAAGCCAGCAGCTCCTTTGTAACACATATTTTACGCAGAGGAAGAAATACTTGAAAAATATATATATATATTTCCCATCAGTTCCCTCCTTGTGTCAGCAGGTTGATTCTGCATTTAGTTATTTACAGGAAGTCACAAAGAAAGTCAGATGACTGACAGCTTGACTTGGTGAATAATATGAAGGATTGAATATAAATAATGGATTAGTTGTTGCTTTTTGCCATGTTTATTTGGCCAAGTCGAAACTCACTGAATCCAGGAACTTGTGGCAGATCTCTTGCCCCTGATCCATGTTTTATTTCATGGAGGAATATCGAGTGTGTGACAAGACAAGGGAAGAGAGGGCGTTTTGGTCTGTTGCTGGAATGATGCAGTGTGATTCCCGTCCCTGAGGAGGAGTTACATATCTTAAAGAAGCGAAAGTGAAGACTTAATTGATAAGATAAATAAGGACTCAAGCATCATGTTATGTTTCAGTTTCATTTTTTTTTTATTCCACAGAGAAATCCGTCCGAATTTCACGTAAATGTTGATGAAAATTTTACATTGCCTTCGCCGTTTCCCTTTTCTGTGAAGGACTCGGTGTGATGTCGTCGCCTCGGGTTAGTGCTGTGTCTGCAGCCGCAGGAGTGTTCACAGAATCACTGTGTGCAAAGATCGGAAGAACACCAGTAAAGTGTTCAGCTTTAGAAAGCCGACTTCTGTTATTTGTGGTTCTGTGGTGATGTGTTCCAGTATGCAATAACCGGTTTGATTCATTGGCTTACAGGACATCAAATCAGAGGGGATTGTGGAGTAATACCTGAACTTGTAGTCTGACGGGAGAATCAGACCTAATCTGTAGTCTCTTCTGCTTCTGGAGATTTGCTTTTCAAGGACCCTGGCTGAGAAGCTGTGATCGCTGCATATGTAGCCCGCGAACAGCAGCTTCCCTCTGATATACATCTATCACATGAGCATATAAAAAGTACTTTACACGTCTGAAAGTGGAAGAAAACGCCTCTGCAGTCCCCCACTGCAGTTATTTTTACCCTCCCCACATGTAAAAATGTCAAGCAGGGAGGGCTTTTTTTTTTCTGCAGAGAAGTGGTTTACAAAAACGTTTCACAACAAAGGTCATACATCATGAGGTTATTTTTAAGTTTTAGATTTCAACACAGACTGGCGTTGATGCGACACCACATCCTGTTATTTGTAATGTATGTGCTTTCAGAGTTTCTGAGTAGGGCCTGCTGACCTACATTATTTAAGTGCTGACAGTGTGTCATGTGACTATAACTCAGACCTTTCTGTTTGATAGTGAAGGACGTTAGCAAACGTCACTGAAGCAGTTGTCATTAGAGCTCCCTTTTGTATTTCCTACTTTTAATACTTTTAATACTTTTACACGAATGTTTGGACATCAGGGGAAAGTAGTGGAGCGGTGCTTGTTGCTGCCACCCAGTGGGGACCATGAAGGCGTGCACTTTGCATAGCATGCAGCTTTTGGACAAGTCTGCAGTAGGTTTACTGACCAGGACCGTGCCAGGAGCAGCTCTGTGTCGCTGGCGCAGCAGGATGTTCTTGGATTTGTAGCAGGGATTCTCCATTTCTATTTCATACCTCACCACACGAAAAGAGTCCATCTGACACTGGATTTTAAGAAAAAAAAAATCAACCTGTTACTGAATCTGACTGGCTCTAAGCAACACTGTTTTTATCCTTGAAAATGTGCCTCAGTATCACTAACATAACTCTTATTTTGCCTAGATTCACACCTGAGTGCAAGGCGATGTTCTGTGTTTGTTCTTCCTCCTGTAAAGATACTCCAGCGAGTCCTGGCCAAGCGTTGCTTGCGTGTCGACAGGCTGACGTGGACAAGTCACACACACAACAAGGATCTGTTGACTCTGTGGAGGCTGGCCCATAATGAGAGCATCATACTCCAGGTCTGTCACTACCGGCATTAGTTTAGTGCTGCAGCAGCAGCTCCTCCGCTGCCCTTCCCCCAGCAGTGCCGCTCTGAGTAGATCCGGGCACACTGTGAGGGGGACAGAGGGGGGGAACGGTGCCACTGCAGGAAGGTGGGTGACGGCGGACATCTGCAATTCGGGATTACTTGGAAGAGACACTGACCTGGGAGACAGGGAATCTGATGTTTTATAAGGCTAGTAAAACATGTAGCAATTGACTTTTTTCATCAAACTAGAGCGTCTGGTCTTACTCTGGTTTGATGCTCCCGTAAATCCGAAGAGGTCCTAGCTGCGTGAATCCACGTTCCTTCTTTTCAGGCTTTTTAGGTGTCCTGACAACAAACAGGTCAAAAAAAGTTAAACTGTTCTTTAGTGTGCCTTTCAATAATGCAGCAAAGAGCTAGTGCAAGTGTAGCACAAGTGAAGCACTGAAACTGCTCCGCAATGTGTTTATGTTACTGCAGCTCAAGAATAACTAAAGCAGGTGCCGTTATAACTCGCTGGTTGAGCAGGTAATCCATACACTGTAAAGCAGCGGAGTCATTTTTGTCCCCGCTGGCCTCTCGGCTAAGTCCATCATGAAAAATACATATTTTAAAATCTCAATGAGACTTTTACCTGGATAAATAAATAATATATATAAATTCTCTTTAGTGTGTTTACTTGGTTAAGTTATCCAGAGTAGAAACATCCAGATATCGCTGTATGTCACATCATTTTCACACATCCACTGGAGCACTGAGCCCTTCTAAATGTCGCCCAGTGGAGCTGCATGTCAGGAGGAAAATGTCCAACTCATTAAATGTTTTTCAAACTGCTACATCATCAGGGTGAAGACTGTGTAATGTTTAATTTCATCTCTGTGAGAGTAGCGAAGGTATTTGCCCAGTGAATTTACAGAGCACCATCGGGTGCCATGTGTCCTGTTTCTAGCAGTTTTGGAAATCGACTGAAGAGCAAAATCTCCTGAAAATGTCAGAAAATGACCTGATCCTCCTGACATAACATTGTTCGGAGTTTGTGTGTGGAAATGGCTTTAGCGTGCACCTAGGCAGCACAACGGGAAAGTCCGGTGCTCTTTCGGCTGATGGCGACAGGTGTCCGTGAGGCTCCCGAAACTCATCTCTGCTATCCTCCGGCTGGACAGGGTTAGCATTTACTCGTTCAGGTAGCTTCACAGAGGGCAGAGCAGCTGACTGTGCCTCTTTTCTCGGCCTGGTCCTCGGTGGGGCATCTGGCATCGGCTTTGAGCCAGGACACTTGATACCTGAAGGAGAGGAAGAGGTCACTCAGAAATGCACACAGATACAGAGTTGCACAGATGACCGTGAACAAGATCCTCATGGAACTATTCAATAATGTCGAGTTTGCAGGATAAAGTGATCCTGTAACTTTTTGCTTCATTGAACTATTCCAAGCAGCTCCGACCAGGTCAGGTTTTCTTGATGTTACAACCAGCTGTTGCAGTTTTATCACATGTTGGAAGAACAGGGTGAATGTCAGAGAAGCTAGAGAGGCTATGTTTGGAAGCTGTGAGCGTGTAAGTACCGACAGCCACACGATAACAGTCCAACCAATCTTCCACGGTTATGTGTACTCTTTGCTGAAGCCTCATCAGTGTCCCGCTAGGATGACCTCCTCTTTTCCAGTGTGCTGACGACTCCTCCTGCCTCTTCCCTTCTCTCACCATCTGGAGAGCATCCCGAGAGCACACCGACTTCTGCCACACAACATTATGTGCGCATGGTAGATTATGTTATGTAAAGCATTTAGCTAGCTGCTCTATACACAGCAACCACCGGCTATTTGTGCACAAACGCACTGGTGGCTATTAAGCTAACTGCTCCTCTTTATCTAATCAGCTGTTTGATTCACTCAGTGTCACTTTTCCACTCAGACACAATCATCTGATCATTAAAAGTGTCTTACATGTGTCAGTGGGGGATACAGGAGGTCTTGAGCAGCATCAGAGATAAACGTTTCCCGAGTCTTCAAATAAGGCTGCAAATGCAGAACTGATATTACAGAGAAATATTTTAGCTTCCTCAATATCAAGGTGAAAAACAATGTAATCTTACTGTTTCCTTTGGCTGATTAAGGTGAGACCGAGCAGAAAGCGGAAGCTGGGCGGTTTCATTTTCACACCTGAAGGTGAGCACTGCAGACGTACCGCTGAACAGACTCACAGACGCGTGATCAGAAATCTGCAGGAGACAAGCAAACACTTTTATCGGTTATTAGAAAATGAAAACCGTAAAGAACAGCAAAGTGGCATAAAGAGTTAGCAAGTTCTCCTGTCTGCGTCGCCTGAAACGATCCAATCTAAAGCAAAAAAAAACCCCTGCAGACAATAAAATATGAATCTCTGCGTCCTGTCAGAGACAATTAGTGTTGCTGGGATTTATGCTTGAGTAGGAAATCTACACCGTAGCTACATCGTAACCGCAAACCCCACTGAAACCCTACAAAGTGAGCTGATGTGCATGAGAGTGGATTAAATATCCTGAACCCTAATGTATAACATTGACAACAAAACTCCCCTATCATATTTTTATGATTTTTTTCCCAAGTCTCTTGTGGTTATAGTACCATAACATATGATTTAGCATATGTAATTCCAAAGGCAAAAACCACAGGGACCAAAAATCATTTAGATAGTTTGCTAAAAAAATGTAATATTCATATTTATTTTCAACTTAGTAATTTTTTAAAGGTTTTTCAGATGTAAAAACATTCTTGCCTAACAAAATGAGGAGTGCTGCATAAAATATTTTTATTATTTCATTGAAATTCAATCAGCTGCCTCCCCAGAAATATAAGTACACACTGTGGCAGTGCAGTCCTTAACTATTGTGATTAGCTTATTCGGTACTGCCAGTTCCTCCTGTGTGTTTCTGGCTACTTTTGCTCTGAATTTTTCAGTTTATTGATGAGAGAATAGCAACAACATCGAGAGGAGATTAATTCGTAGACCCCACCTGTATTGCAATCTTTTCCCTGTGATATGTCTTCCAACTCCACTCCTTAGTTTTGTTTCCGTAATTATCACACATGAATCCACCGTTCTGGTCCCACAGTGCTGTGACGGCCGAGCTGCATTAACAGTTACAGAAGATTTAAAACAAACAGGCGAAGCATGTGCAACAGAATTTTGTTATACGTGTATTTTTATATGTTACTTCATATTTTTCAGTAAGAAAAAAATATGAAAAGAATGGAAGTCACCTGGCATGCACTCACCTGAGAGGATGCGTGACGGCCCCGCGCCCAAATGCTGTAATAGTCGCGAGGATGGTGGGAAACTTGCTGTCAGTGAACACATTGGTATAGAAGCCTCCGCAGGGCAGGCCTGAGTGACTCTGGCACACTGCCATGCAACCAGATGGGTAACTGAGGGGCCACAATTACAGGTCATAAGGTCAGCAGCAGTGACACATTTTCCATATGCCCAAATCCACCTTTAATGCTGGACACTCATTAAAATTGAAATCTTTATGAATAAACATGATGAGAAAAGATGATACTATATGAATGAGGAGCCATCGTTGATCCTGTAGTGCAGTTTTTGCCGGGCAGGATCCTGCTGTTTCACTTCTGGTATCTGTGGCATCCCGTTGACTAAAGAGGAAGGATGGTCCTTTCTTCTCCTGCGTGTCACGTTAGCCTTCGTATCCCCATAGTGACGGAGGATAAGCTGTTCGTTCAGATCCAGCTCAGTTGTTGGCAGTTTTCTACGTTAAAAAAAATACGGTTAAGTGTAAAAGTTTTTGGACAAATTTGACTTTTGTCGTTTTCATGTGAGTGTTCTTGACTGGCTTAGATGTTGTGAAGGGGTTTTTTTTAACCATGGAAATAAGCCGTCATCTTTTGGTGTTGTTATATTTGTTGATTTTGCTACTCCTAAAGTTTTTGCTCTGTCTCTGATAGGTTTGTTTTTTCCCCATCTTCTGATGGCCTTCGTTTTTACTGACCTTTCTTTGTACCTCATATTGAGAATTTAAATGAAAAACTATCAAATGCAATTGCATCATTTGAAATCAACTCCAGATCTTTTATCTGCCTAATTAGTCATGAGATAAAGAGGTCCAAAAGCCCATGGACCTTAATGTATATTAAACAATGCATGTGAAAGTACTGGATTATATTGCTTTAACCAGATAAGGATTTCAGTAACTGATGACCAAATGTAAAATATTTATCAATAGCCTGAAATTCAATCAAAATGGATTCATCAGATCAGCTGACCAACAGGATCTGATCATTTGGAAATGCAAATGCTATTAATGCAGAAACAGACGCTGACAACTCACTCTGGATTTTTTGCTCCCTGCAGTCTCTCCACCACCCACTGATACAAACTGATCCCGTTAGGCACATTACTGGAGGCCTGATTAGGCTGAGCGATCAAACCTGCACACAAAACACACGACACAGCGGAGGCAGCGGAGGCAGTGACAGAGTCATCTACGCAGTGCTGCAGCTGCATGTCATACCTGCATGTTTACACTTACTGGATGAGATGGAGGGAGTGGCTGCTGTGGAGCTGCGAGCTGTTTAAGAGCAAGAATGTGAAACTTAGTCTTAGAAGGATAATAATACAATTTCCAAACAATTTCACGTAAATGCACCCCAAACTCAGAGTGTGCAATGCTCAGAGAAACTGCAAAAAGAAAACAAACAAACAAAAAAAAAAAAAACAAGAGCTACATCTCAGTTTCTACATGCCTCACAAAAGAAGAAGACTGAACAAGTATGGGCTGTTGGAAAAGTCCAATGGGGGGGAAGGGGGGGGGGGGGGATTGGATGGATACCTTCCTGGTATGTTATCTTCCCTTGTAGTGTTTTTATGGCCACAGAAATGTGCCTGAAATTATTTCTTTTACCTCTACTGCATCTTTCCTCGCTCTTTTTCACATGTGGGTTTAGTTTGGCTCGCGACTTTCTCCCTGTGAAACCAGCAGCACTTCCTGCTGCGCACGGGTTCTCCTCTGCCGTTTCCTCCCGGCCGCTGGCTGACACCTGGCGGGGTGGCTGCTGCAGCTTCAGGGAGCCCACAGACTTCGGTAGCTTGTCAGTCAGTTTGGGACTTGAACGCAGCGCCCCTGCAGTCAGATCGTGCCAGGAGCAGTTCAGAATATTTACAACCCCGTGAGGAAGACGCCTCTCATCAGCCCACCTATGCTGCCAAAGGAGGCGAGCCAATTCATTTAATAACTGAGGCGCTGCTTGCTTGTATGCCTCGATCGAACCGTTCAGGGTTAAAGCAGACGATGTGCCAGGTTTATCGCCTTCTTCCTTCCTTCCCTCGTTCTCCTCTAGATTACTATGAGAAAATAAGACAGTTTATTTACAGTAAACCACGTTTCCTTCTCCTCCTATTTTCGGATGCTCCCACAGCAGATCATCTCTGTCAGAATGTGCAAGCCTCTAATTAGCCTACCTTCGTATCCTGCCCTCGAATTGTGCTCCTCCATTTATCACACTCAAATGTAAAATGTTTCCTCGCTCTCCTTTAACTCGATTTCGTCCTGCTGGCTGCAGAGAGGCAAGTGGACGGTAAAAGTTGTGCTCTTTCTTTTAAACTACACAGTCAGCAAAACGCATCCTCACCTCACCTGATCAAAGAAATAAAAGGGCCCCCGTCTGCCTTCTGTCCCACCAGAAGAACTCATTTCCCGTTACAAAGGGAGAAATCCCCCCACACTGTATCTCTTTGCAGCAAAGCAAAAGTAACCTAGCTGAGAAAAAGTGCTTCAAGATCAACATTTCACTCCAGCAAATACCCCCCCTCTCCGTTCATGTTCTCGCCTTGTTGCTTGGATACGCACTTCTCGCGTTACGCACGTTAATGATCGACTCTGGGCATCAAATTGAATCTGTGACAGTGCAAACAACAATACGTTACTCTCAATAACAGATAAGGTGTCGAGCGTTTGGCAATGTGGACACACAAAGAGAAAGAAAGGGCGCGCAGGTTGATACTGAGGAGCTGCAGCAGTCAGGTGTGCGCTGGGCTGCCAGGTAACCTGAAACTCAGCCGCTGGACGGTCGGAGAAAGTGATGAGTCCAGCGCAGTGCAGCTTTTAAAGGCCACACACCGGGACAGGACTGTCACATACATCTGAGCATCACAGGAACTGTGAGTCCAAACAATGTAACTCTAAAAATCTGATGACGATTGAAACTTTTTTTTTTTTTTTTTTTTGCTGCTTGGCGCACAGGAGGATCGTCTTCTTTTGTTCTGGTTAAGTTGTTGCATAGAGATCGTCTAATAGCTCGTTATTGGCTGAAGCTCCCTCCAGCACACTTTTCTGCTTTGACCACTGGAGGCTCCCAGCAGCTTATGCGTCACTTCGTCTCTTAGCCGCTGATCATGGCGGAGCTACAGTTCCAGGCTGAAGTGGAGCCTCAACTTCTCAATGGGGATGACTTGAACGAGGAAAGAGAAGAAGCTGACGCCTCGGAATCGGTAAAGAAAAAAAGAAGAAAGAAGAAGAGGAGCAGGACCACAGCGCCAGGTAAGAAGCGCATTTTGCGGTTAGAGAATCCTTTTAAAGAAAATAGCGCAAAAAAAAAAAAAAAATGTTCCCCTTACTGCTCGGTGTTGTGCAGAGCATTAAGTGTACTGGACAGGAGACTTTTTCAACCTGTCAGAGGGTATTCCTGTCCAGATGTCCCAACTCTCAGCGGCTGCTGCTGGAGCTGAGGGCGCTCATCTGGAAACGGGACAGACTCCGAAAATGAAATGTAACGTCAAAAATGGATTGGAAGCTGTCACTTGAAGATATGAGGGGAATAAATGTAACTTGCCCAGATTAAATATGTTTGATCCTATAATTCTCCACATAATCTGCGTGTAATTATGTAATAGACCCACAGTTTTAGTGCAATAAGATGACATGTTGCCAGTTGCAGCATTACTGCTTCATCAGCAGTAAAATCCCAAAAGGTTAAGTTGCTGAAGCTGCCCTAAGTCAAGCGTGGTCCTCACAGCTCTGTCTATGAAGGGCTAAATGTCATAATGCTGCAAGCTACATATGCCCTTGAGGATACTGACTTCTCAAGGCAAGAAATTATTCACACATCCTGCCAAGTTCAGATCATGGTAGATGCACTTTCTTGAATGGACTCTGAACCACAGATAATTTACTCCCTCTGTGTATGTGTGCGTGCGTGTGCGTGCATGCACGTGCATGTTCACCTGCACATACATGCACGGCATTGTGTGACTTTGCAGCAGGGACAAGCGAGGCTGAGGGGGATGGAGACGCTGGAGGTGTTGGTGATGTGACAAAACAGTTGGAACAGCAAACGCTGGAGGACAAAGAAAGGGCCGAGGATGGAGAAGAAGGTATCTTCTTATTACAGCCGCCCACTATCAGCATCATTGTCTGCAGCGGTCATGCTGCTGGACTTCAAGTCCCAGAAAGTGCACTGTGAAATTCAGCTGATCATATCTGCAATGTGATATTTGATTTTCAGTAGCACTCCGGGAATTGTGCCCAAACGCCTGTCGATATTTCTCACTTTGCAAACTGTATTGAAACTAATGATGCTTTCAACAGATGGGGACGAGGGAGAGAACTCAGCTGGAAAAAAGAAGAGGAAGAAGAAGAAGAAGAAAGGATGTAAGCTATTTTTTTTCCCGTAGCGCACCAAAATGCACCAAAGAATTTAAATTCTTCACTCAGCAAGAGGATTTTTCTTATTGTTTGTTCATTTAAAAAGCAAACACACGCACACTTAAGATATTAAGCAGATATGTAGCATATGTTGATAGCATTGAAAGATCGTTCAGTAAAAGCTTTGCGGTTGTGTTTGAGCATCGGCGTGTATTCGAAAACAGACGTCACCGCGTTGAAAGCGCTTTGGAACACCAGATGATTGCAAACAGAGCACAACAGCAGTTTGTCTTTTTTTAAATCCATGTCATTAGTCGTCAGTATTGCAACATGCAGTCGGACAAAACTGCATGTTGTTCAGACAGGACGATATGAATGACTTCCCCAGCACTGTAATTCTCTTGCTGTACCAGAATGCCAGGTATTGTTCTCATAAAGTCAAAATATCAATGTCATGAGCACAAGGGCTCATAACTTGTTAACGTGTTTTATTTCCCCTCTCCTGCTGCTTTTTCCTCTGCTCCGCCTTTTCTGTATCTGGGCCACAGTGAAGGGACAGACTGACCCTCCCTCAGTCCCTATTTGTGAGCTGTATCCCAACGGAGACTTTCCAAAGGGAGAGGAGTGTGAATATCCCCCATCAAAAGACGGGTGTGTGTGACCTCTACGTTGTTCCTTCCGTCTTCCGTTATGTGGCATTCCTACATTTAACTTAGCTCCCACTTTCCGCCTATCCATACAGGCTATAATATACTAATTGATCGTGTTTCCAGTAAAGATGTAAATCCATTCTCTTTTTTTTAGTATATTTTGCTGCAGTTAAAAATATCAGCACTGTTTTCACCTGTGCAGTGTTTTTTTTCAGGGAGCATGTGTCATAGCCTCATTACAAACATTTGTATAATGAGAAAATAATGAGTGCCTCCTCTCCGTGGTGCTCCCCTGCACCCACCCCCAGGCGCAGCGCAGCGTGGCGGACCACCAGTGAGGAGAAGCGGGCCCTGGACAGGGCTAACGAGGAAATGTGGAATGATTTCAGGCAGGCGGCCGAGGCACACCGGCAGGTCCGTGCGTATGTCACGAGCTGGATCAAACCAGGGATGACCATGATAGAGATCTGGTGAGAAACACGCTGATTTGTCTTTGAGAGTTATTGATATGGTCTGAGAAGATGAGAATGTTATTAAGACCTTGAAAGAAAGGGAGGATCTGCTCTCATCTGTTCCTCATTTTCTCCTCTGAATGTTTTACCTGGCTTCTCTCTAACATCTGCTGCCTCTTTGTGTTTCTTTCTGCTTCTGTCAGTGAGAAGCTGGAAGACTGCTCCAGGCGGCTCATCAAAGAAGATGGGCTAAAGGCGGGCCTGGCTTTCCCCACAGGCTGCTCCATCAACCACTGCGCAGCCCACTACACCCCAAACGCCGGAGACCCGACTGTGCTGCGCTACGACGACGTCTGCAAAATTGACTTTGGAACGCACATCAACGGTGAGAGCTCGCTAATAACTTTTTAAGTGCTTTTTCAAGTTACGGTCTCCCATTCCCCATTTGGCACGGTGGAATGATGATTGCCTTATGATTCTGGCCGCCTGGAATAAACTGTTCTCATAAGTTAATTAACGTCCTCTTTTTCTGGATGAATACATGCTGAATATTTCTGCAAAAAAAAGTGTAAAAAATGAAAATAATTAGCCGCTGCCGGCACTAACCAAACTGTTTGGTATTTTCAGGTCGAATAATAGACTGTGCCTTCACCGTCACTTTCAATCCAAAGTACGACCGACTGCTGGAGGCTGTGAGAGACGCAACCAACACTGGCATCAGGGTAATGGGGCCTGTCCTCCCATGCACCGTGCTTACACAAAGACTTGTGAAAAGAAACGAGAATCATCAAACCAGATCACAGTTTAGGTTATAATTCATATCTAGTCTGAAATGCAACTGTGATAACGGGTGACGATAACTCTGAAATAACGGCACAAATCATAACGTACAGTGGCGTGTAATAATTCAGGGTGACATAAAATGTGCACGCTGTTGAATTCCTGCCAACTGCAGGGGACACACAGTTAATATCTGATGTAATCTTATAGTGAGAAAGCATAAAAGCAATCAAGTGTAAAATAGAAATGCATGGATATACAGCAACTGAACAGCGCATAATGCAAAAAACCCATAATTTATATTTTTTATTAAACATGTGGCTGGAAAAAGATGATATCTCACTTAAATGTGACTACTTTGGTACCTGATGTTACCTGATGATGCTCAGACTGGATATATTAAAGCTGTCAGTATACAATTCACTTATTCAGAGTTAGTTCCCCCTCAAAAATCAGAAAAAAAAGAAGTGGGATATGATTCTTACTCTCCAGACCTTCAGTGTGCGATGGATGGCGTGTTATTTACTGACGTGTGTGTGCAAACTCTCATCTGTCCCAGTTCGCCGGAATTGATGTGCGCCTGTGCGATGTTGGCGAGACCATTCAGGAGGTGATGGAGTCTTACGAAGTGGAGATAGATGGGAAAACATATCAAGGTAAAAAAAAAAAATGATGCCATGCTTCATCCTTTTTAATCATGAACAAGGCTTAGAGCTGCTTCCTGTTTATGAAACCCTCTGTGTGCCGCTCTCTTGACAGTGAAGCCGGTAAGGAATCTCAACGGCCACTCTATTGGACAATACAGGATACACTCAGGGAAGACGGTCCCTATCGTAAAAGGTGGAGAAGCCACAAGGATGGAGGTTTGTACACCATTTACCACAGATTACACGTGGATTAGACTGTGGGGCCCAAATTAAAAAACCGCAGACCTCTTTTTTTTTTACTAAAGCGTTTGAAATTAAACCTTTTCCACCTGACTGACCTTGCGTGAATGCAAATGGACCCTTTTTAATTCTTAAGTGCAACTGGACGAACATGTGGCTGGTTAGGGTTACGACGGGGTCTGGAGAAATGTTCCAATTCGCCGCTTTAACAGCTTCTCGGTCACCCTCCTAAGCACCTTAATTACACTTTTTAATGGAATTAGCGGCCCCATCGAGTTGCAACACGTGTTAGAACACCAGCCACTCGTTTCAGTCGTGGGCATCAAGAGTTCATTAACGGGGCCAAGGAGAAAGACGGCTTCGCATTATGCAGGGAACTAAAGTGAGCCTGTGCCTGGCTGCACAGCTGTGGTGCACGGCTGGGGTTTTTTTCTTGGATAGAAGTGGGCATTTTAATTGGCAAGTTGCTGCGTCAAACCTTTCACCTGATGGTTCCAGGAGAGTTGAGAAGGGGTTGATGCTGATGTGGCAGCTTTGTGTATTGTATTTTTAGCTAAAGTTGTTGGTGTAAAAGGGCAATTACCCTCTTTGTGATCAGAGAGTGGCAGCTGGGTGTGCCACGGGGACTGCTAGCACTTTGACTGATTATCGGTGCAGCGAGAAAGGGCGTCTCAGTGCTATCAGCTCGTACCACGGGGGAATCCGACAGCAGTCACGTGCTGATAGAGACGCAAAGTGCCAGTGAGATCCGACCAATCAACGGCTGAAAAGAGCACTACCGCCCTTTAATAGACTCCACACGAATATGTCATCGGCTGACAACTTGAGGTTTTTGTTAAATTTGCTCTCAGCCTCCCCTCCTCCCTCTAAAGTGCTTTTGTCCTATGAGTGCTCAATGACACCTGCCCTGCTGTAACAGTCTTTCATTTCTGCACTTTAAAGTCCTCGTCTCTTTTTGCTTTTTTTTGCTGCTTCTCAGGAAGGTGAAGCTTATGCCATCGAGACATTTGGCAGCACTGGAAGAGGCGCTGTCCACGATGACATGGAGTGCTCGCATTACATGAAAAACTTCAACGTGGGACACGTGCCAATAAGGTTTCTGTTTTCACCTCATCGCCTCGTGCTTTATGTTTTTATATGGTGGCTTTCTTCGATCTCCAGTTTGTCACGTTTCTCTCACCTCTCTTTCCGTGTCGCCACCAACAACGCAGACTTCCGAGGGCTAAACATCTGCTGAACGTGATCAATGAGAATTTTGGCACTCTGGCATTCTGCCGCCGCTGGCTGGACCGCCTGGGAGAGAGCAAGTACCTCATGGCGTTGAAGAATCTGTGCGACCTTGGCATCATAGACCCGTACCCACCTCTCTGCGACATCAAGGGCAGCTACACCGCCCAGTATGAGCACACCATCCTACTCAGGCCCACATGCAAAGAGGTGGTGAGCCGGGGCGACGACTACTAAGCATGCGCCAAAATCCACAACGAACCAGGAGACGACAGACCTCTTCAGACTGACAGCAAATATGCAATATTTCTCTGACCCAAATTTCCAGTGCTTGAATACCTTTAGATAATTGTTTTAGCAAAAAAAAAAAAGACTCTCATGAAGTTAGCTTAGATAGTTTTGTTTCATTTTTTTCTCTCTCTCCAAAGGATCAAGCCAATAGGAAAAAGGGCATATCTTTAACTGATTCAGCGTTGTCATTTTAGCTTTTTTTTTTTGATGTGCTGCTTTTAGGTAATATGCAAAAGAGATTTATGCAAAAGAATCATGCAAAAAAAAGGAGGTTTAGGATGTTCAGGCACCTTGCCTGAACATGCTGTGCTTTATTGCCTTGTTAAGCTCATGTGAGGAAAACTGAACTGCTATCAAATATTTATACTTCTACATTTCTTTGCTTTATTTTAATTTGAGGCAGTTTTATAAGAAATAAATTGTTATAAATCTTGCATCCAATGCTGCATTCAAGTTCATGGAGCTCTCTGGCAGCTCTAGAGACATCACCGATACACAGCAGTTTTACAGTTTATTAGGAAGACTACTCCAAAACCTAATGCAGGCTGTGCTGCAGTGCTGAAACCTGAGGAAAAACCTCCGTCTTAAGAAAGAATTTGACCAAAAATAAACATTACAACAGTGAATGTTTATTGTTTCCACTTATACTGCTCCCTCTTTTCTTAGCTAGTAAGCAAAAATGTCAAATGATGTCAAACTTTAACCACATACATGTGTATTTCTCTCTTTTAACCAATGGAGGGCGGTACTCAAACATGGGTTAAATATCAGTCAGCCACCTCTGCTGGTGAAGATGATGCAGTAAGGCACATCAGGCTGTTTATTCATAGCCTGGTGCTTCTGCATAATGTGACCGAGGAATGAAACCGATTTTTCCCAGAAGCATTAAGAATGAGCACACTGATGTTTAGTTTATGCAGTTTAGATGAAACAGAACGGACAGGACACAGAAACAGCGTTGCAAGCATCACGATGACGACAGAGCACATTCATTCACCCTAAAAAAAAAAAAAAAAAATCACCACCTTGTCCTCTAAAAGAAAATTTCCAGCCCATTTCTCTTATTTTGGCAAAGTCTTTCAGACAAGGGCATGGGTGGTGATGCTATGGCTGAGGAATGCATCATGTCCCCTCATACAGTTTGTCCTTTCTCCTTGGAGACAGCAGACCAGGCCTATTCTTAACTGGGGGCTGGCTCTAAAGTGGCTTGTGGACTCCGGATCTGATACACTGTGATGTCCATTAATACCCAGGCTTTTAATACATATTTATTTTGAGGCAGCAGGAGTCACAGGCCAAAAAGAGAAGCATATGTTCAGAGAGCATTTGCAACACCCAAACACGCACAGCCTCCTGCAGGGCTGACTTAAGAGAGGTCTTGTCAAGCGAATCCCCCTCATGTGGAAGCAGGTCTTCCAAAGAAGGTGAAATCCTTTCGTAGCGAGCCGGCTATAAGAGCAAACAAATCCCAAGTGTTTTAGCCTGTTGTATGCAGAGAGGGTGGAGAGGGTTTTGTTCTCATCAGTCAGCAGGGGGGCGAGTGGCCCAGAGTAAAGTGGAGCTGCTCAGATTTAAGCCGTCTGATTCCTTTAATGTTTTTTCATCCTCTCCCTTCATCCCGGAGTTACTTGTTCTGACCTGCACAGTCCCAGACTCACCATCAAGGACATCTAGCATATGTACTCTTCCACACACGCTGCCTGATGTTTACTCGTTCATGATTTATCGGCAATATCTGTGTGACGACAAGGATCATTCAGTCTGTGCCTTTGCAAAATTTCAAAGTAAACAGTCTTCCATAAAGTGGATACAGCAGGACGCGACTGTTTTTTGGCTCGTGAGCTCCGACAGCGAGGAAATCGAGCCAGGAAATGAAGTATAATTGAGTATTTAATATGCACTTCTTGCTGCTTTATAAATAATCTTGAAAGTTTTATGAGCTGAGGCACAGCATAACAGGAATACAATTCAGACAGCTTTGTGCGGATGAAGGTTTTTACGGTCTGCTTTGTTCTCTTTGATCCTACAGTGACTGTAGTCTGGAAGGTATCTGCTCTCACATGCTTATTTTTATCACAGGTTCACAACCTCAGTCCTATAGCTTTTCCCCCCTTTTGTTCTGAGACCATGGACCATGGAAAAAAAATAAAAGAAATAGGCAGTGGTTTCACTTTCATGTCCAAGTGAGGCCTAATTCAGACAGTCCTGCTGCCAGCTGCGTCCACTGCACTTCTCGGTGGTTCCCTACCAGTGGCCGCAGTGTTTTCTGAGGATGTGGAGGAGTTTGCGTCCGAGGCTTGCCTTCCAAGGTTTAACAAAGCTCTTGGTGTTAACAATAAGTCGGCCTTTCTTCCAGTCTTCATGACCAGCCACCACATACTCAGATCCTATATTGGAGAAGGGGGAAAAAAAGTAATAATGTATTTCAGATCTACTGAGAATGCCACTACAGCAGGGTGAAGAAAAAAGAGAAAAAAAAATGACTATGGAAATGTACATCATTTAGCTATAACAAGTTAAATACTGCGCTTCCCTGGCTAGCTTAGCAGAAGCGATTATTGTGGAGTGTTAGACGTGAAATAGTCTCATAACAGAGAAGTGTGTCTAATCTTTTAGTTGTAAATGTCCAATTTAAATGAGTAATGCTAGGATGTTGGCACTCACTCAAAGCCTCTGTGAGAGGCGACAGGGATCTTTCACTCTGCACAAAGCCGGCACTCTTGTGGACTCAAGAGTCGACTAATTATACACTTCTGCATCGTGAGCAATAAAGTTTCTCATTGGAGCCGGCTGCAGCTGACCTGGGTTGAGGATGGGGCAGGTACAGCCGTGGGTGGTCCAGGACTCTGGGTAAAGGGTAACACTTCCCCTCTGGATCTTCATCTGAGGGTTCTGATACAACAACTTCTTGACCTTGACTTTCACCTCTGCGTGAGAGCCTTTGTCGTGGGCTGACATCACCTTTGCCACCAGTACTGCCGAGGCAAGAAAACAGCGATTTAGACCAAAAGAAGTAAACAAATAATAACCATGTGAGAAACATTCTAATCGTTTAGAATATAAGTGTTGACTAATAGTAGTACTAATAAGGCTCTAATTAGATATGGGGTGGTACCTGTGGTCAGTCAGATGTGACATAATCATGAAATGTTTAACCTGCTAGCTCCGTAGACAAAGTCCACACGATGTCCAATTTTACTGATTTGCATGATGTCTTGCGTCAAAGGTGAAGGTAATTATCTAGTGAATTCCCCCCTGAGCCATCGGGTGTCATATGTCCTGCCTTCTGCACATTCTTTCCAGGTAGCAGCCTCACCTAACCCAAACTGATCACTTCAAGTCAGGAGAGCACGTCTGAAGCGGACTTTGTCCTGTTGTGTGCTCCCTGTGAGACAGGACCTGATTATCTTGACACTGTCCACAGGTCATGTGCAAAAATGATTTAAAATATGAGACCCTAACCCTATCCTGGCCTCAAGACATCAAGCATTTCATTATAAATCATTCGGATTGTTAAGATTGACTCTCACAGGTTTACAATAAATGTAAAAATTTTTTTACCATAGTCAAACTCTGCAGCACAGAAGAGTTTAGGGTTGCCAAGGGTTACCTCTATGCATTCACATTTCTCTGGAAAATGAAAGTCAAACAGATAACAAGATTAATACACATAATTTCACCGTGAAGTATAGATTGTTAGATGAAAGCAGCCTTATTTGCATCTATGTGGGCCGATGAGCACGCAGAGTGTTTGGCGTGATGTGACCTGTGACTCACCAGAGTGGTGCAGTGCAGAGAAAAGCTCCTCTACCCTAAAGAGTGCCGTCTCACTATATTTGCTGCTGTGTCCCATGTGGCCACTGGCTGTATAGAAGACCTCCACATCTGAGCTGTGCCGCAGAGGTAAAACCAGTCAGAGCCAGTTAATAACCCAGTATGCTCTCAAACTCCCCAGCATAAATCACCTGATTTATTTCCATTAATACATATGGTTGAGTCTTGGCTCTTACCCAGAAATGCAGTCACCAGTGTAGGGGTCACAGTCCCCCGTGCAGTCACACGGACGGCAGCCGTATTCATTAAGCCCCCAGTATCCCGTCATGCAGCTGTCACAGTAGGAGCCTCCGACACCGGGCTTACAAGTGCACTCCCCGGTGTTAGGGTTGCAGAGAGTGCTGCCACCTGAGTGGACTGAGCCGACAGGGTGGCAAGAACAGGCTGTGCAGGAGAGAGTGACAGAACAAGAGAACTGCGTGTTAACATCTCTGTAGCAAACACTTCTGAACTTCCACATCAGCTGAAAGGCAAATGTATTTTATCATTCCACTCGTTACAAGCGCAAGTATGTTATATAGTCAGTGTGCTTTGAGCAGATGCAGCAAAAACAAACAGTGAAGGACTCCCTCGGCTTGCTGTCTGAAGGCTCATTGACATGACAGATTGATTTTTTTTTTCATTTCTAGTTTGTGTAAGAGAGAATGTTGCAGAATGCTTGGAAGGATGGAAGGGCAACAATGGGGAAAAACATGGAGAAATTCCTCCACTGTTTGCAATTACAACCACACTCTGAAACCAATGCAACTTAAGCAAGAATTACAGAGACTCCTGTTAAGGAGTGGGCTGGAAGTCTGCTTAGTGTCTCATTAGTGACTTAGGAAGGTGCTGGAGCAAAATCCCCTTATCAAGGAGATCAATGTGCTTTAATCCAGAGGGTAAAAAAGAAAAATCAAAACCCTCCAAATAGCAAATTCTGCAACTCTTAGTTGGACTTTTCAGCTGGCGTTGCTCCAAATAGAGTTTAAAGTTTTGGTTTAAGGCCAAAAAACAAAGACACACTGTGGGGTCTTACCTTTGCAGGAGTCAGGTGCCATTTTTGGTCGGCTGGGATCTCTGTAAAAGCCCTTCTTACAGCTCTGGCAGTGACGGCCCTCCGTGTTGTGGCGGCAGTCGTCGCACACCCCGCCACGCCGTCGTCCCGTTGCGAGCCACAGCCCTCGACTGAAGTGACAGCTGCTGGCGTGGCTGTTACACTTGCACTCTTTGTTCAGACGAGCGTGGGAAAAGAAAAGAAACATTCAAGTGTCACGCTTTAATCAGCTCACCTCTCAACTTTGAACCCCAGTGACACTCTTTAAGCAGTGCATCAGCATCTAAAAGGTGTGCGTGTGATTTATGACGCTAAATTCATTTTCCAACGAGCCGCGTGTCCTACGCTGCATCTCACTCTCTCGCCCCATCACTCACTCTGACACTCGTGCGCCGTCCCCGTGATGCCGTTGGCGGCCTGCCAGGGTTGATCGTTGTAGAGAGGTGCGCAGCGCTCGCAGTGGTCGCCGGCCGTGTTATGTCTGCAGGCACACTTGCCGTGGACCTGCCAGACAAACGCACCAGACAGAGAGAATTTTACAGTTATTGAGCGTTTTATTGTATCTGCATGCACTAAAGGAACATCGCTTAGAGATCAGTTATGACTTCATGTGTCATGTGACCAATTTGAAATTGTTAATTTAGCTGTTTATAGTTAATTATACACAATAATAGCCATTTTAAATAAATGTGTATTTTGGAGTCATTGTTGATCCATTTTCTAAAATTGATGCTGCACATAAACAACCATGCACATTGTAATAAGCACCTAATGTACTTATAACCAACCTCCTTCTTAAGTATTGCAACATAGTGGCATCTAAATGCACGCTGACAGTGTTTACACACTGTGCAACATGTCTACACCTCTTAGGCTGTGTTGGAAATAAACTATTGTTTCTATTCTCCACTTACAGTTAAGAGAATAACATGACTGAGACTATGGGCTGTTAAAGTATTAGGCCAAATACCATAATTAAGGTTTCCACCCCCTTAAATCCCTGTAATGGTAGGTAAAGCTGTGGCTTAATATTCAGTCTTCACTGCAGCCCTACAGTTCAGCAGCACATACCAGCACACAGCTGGGTAACGAGGGAGTGGTGGGAACAAAACCCCAAACCCAAACCACATCACAAACCTCGAGACAAACTGGGGGCATCAGCAGATTTCAACGTGACACAACATATGAGTACATTCTCACAACGGGGCATTTTTGTTAGTGGGTTGTCATGTACCTGCAAACCGTTTCACAAACTCAAGCTCAATGAGTGCTCACCATGTTGCTGATGTTCTGTGTGCCGGAAAGGTGGGCACTGGCCGGTTCGCAGTGGTCGGCGTGTCCATTGCAAAGGCAGCTGCCTTTGACTATAAAATCATAGATGGCGTAATGATCCGTGGGGAGGGCAGAGGCACCAGGATGCTTGGCCTGGCAGGGGCACGGCTGATTCTGCTGCAGACGGACTCTCAGGTTGGTGACCATGAGCTGGTCCTGAGCAGCCGGGCCATAGGGATCCACTGAGTGCCAGGGCGACAAGGCTCGGTAGATCACCTGGAGGATGAAGGGCAGCACATGTGAAAACCTCCAAAAACCTCTCTAACAAGTATTAAAAAAAACAATCTTAGATGCACTGACGGATCACGACAAAACATAAATTAAGTTTCTAAAAGCAGGCACCAGCCTGGATTTCCTCACACGCTTGTGCTACAGCTGCTGTTACAGAAATACACGAATAGTTTAAATGTGAACATCAGTGTATGGTTCTTCTTCTCCCTCGTTACATTTTGTTAAATGTTGATTGTTTAGACGAATAATCTCAGCCCGCCTCTGAATTCTAAGAACAGGGATGAAAACTGTGAGTCACACAGAGGAGAAGGAAGTTATCACAGACTCAAAACATTCACTTTTAATATCTATGGACCAAGTCTGTGTATAAAATACACTATATACTACAATATCCTCTCCAAATGGCCTTTCCTGCATACGCATTAGCCCATATAGATTATTTTTAAACATGTTGAGCCAACTGGAAGTGAATTATATATTTTTCTGCAAGCATACTTGAATTTTGTCACTTCACAATGTCACTTTTCCTTCAAAACCCACACAGTCACCTGCTGTTTAAGGGACACGCTTGCAGAAACCATTTGAGGGAGTGGAACTAAAGGACAGCAAACAAACTGAGGGCTCGTACCGAGGCCCAGCATGAGACAATGAGAACTCTAGAGAACCTCAAGAATAGAAATATGAAGCTGAAAATGAGGGAGTGATTTCTTTGCTAAGGTTTGTACAAATCATGAGCATGAGAGAGACTTGTTGCTGTGTCAGAATGGTTGTGCAACACTGTGGCACCACGCACTTGGTAAATATACAGAATCTGATGTGCAATCTGAAAAGGCTGATTTATAAGGAGCACGTTTTACTTCATCTCT
This sequence comes from Perissodus microlepis, assembly GCF_051167445.1. NCBI lineage: Eukaryota > Metazoa > Chordata > Actinopteri > Cichliformes > Cichlidae > Perissodus > Perissodus microlepis. Next base: position 16,121,830 of record NC_140467.1, read on the forward strand.
TTACCGAAAACAAACAACAACAAAAAACAAGGTTGACTCTAAATATTCATTTCAGCAATTAACATTTCAGGGCTTCATTGAGTGTTAGCAGAAGAAGGGACGCTAATTATAAAGGATGAGAAGCAGAGCTCACATACTGGCAACACACACACTTCAGGCAAATGCACTGCAATTATGAGATCAGCCGTATATTCATTGTGTTATCCAACCAGAACCTCCCAACATGTTCTTAGGCAAATTTAGAGCAAAACAAATCTTTACTGTCCAGCGAGAGTCGAATGAAACATAGCTGGTCGTAAGGCAGCATATGGCTTGTGTGTGTAAAAAAAAAAAAAAAGTGTCAAAATGAACTCTGATACTGTAGCTGTGCATATCACAGCAGCTTGAGGCCTTGAAGGCACGGCCCATGAGAGGGAGATTAGTTTACAAAGCTTGGTCAACTGTTTTGGTTGGTAGTTTGTGTGATAGCAGCTAATAAAGTGCCAATAAATAAACCACAAAGGTGAAGCAGTTGCTGTGAAGTGCTGGGATGTCTGGCAGCACTGATGTGATCACTGTCATATCTCAGAAATGACACTCCAGATCTGCCCTCCAGATCTCAGTCTGAGCTACAGCACATCACTCTTCTCCCCTTTTCAAGGCTTATTTCAAAATGATTCGACTTCAGATGACTTGTTTGATTAGATATGTAAATCCGAAAAGTTCCATAATTCCATAAGCACATAACTCAGATTTCAGGACAACACTCACCTCTCCTCTGCTACAAGGATAAGCTCCTGAATACTTGGAGGTGCAAGTTGCCCCGCCCTCGCCAACTGGTGACCCCTCCACCAGGCCAAACGTCTCGTCGCAGTCTCTGGCAAAATATCTGAGGGTCTTCCATGTGCGTCCACGGTCCTGGGAGCGCTCCAGCACCATGGCAGCAGGGCGTGGGGAGCGGAACACCAGGATCAAATGGGTGAAGAGGAACTCCGTCTCCAGATCCAGCTGGAGCGTCTCCTCCTTTACCCCCTCCGCAGATTGCCACCAGGTGTCAGGGTGGCGGAAAGAGGAGTCACTCATGGCAGATGGAGGGTGCTCCTGGCTGGGGATGGCAGAGTTACACCGGCTGCACGTTGCCGCCGAGCAAGACCCCCTGCTGCTGCGGGGGGCGGAGGTCTGTCTGTAGAAGCAGAAGGGCTCCGAGGAGTTGAAGCCGCACACCGACCGAGTGCTCAGCACTCTACCCAGGGCCAAGTTGCCCATGCGGGGGTTGCAGGCTCGTCCAGAGCAGCGGTGATTCCTGGCTTTAGACGTTACTGGGGAGAGAAAGTGTGTGTTTGCTTTTGGGATATTAGTAATTGGAGATCCAGCTAGCATTTTCCTCCAGTTAAACGACTTTCTTAAATCACACTGAAAAGAAACACCAAGCAGGTTCATACTCACCGGCTAACAGAGGAGAGGATGCGCTCACCGGGAAAATGAGCAGCAGAGTCCACAGCCTCATCCTGACTGCGCTGTAAGTCTGCATAAGGTAAAACAAGGCAAGAAGGCGCATTCAAGTGCTTCATCTAAGGATGCCCATTTGCTAATAACGTTCTCTTTCCCTGTTATAAAACTGCTACTACCGACATTTAGAAATGCTGAGTTTAATTCCGTCTTTTGTCGTGTTTAAATCCTCTGCAGGCTTAGCTTGGACTAGTTCATCCCAATCCTCGGCACGCATTATTCTTCAATTATTTCCACTCCACCCCTCAGGATTCAACTTTGCTGTGGAGAGTTTTCATTGACATTTGGGAATATGAAGAGATTAGCACCGCCCTCTTCTGGTCTTTTCCAGACCACTCCCACTAATATCTGAAAAAAAGTATTCCGGGAAGACCTTATGACGTAAACGCTTTAAAGATGATAGTTTTGGAAAAAATGATAAAGTGAGGTGATTATACTGAAATATACAGGCTTCTATTTTTACTTCTAATAATCATCCAACACAGTTCTAATAAGCTTTCCATTTCATTGATTTTCTTTTCTTTTTTTTATTTGTGTGCTCGATTTGTTTTCACTTTTAATTTTATAATATGAAGTTGGTTGTAATGATCCTCAGTGCAAACACATTAGCTTATCCTATAAAGAGAATACACAGCAGGTAAAATGAGACAGAGGGCACCATGGCTGTAGCTAAAGGGAAGGGTATGGGGTGGCACTATAAACTGTAAATCAAAGAAGGGAGTAGCCATCATGACATCACTGACTGGTCAGTGTAGTCCAGTGTTGGGATAGTTAGCCCCCCCAAAAAAGCAATGCATTACACATTCCTTTATTATGCCCTGGAGGAAATAAACTGTTACACTACTCGTCATTTTACTTTTCTCATGTCTCTGTCATGTCCTGAAATGCCTCATCAGTTCACAATATAAAACTTAGGTTAAAGTCCCTATCGTCATGAGCACATATAAACACACACACACACACACACACACATATATATATATATATATATATATATATATATATATATATATATATATATATATATATATATATATATATATAATGCTTCTTTTTAGAGTTTGGAAGGTGACAATATAAATCTGAAAAGACACTTTGAAGTGGCCGACTGTGATTCTGCTGTAGAAACATGTACAGGTGGAAACTGAGGTTTCAGTGTTGCAAGTCTGATTGTTCGTCACTTCCTTTGTTACCCATTGAAGATCAGGGTCTGGCTGCTGGGCTGGTATTGGCAGACACTCAATTTAATGTCAGTCTGGGTCCTTTGCTAGCTTTGCGTTAACATGTCGTGTCTGTATAACACAATTGTTTCTGCAGTTTGCACTTTATCACTAGACTTTTGTCCTTTCATGCAATACAAAGAAAAGTAATTTTCGTATCTGCTTTCCTCAAAACTTGTAGCCGGAAACCATTTTTTGGTTCTTTTTATTTCTAATTAACAAATAAAGAATCATCCGCTCAACACAACATCCATGAATGTGCCTTCCTCCCTAAAGCAGGATTTAGAATTCCATTCAAAATCCACACAGGTGTTACATTCCTGCTACATATCAGCACTTATTTCTAACTGCAGCTCATTAACCACACTTTATCTGTCTGAAGTTGTCAGACAGGCAACAGCCCCAGACCTGAGGGGGTCACGCAACCCTTGACCCAAATAATTATCCGGTTGCATGCCTTTTTTTCTTTAGCTTTTGTTGTTACTTGACCCCGAGAGTCAAAAGAGTCATTTCAAAGAAGAAGAAAAAAAAATGTGACAAGCAGGCAGCAGATTTATCGTGCTCATTTGATACTGTGGAAAAGGTTTAAAGTGCAGATAGATAAAAGAAAATAAGAGTAAAAATGCCAGAGACATAGTGACGAATGATGAAAGGAGGAACATGCTGTCAGGACTAATGTTTTCTCACAGTAAAATAAAATAAAATAAATGCCTATCGTATGACTCATCCTCTTACACGTGTGCTTGTATATGTTAAAGGAGAGCAAGTGGAGAGGTTATGAGCAATCTCAGTCTCTTCCCTAAGGCATCCCGGCCCCGATGGATCAGGACATTCCTGGAATACTGTGACTCTCGTCACAGTGACAGCGTCTTTAAAGGGGACAGGGTTCATGTCTGTGTGTTTTTAGATTTACCACGGCTTATTTTAGGTTTCTCCACATGATCCACTGGCGCACAGGGTGATGCACCTTGAGCCGTTCTCTTTGCGCATTGCTTGCATGTTTTTCGATCTTAAAATCCCAGGAGTCACCGTGAAAAATGCTGCAGGAAGGATGTCTAATCTTGGCCAGTCTGCGCTGTATTCCCCTGGCAGGATGAAAGCGAGGCACGTTACAAGAGAATTCCTCTGCTCACTTTAACTCCAGCTGTTTGTTGTTTTTCTTTGTTACACAACTTCCACTCGGCCAAACTTCATACTTTGACATTGTTGGAAAATCACCTTATTGAGCTTTTTAGATCAAAAAGGCAAACACCATCTTCAAAATTTGATCTGGTTAGCGGTCAGAGAAAAATGTTGAGTAAAAGCTGCCCAAAGCACACGATTAATTACGTAGCTTGTTGGTGTGGCAGACTGCTTTTCATGCGGTCATGTGTAGGAGTCCTTTTCCACCCAAAGGTTGCTCCCACAACCTTCTGAGATGCCGGGAAGTCCACTGAAGAAATAGCTGTGCACAAAAACTTCTGTAAAAAAAACACAACTTGAACTTTTGTGACATATAACATGTTACTAAAGGAGCTTTAGAGCGTCTGGCAGTCTTTATGCTGGCTGCTTCATAGCTACAAGTCTGTGACAGTTTTTCTTAACCAGGAATTATATTTGATTTCTCGCGTATATACATAAATGACCAATGTTTAAGTGTATGTCAAAGGCAAAGACGACTGTCTGATTTGTTGTTTGATGCAGATAAATGCAGTTATAGATGTAAAAGGCCAGTATGGGGAAGTTCAGTAACACATGAAATAATGCTTCCCATGTTAAATTACCTCCCTGCCTGCTGCAGTCTGGCGCTGGACCTCCAACAGCCAGCGCTGCTGTGATCCTGTCATCTATGGCCCAATAAGAAGACAGACGCAGGGCTGCTGGCCAGCTTTATTTCCAGACTGTAAAAGGATATGGTTCCCTCCCCTCCCGTGCTTCCGTGTCACCTAGTACCTTCAGCCCACTGAACCATCTCAACCTTTGCAAGTAATCTGTCTACTCTCCTGTAAAAGCCAGACAAAAAGCCAGACATGCTCCAGGCAAGCAGAGAAGGTGCCCTGCCTGCAGGATAAGCATTAAACAGATGGCTCTGAACACCCGCTGTCACTGCTTTTCCTGCCGTTGCATTTTTATGACGTTTATCACTACTATCTGTCTGCTCGATCCTAGCCATAACATCGCTCCCACCCACATTTCATCAGGCAGTGTAATCTGCAGTGCCAGCTCTAAAATGCAACTCTTCTTGTGATGTAACTCATTTGGAATTTAATGCTGTTAGTAATTCATATCATATAGTAACAATAGCAACAGCCCAACACATATTATATTCTGCTCAAACACTTCTAGGAATTTATATTGTGTACCAATGAGCTTATGACACATTAGGAAAGAATTAGCAGATAGCTGAGTGCAAGCTCGATGTAAAGACAAGAGTGGACACAGAAAGAGGGAAGCTGTGGAACTTTCACCTTCATGTAAGCCGAGCAGCCGGACGTGTCCCATTTTTTATTTTAAGTGTTGTGAGAGGGGAAGAGTCCCACAGAGAGATAAAGTGTACTGATGTCATGTCATCCGCTCCATGACATGAACAGTGGTAAGAATAAAAACGGAAAAACGAAACTACAGCAGGAGGGAAGCTGTAAAACGTTTTAACTTTGCAGAAATAGCAGGTGTGAGTTCCTCATTTTGTCTTGTTGAAACGAGATAGCCGAGGAAGGAAACATTAGAGAGAAAAGACTTTGCAGATGATGTGATTAGTTGGGTATATAAGCGGGATGTTTCGGGTGAACGGACCTGTCACAGTCTCATGATTCAATATTTTAAAGGTTTTCAAAGGGAACAATAACAGTGGGAAGCAACCAAGTATAAAGCGCAGCTTCATTTTAACTTTCACTCAAATTGTTTGTTGCCATCACGTGTATGCTCACTGATTCTGCTGATGAGCAGTGCTTGCATGCTTTAGTATAAAACTAATGGTGTATTTACATTTCATTGACTTTTTTTTTTAGGTCTCAAATAGTTTATGCGAGACAGAAAAAGTTTTTTGCTAAAATATCTGTTTTCACTTTTCCTTTTATAATATGAATATGACACTGGTTGCAGTGATCTTCAGTACAAACATTTATACTCTACATTAACTTATTGCAAACTAATATCAAAGAGAGTGCATAGTAAGTGAAGTAAGAGAGAGGGCACCATGGCTGTGGCTAAAGGTAGGGGCATGGGGAGCACCAAAAACTGTATATAAAAGATGGATGTAGCCATTGTGAAATCACTCATTTGACAGTGAACAATGTTGGGCTAGTTAGTCAAAAAAAGGAATGCATTACACATTCCTTTATTACTCCCCGGAGGAAGTAAACTGTTAAACTACTCATCACTTAACTTTTCTGTTATTCTGTAACATCCTGAAATGCATCATCATCAGTTAGCAATATAAACTAAGGCTAAAGTTCCACATAATGACACAAATCCCTATTGTAACAGGCAAATACATACGATGCTTCTTTTAGAGTTTGAACACAAAACTGAAAACCAGGTCAAAGAGACTTTGAAGCAGGCGCCACTTCCACTTAAATTCTGCTATAGAAACGCGCAGGTACAAATTAAGGTCACAATGCTAAAAGCCCGATTGTTCATCACTTCCTTTGTTACCAGTTGACTATCACGGTCGGGTTGCTGGACTGCTGTCGGTGAACACTCAGCTTTAATGTTACTCTGGGTTCTTTGCTAGCTTTGTGTTAGCATGCCATCTTTGTCGATCCTTTCAATGAGCTGATGTTATATTAGCAGCACAACACAACATCAGTTATTTTGCATTCAGCATTTAATGCTATTGCTACTTTTTGAACCTAGAATCAAAAATGTGGGGTGAATCTTTCTGAGGAAAACCACTTGGTTATTAGCTACCTGGCTCTAAAGCATACTCTGCTTTATTGGCATTTTTTACTGTAATAGGGTAAAAAGTTACATTTAAGATGCGGCGATTGAGACAGTAAACCAATTAGAGGAGCATTTACTCAGTTCCCAGTGCAAGTGAGGTTAAGACCATTTGTCCTATATAATTGAAAAAGCCCTTTTGCAACTAGAGAAGTCGATATCTACTGCCCACATTTAAGGCTCTTCCTCATCTGCCTTACTTTCCAGATCAGAAGGCTACATCCATCTTTTCTTTCCTCCCAAAACTGTGTCACATTAAGAGTGCAAATTAAGAGTGGAAATTATGGGTGGGACACAGGGGAGCAGATCCCAGTATTGTCTTTGTCAGTGTGCTATTACAAATATAGCAACATAATATTCAATAATATGATCATTTACATTGAATGCTTTTGTGCTAATTACAGATGCAAAGCAATACCCTTTCAGTCCATGTACAACCAAAGGCATTTTTTCCATTATATATAGTCTATGTGAAGGACTGAGGTCACACTGCTTTAAAAAAAACCACGTGATGATTTATGAATTATGGGATGTCAGACAGCAAACTAATGACCTTAGCCAGGTGTCTATCACTGTTATTTCAGGCTAAAACCTTAGAAACAGCTGATAATTTGTATAGAATTGCATCACTAATATCTTCTTGTTTATTTACTACTTTTAAACAAAGTTCACTGATAAGAAATGTGCAGGTTAAAAAAGTTGTTTGCGAATGCAACTTCTCGTGTTCCTGATGAAGACCCACCCTTTAAACCTGCCGTAGGGTTTTGGGTGGATATCTGTCGCTCCCAGTTGAGACCAGTTGAGACTGGATGATAATCTGGGAAAAGGCTGGGGAAGATCTGGGGATTGGAGCCTGTGTTATGAGAAGAATGTCTGCTGCCTCACAAGCGTGACCCTGTGGTACATACAGTACAGACATGTAATGTAACACATTGCCTCACTGTCAGACAGGTCAGGACAAGAATGAATACATCAGAGAGCAGCCCGACAGCAAGCCCTGTTTATAATTAAAATCCTTTTTTTAAAAAAAAATATGGGTTGTGTTTGTCAGATGGAAAATTTAGGACGTTTAGAAAAATAACACTCACATAGATATCCCACTGTGGGATGTGCTGGTTGTGTTAAAAATGTTAGTATTTCCTGGTCCTAAAACTGAGATATAGATTTATGGTGTTTATGAATATTTATGAATAGAATCATAGAAACCAGTCACGTTTTGACTGTATGCAACAATTTCTTTTTTCTTTTTTTACAAGAAAGAAATTGTTTGTTAACATATAACATGTTAAGTTCAAGGAGATTTTTTTTTATTTCCTTACATGGTGAAATATTACCACCTAGTGGTTGATGTTGGATATCCTCAACTTAATTTGTTTTTTCATAACAAAGCAGAAAACTATGTTTAAGTCTCAGAATTAAAATAAAATAAATAAAATAAAAATTAATTTATGTTTAATTTTCAAGTTTTGCGCTTAAAAAGATAAGCAGTTTGGATTTTTACCATATATCAATTTTTTACTATATATCAATGCGTTTCCTTCTTTCTTTCTTTCTTTCTTTCTTTCTTTCTTTCCTTAAAAAACAAAACAAAACAAACTTTATTAGTCATAAAAATGACTCCCAATCAAATGAAAGATTTTCAAATCTTTCTAGCTTTTCCGCAAAGGATATTGCAGAAAAGCTAAAGCATACCTGCCTGCTGAGATGCTCCTCAGCAGTGCTAATGGCCATTAGCACTATATGTGCAATATATGTAACTACTGCCCACTGTATTTACCTTGGGCTCTCACCTGCGGAAGATTACATGCAGGTTCGTTTCGTTTCCCAATCTTTAGCTAAATGTTTGTCACTTTTGTTACAAATAGAGAGCGCCGTTTAGCAAAAATATCTCAAAAAAACAAAGTCTTTATTCGGTGTTTTTGTTGTTTCGGTTGTCACAGTTCTGCTGTAATGGAGGAGCTGTTGACTTGATACTATTTTAAGTTATTTCGCCTAAAACATTAGCTACATCTGGACAGTTCAGTTTTTTGCGAGAGACTTTGAATGGAAGCAGTGTGCTAGCTAGCTAGCTATTTATCTAAAACCGGTCGTTGTGTGTTCGCGTTTTCATCAATGATTGTACCTCAGCTGTGAGAATGAACTTTCATACATTTTGAAATATGTGATATATGACGGGAATAACGGTGTATTTTATTAAATACGGTGGAGTGAGTAATGTGGGCACCGTCCCTTCGATAGCTCAGTTGGTAGAGCGGAGGACTGTAGAGGCGAAAGCTGAAATCCTTAGGTCGCTGGTTCGAATCCGGCTCGAAGGAGGCATACTTTTTTTTTTTTTTTTTTTTTTTTACTTCTCAGTAAATGTTTTGACATGCAGCCAGTCGTTTTTGTACTGTTTAATTTAAACGTGTGCTCATTCATCTTTCATTGACAGAGGAATGCGATCAGTTCAGTTGTTCAGCAAGATTACTGTGAAACTCCTAAGTCAAATTTAATGAACCTTGGTGGAGAGGTGGCGCACTGGAAAAGCAATAAAGCATTAATGCTTTAAAACTGCAAGGTGAGATTGCTGAGAGTGCCTTTGTAATCGTTCATGCAATTAATGTTAGTATGCTATTATTCTGTAAGCTTCTTTCAGTTCTTGTCCTGCTAATCTGTCTCACCCCTGTGATAAGGCATACCCCACCTCTTACTGAAATGTGCCCCAGCTCTGCCTCACTCTGGCTGGTAAAGTAAGGAATGGAATGAGTGCATATATGTTAAACTAAATCTATAATTGTAGAGCTATAGCATTTTTTCTGACGTTGAACCGCCTCTGTGCATGTCAGATTTCTGCTCCTGTGCTGCTATCTTGTCCTGAGCTGTTTGTGCAACCTTTGAGTTTGTTGACTGCAGACCTTCTGCTTTATTTTCCACAGGCTCTTCATTTTGGCACCTCAAGGTGGTGGAGCAGCTGTCCAGCCGGGTAGGTGCTGTTTAACTGGGTAAGGAAGCTTCTGCCAAACCTAACTTTCCTGAAGTTCAACACACAAAGACAGGACAAATGTAGCGCCACCTCCAAACTAATTAGCATGTTATTCTCAGGATATGCTGATGAGAGGCTGGAAATCACTGGTATCACTGGCACATTTACTAATTTTGTGTTACTTCACTGAAAACGGTCAGGTTTGATTGATTTTTGAGATATATTTCTACAAATTTGCCTCTCTGTCCCTGATAATAGTATAAGGAACATTATTCACACAACATGACCTAAATGGATGAGAATAGGAGCGCTTAAAAACTTTAATTATGTTAAGCTGGAAATGTATTAATGACAATTAAATAGGATTTAAAATACATCAGCAAAATCACAGGTTGTGCTAAGATAATTATGACTTGAACATTGTACAAGAAGAAATCATGTGACAATAAAGAGTCAATTAGGCACGTTTAAAAAGGGACAAAAAAGTTTAGATATAAACAAGTGGAATGTACATCAGGGTAAGGTGCAGTATACACAAGTTAAACCCAATAATTGCTTGAATAATATTCTGTATGTAGAATAGCCAGTTCATACATTTAGTCTTCAAGGGACATAAGAATACAGCATCCTGAAATCACATCTCCTGAGGTTTGGGTGACTTTTTAACAATTCTTTAATGGGAATAGAAAATTCACAAATCCAACAAACTCAGATGCAAGAAAGAAAGAGCCTGCACACTGCTCTTGTCAGTGAAGTGTCACAGTGAAGCGTAAGCATCCGTTTCTCCCATTCTGCTCCAGTTGGTCTCAGATAATGGCCACACACTTTTGACTAGTTGTGGTGTTGACCAAGATCAGTGTGTAGGATCTTTGTTTTTTTTGTGACTGAAGTAATTGCCCAAAAAATAAAAAAAAAAATAAAAAAACTTGTTTGGCGTGTGCTTTCATTCGTGGCGAACACGCTTCCTGGGGGAGGCCGGAGAGTCCAGGGAAAAGGCAGTGGGAGAGACGGGGCGGGACTCGGGGATGTACTCTGTCTGGTACTTCTCAATGTAAGGTTTGGCCACATTCCACACCTGGGTTGAAAATAAAAGCACATTTAACGACATACCACGTGGAGCTCGCACGTGCACTGAACAACTTTTTAGAACTTGCCTTTTGATCAAGTAGCAGGCGGTGAACTGCTTCGATATCAGGTGACATGAATCTGTCTTTAATCCACGGTCTGTTCAACGGCAGGAGAGTAAAAGGAGAAAGTGGAACAACGGGTAAATATTAACTGTTAGGTATATAGTTTCGACAGGCTCAAAATTTTGTACCTTGGCCGCATCTGTTTGACTTACTTGACCACGCTGCGAACAAGTTCATAGACCTTCTCCAGTGGAGTGGTGGTACGGAGTGGGCGCAGGAACTCGATGCCCTGACATGCGGCCAGCAGCTCTATAGCGAGGACTGGTAGCAGGAAGTATCAATTCAGTTTGGCCAAATCCCAAAAATATATCTCTCATTTTAGTGATAAATATTGAAAACATTAAATAACATAGATCACAGCCAATTGAAAGCCATCTATGGGTTTTTACTGCTGTTTGAGCCTTTAGTTTATTCCATGACTTACAAGAACTGTGGATTTTTTTCCTCAATATTTTTTCAAAAGACGGAGAAAAGAATTTTAAGCACAGAGATAAATGATATTTGATGATAGTTTAATCATTTATCTGTTTTTTAAAACCTGTTGGTTTAAGGTTAACCTCTGTATCCGCCCAGTAACCTGCGGTTTTGTCTTGTCGGTGTACACTGGCATGGTTTTCAGCAGCGACCTTTGCACTTTTTGCAACAGAAGCAGTGGAAACTGACCGGTTAGTCTCTTTGATTCAGGGACGCTTGTTGTTTTCAAAGAGTTAGAGTAAAAACAGGTGGTTATTTGTAAATCTGGTAGTGGTAATGCAGCAGAACTATGGAACAGATTAATCATTTTACTCACTTATTTGTTGTCTGTATAGAGTTTCATTGGAATTTTAGGACTCTCCACCATAAATCTATTGATTATTATACATAATCACAGAATCACGTTGTTAGGAACACCTGCTCAGTTGCTCGTTAGCACAAATGTCTAATCACCCAGTCACATGTTAGCAACTCAGTGCATTTAGGCATGAGACATGATCAAGACAGCCAACTGAAGTTCAAACTGAGCATCTGAATGTGGAAGAAAGATGATTTAAGTGAACGTGGCATGGTTGTTGGCACCAGATGGACTGTCCCAAGTATTTCAGAAACCGCTAATCTACTGGGGATTTTCCCAAATAATCATCTCTAGGGTTTAGAAAGAATTTTCCAAAAAATATCCAGTGAGTGGCAGTTCTCTGGGTGAAAATGCCTTCTTAATGCCAAAGATCACAGTAGAGTGACCAGACTGCTTTGAGCTGATACGAAGGAAACTGTAACTCAAATACTGTTGCTACACATTAGAATCACAACAAATCACACTTTAAAGCAGATGGCCTACATCAACAGAAGACCACTCAGGTGCCATCTATGTCAGCTAAGAACAGGAAACTAAGGGTACAGTTTTCACAAGCTCACCAAAAATTGAACCACATAAAACTGGAAAAATGTTGCCTGGTCTGATGAGTCTTGATTTCTACTGCAAAAGTTAGATCCTTATGACTGGTAGGGTCAGATTTTGGCATAAACAACATGAAACCGTGGATCCATCCTGCCTTTTATCAACAGCTCAGGGTTGTGGTGATGGAGTGGTGCAGGGAACGTTTTTTGGTGCACTTTGAACCATTTCATACCAACTGAGCATTGTTTAAACACCAAATCTTACATATTGTCCATCTTTTAAGTGCTTCTTACATCAGAAGATGGACCAAAGCTCAGATCATCTCAAAGTGGCTTCTTAGACATGACAGTGAATTTGCTTCACAGTCACCAGATTTAAATCCAACAGAGCACATTTGGGATGTGATGGAGCAGGAGATTTATGTGATGGATGTGGAGACAAATTGGCAGCGCCTGTCATGATAGTATGAGGAATGTTTCCAGCTCCTTGATGAATCTGTGGCACAAAGAATTAAGCCAACCCAGTACTTGTGAGGTGTACATAATTTAACAATGCTATACCTTACCTTGCTCCACGTGCTCTATTACCCTCAGGGCCTTCCTAGCAGCCCATCCTCCCATAGACACGTGGTCCTCCGTGGCAGCACTAGTGGACAAAGAGTCCACAGACGATGGGTGACACAAAACTTTGTTTTCTGAAACTGAACAGCGTGAAAGAGTTGAGATTAATGTCAGTGCTCCTGCTCAAATATTGGGTAAGAAGAAAAGAAAAAAAACCCTACAATTTTGTAACATTAGATCTTTTATTAAAAAAATGCACTCTGAAGTGTAATATTCAATATCAAAGCCTGTTTAGTAAATAATGTTATCATAATCCCATTGGAGTTGGAATAATTTAGTAGGAGATTACATGTTATTTCATGTTTTTCACACGAACCTAAGGCGGCTGCAGTGCAGTGGGCAATCATGAAGCCTGAGTTGAGTCCACCCTCGTTGACGAGGAAGGCAGGCAGCTCACTCAGAGAGGGGTTACACAACCTCTCGATCCTCCTTTCGCTGATTGAAGCCAGCTCGTGGACTGCAATGGCTAAAAAATCCAGAGCCTATGAGAAAGAAAACAGTTGTTAAGAAAGAAGAATCAAATCTAAAGCGAACCGAAACAAACTATCTTATTACTACATACCTTAGCTGGGTATTCCCCATGGAAATTCCCACCTGAAATGGTCTCACCTCTTTCTGCAAATACCATCTGGTGAGACCGTTAAGACAAAATTAACTGATTTCCAGTAAAATCCTGTGTGCAGTTTGTGGCAGATCCAACTTCAGTTATCAGACTTGAGACCAAACTGGCTAAATTTCATAGATCAGACTTTTCCTCTAGTTTGAAAGACAGAAAAGGATACAGGGTTGTCAGTGGCACTGTTGATTTCTGTGTTGATGATATTCTGGACAAATGCAATTGTGTCATTGGCAATTCCATGAACCTGCGAGCAGAGAGAGGACACAACACTCAGAAAGAGATGTACGATGCTCAAACATAGTTTTGCTCCAGCTCCATATCTGCTTTCTATGTGGTAGACCCACTATCTAGCACGTGAGAATTCAGAGTTTTCCCTTTCCCATCCAGAAGTTGCAGAAGCTTTAAAACGCTGTGGGAGAAACCTGTGATTTGGGGATATATAAATAAACTTGGGGTTACCTGAGGACAGCACCGCATGGTGTAGGCATCCTGGACTCTGTCACAGAACCTGTGGCTCTCTGTAAAAACACACCAGAACAATATGACACTCATTAAACATAGCATATTTAAGGCTGCATAATATTAGAAGGCTATACTCCATTAATGCCTGTCGGCAAATGCACCCCCAGCAACTCATGCATCTCATCTTTTTTTTTTTTTTTTTTTTTCATCTCATCTTGAGTTGGTGCAACGCTGAAACCACTGCCTTGATCAAGGCCAGTGGTAAGAGCATTTCTCATATGCAAACAAGTTTTCGGGAGGAGGAAGGCACACAAACGTAAAATGCAATGATCAGAACTTTACATGAATATTGTTTGATGTTCATCAAACCTGCAATCTGGGATGGGTGGTGATCAGAGTCCAACAGTGAGCGGAAGCGTTGAGCCACCTCTATTTGCCCCGGATGTGGCCGCAGTGCATGGATGTCTGTGGGAGGAGACCAGAAATTGAATAAGGATGGATGACATGTAGTGCAGTTATACAATTGGAGGTAAATAATTTCATCTAGTTTCTGGTTTTCTTCGGATTTATAGCTTCTGCGCACCACTGTCAAAGGCCTTGGTGGTTCCCTTTAGCACCTCCAGGGTGAGAGCAGCAATAATATCTGCCTGTTGGGCAATCGCCTGGGCTCGCTCCACGGCCTCTGCCCCTAGAGAGGTAATCATCTGTGTCCCATTGATCAGAGCCAGACCCTGTTAGGGAATCCCAGAGAGTGAGATGGGTGTGAAACCCCAATTGCAAAAGAAGAAAAAATTTGAGTAGGTGTGTAACATGTAAATATAAACAAAATGCAGGGATTTTGCAAAGATAATTTTTTTAAAGGACAGTGCCGTTATTTTTACAAGTTAACCCTCATATTACTTTTTCTTTTGCTAAAATTATTTTAATTCCATATATTTGGCCTAATATGTATTTTATTGTATATTTATGATGCAAATGCAGTTTATACTTCAAAATCTGTTATCAGTGAACTCTGGGTCAAATCACAACAGTGCAGACAAATCAAATAGAAGAGCTTTTCTTTTTTTTTTGAACATTACCTCTTTAGGTTTTAGTGATATTGGCTTTAGTCCATGTGCCTCCAGGACCTGGTCAGGAATGAAAGATGAAAAACATTTAAAAAGTCCAGGGTCATCAGAAAGCAAACAATGTTTCCATGTGCACCCTGAAACCTTTCACTCTTGTAAACAAGAGACACGTTTTCCTACGATAGTAGTTGCCCTCTTGTTTTACAACTCCAGAAAAGTCACTCTGAGCTTACGTATTTGGCATCAGCCCACCCGCTCGTGGGAGACCACATTTTTCCCTCTCCCATGAGTCCGAGGGCCAGGTGAGAGAGGGGTGCCAGGTCACCACTAGCACCTACTGTTCCCTTTTCAGGGACAAAGGAGAGGCAGGAGGCTGAGGGGACAAAGTTATAGAGACAAAGGTAAGTCCTATGACAGCTTTCCTACCCCTGTCCTTAAATAAAGTTATCAACAGTTTACTGAAGCTGATATCTCACCAGCTAACTGGTTTGAAGCTTACCGTTAAAGGCCTGGATCATGGCCTGGAGGGTTTCAAGAGAAACACCACTGTGCCCTTTGGCCAAAACATTGATCCTCAAAGCGAGCAACATGCGGGTCCTCTCTGGGCTTAACGGGTTCCCCACACCTATACGTCACAGCATAACTCTGATTAAGATGATTGACGTACAGAGGGCCTGAAAACATTAAAATCAACATATCTGCGTCACAAAGAGTGTCATCACCTGCTGAGTGTGAGCGCACCAAGTTTTCCTGGAGCTCCCTGTGGAACGAAAAGTGCATGGCATCAGTCAACAAACAAAAAGGGCTTTGTGTGTATGATTACAAAGACCAGAAATAGATCATAAAATGTATTTAAGGACAACTTAAAAACTCTACTTGAGTTTGCTGACAGGAATGACAGTTCGGGCAAATTTGCCAAAACCCGTTGTGATCCCATAGACAACTGCAGGGAGAACGCACATAGGGAACTGAACACACAAAGTCTCCTGTTTTTCCAGATACTGTAATTTAGCCAGTTTAAATTAAGCTCATTTGCACTGAATCACTGTATTTTAACCTTTGTTTTCTTTGACAATGGTGTCCAAAAGCTCTCTGGATTGCACAACCTTTCTTTCTGCCTCAGGAGTCAGCTAAAAAACAATGATAAAGGGAGACATTGGATCAAGTAAAAGATTACAACGGACAACAAAAGAGGTTTGTTGATCATTACCTTTATCTTGTAGAGTCCTCTGCCTAAGTTGATGAGATCTGTTGACGTCAGGCTGTTGCCATCCAAAGAAATATACTGGACAGAGAGTTTCACATTTCACTGAGTTAGTTAATATGATATGAATATGTTTTCAATTTTATCGGAAAATACACTTACCTCTTCAGGCTCTTTGTATGCTGCAGTGCTAGTTGACAAACTTAATTAAGGATAACATTTGGCAAAATGTAGTGTCACTCTCAGATTAATTATAATTTCCCACAAGGACAATTTTAACCCAAAATTAAAACAGTATGTGAAGAAAAAATGGCATTAAAAAAAAGATTCAATCGTTTTTAGTGCACACTACAGCACCTACTACAGCTGCTATGGCACAAATATCCAACAAGTGTAAGGATACAGATGAGAAACTCCCGGCTCACACGGAATAAAGTCAGGAGACATGGTATCTCCTTCAATAGCTGAAATGCACAGGAAAATAAATCACAATGTGTGCATTCCCCCCTTGGTTCACACAGTAGTTATATTTAAAGTAAATTACTTATTATACACAATTACGCATCACTGAAGCAGAGTTAAAGGTAAACCATCGTCACCGTCCTTTAAATGTGTTGCACACATTTTTAATATATGCATTCTTCGTGTAGAAAGTTATTACCAAGCTCGACAAAGTCGTTATCCTCCAGTACATCTTCGATGGTGTCATCCGCGTCCAGCAGACCCAAACCCTGGCACCTGCGCACAACAAAACGTGTATCTTTCACAGCCGTGATGCCGCCGTTGTCCGGTTTGTTCTTTATGTAACGTTTAAGCGCTTCCTGTCCGAGCCACTGGATGGTTTTGGAAGTGTCCCGGCAGGGCACTGCCAGCCACTCATCTCGGATGTGTACAGTAAAACGAGGCATCGCGCATCAGCGGGACTTGGCTGCAGTGAGTCCTGCGCGCCGCTCTCTGAGGTACCACTCTGGGCCGTTTACAGTTCGGCCACCAATAACACGCAGCTGGGGGAGCCGCGCCTCCCCAGCATCACACCTCTAGAGATCATTGACCCACACGGACCGGTCTCAGTCTCACAAGTTCTTCCAATCCAATCGATGCGTTCACGTGATGTTTGAAAGTGCTCAAGTGTCTATGGAGGCTAAACACAGTGAATTAGATTAGAGGTCACCAGAGGAGTATGGGGCACCGTTTGTAAAGTGAAACATGCTGAAATTAACGGCAATATTTTTCCACATTTAGCTCAAAACCTTACAAAAAAGATGTTTTTTCGAGTTATTTTTTTTTTACAATATTTATTTATTTAAAATATTTGTAACTTGTCATATTTAAAACACAATTTTAAATGTTAAATTTAAACGTTAAATGTTAAATCTAAATGTTACAGGAAAGTAAATATTTAGCTAACATGCAAATTTATTGTACGGCTCAACGGAAATACCAAAATAAAAGCTTTACGAAAACCTCCGGTGCAAAATTGTCTAAGGAGCTTGGAAAGAAAAGCGTCTGGACTTCTTTGAGTTGCTTGAAGACGTTTCACCTCTCATCTGAGAAGCTTCTACAGTTCTAAGGGTCAAATGGTGGAGAGTCCCAGATTTAAACCCAGTGGGAGTTTCCCCCCAAAGAGGGACAAAGGACCCCCTGATGATCCTCTACCTAATCACATGAGCCAAGGTGTGAAAACGGGTGTGGGTCACAATCAGCCAAGGTTTCGGGTGAGCTCATTGTGAAACCTGGCCCCACCCTATCATGTGATTTCCTGAGGTCAGATGGCCCAGGATGTGAGTGGGCCTTAAGGCGTCTGGGAAGGGATCTCAAAACTGGATTATAGATGGCAGACAGCTGGTGTCGTAAACCACCGCCTTCAAAGATGGTCGCTCACAGTGGATGTAAATGGCTTCTTTCACTCCTCTTTCAAACCATCTGTCCTCTCTGTCCAAAATGTGAACATTGGCATCCTCGAAAGAGTGACCTTTGTCCTTTAGATGCAGATGAATCCCTGAGCAAAGACCACAACATCACTATATTACCAGCTGATAAGGGAAGGTGCACCGTGGTCCTAAACACAACGGATTACCACACAAAGATCACTACTCTCCTCAGTGACAACAATACCTACGAAGCCTTAAAGCGGTTGTAGCCAACCTTTACATGGAGGAAGTGGCAAGAAAGGCTCTTGGCTCTTTTAAAGGGAGAGTACCCAGCCACTGGTACAGATATGTAGACGACACCTGGGTCAAAATCAAAACACAAGAAGTGGAATCCTTCACTGCGCACATTAACGCCGTGGATAAAAACATCAAGTTCACCAGGGAAGACACAAAGGACAACTGTTTGCCTTTCCTGGACTGCGCTGTGCACATTGAAGAGAATGGCAACCTCAACATTGAAGTTTACCGGAAGCCCACACACACGGACCAGTACCTCCTCTTTGACTCCCATCACCCTCTGGAACACAAACTTGGGGTAATCAGGACCCTACACCACCGGGCAGAACATGTTCCCTCTAAGCCTGAAGGGAAAAAGAAGGAACACACACATGTAAAGGAAGCACTCAAAACGTGCGGCTATCCTAATTGGGCATTTATAAAGTCAGCAAAGATGCACAGAAAAGAAGATCAGACACCAGCGAGGGAGGATAAGAAAGACAGATGCAACAACATTGTCATCCCCTATGTAGCCGGTGTATCAGAGAAACTCAGGAGAGTTTTCTCCAAGCACGACATCCCAGTGTACTTCAGACCCGGCAACACACTCAGACAGAAACTGGTTCACCCGAAAGACAAAACTCCTAAACACAAACTCAACAATGTGGTGTACGCTGTACAGTGCAACGAGGAGTGCCCAGACCTCTACATTGGAGAGACCAAACAGCCACTTCACAAGCGCATGGCACAACATAGAAGAGCCACCTCCACGGGACAAGACTCAGCAGTTCATCTGCATCTAAAGGACAAAGGTCACTCTTTCGAGGACGCCAACGTTCACATTTTGGACAGAGAGGACAGATGGTTTGAAAGAGGAGTGAAAGAAGCCATTTACATCCACTGTGAGCGACCATCTTTGAACAGAGGCGGTGGTTTACGACACCAACTGTCTGCCATCTATAAGTGAAGCAGCTCATGGCGGTGAGAAGTGACCATCAGGGGAGAGCAGACACAATCTGACCACTACCGGCACACTTTTGCACCGAAGGTTTTCATAAAGCTTTTATTTTTGGTATTTCCGTTGAGCCGTACATTAAATTTGCATGTTAGCTAAATATTCAGTTTCCTGTAACATTTAGATTTAACATTTAAATTTAACATTTAACATGTAGATTTAAATATAATATTTAGATTTAACATTTAGAGTTAAATATAATATTTAGATTTAACATTTAGATTTAAATTTAATATTTAGATTTAACATTTAAAATTGTGTTTTAAATATGAAAAGTTACAAATATTTTACTAAATGTTGTAGAAAATGACTCGAACAAACATGTTTTTGTAAGGTTTTGAGCTAAATGTGGAAAAATGTTGCCGTTAATTTCAGCATGTTTCACTTTACAAACGGCGCCCCATAGTGGAGAGGTAGACTTTTTTTTTTTAAACTTAAAGTGTAATAGTGCAATCAGTGATGGTTTAACAATGAGATCAAGTTTTTAGCTGCTTCATTTTATGACATGCTCAGTTCTTAGAGCGCAGTCACAGATTAAAGGAATTAAAGCAGAACCTTTGGACCCTGCTGCCTTCACTTGTTAGATATTAAAAGAGGTGTTCAGTGCCACAGCAGCCAGACAGCTAATCAGCTACTGAATAAAATGTCGGCTATATCTTCACAAGTTCTTTCACATTACAACAAAACCTCACAATTTAATGTAATTGGATTCAGTTCTTGCAAAAACAGACACTCTAATGCAGGCTGTAACCTCTGCTTTACTTTTTCAACAGTTATTAGACCAACAATTATTTCTCCTTTTTCTATGGGAGTCAAAAAGGGCACTTATCTACAAGGCCAAGCTTCAAGTGGCAGCAGCTCAATATGTCGAGAGGTCAAAATCATTTTAACTTAATGTATTTAATTTCAAACTGATGCAACACCATCAATATCCAGTAGCTCCAAAAGTTACTATATGTTTTCAAGGATCAACTACATGCAATGATAAACCTCAGGAGCCCTGTAAAAGTACTTAAAAATGATTACAGGAGCCACATCAGCACATCAGTCAGATTTGTTTTCTGTCTTTCATCACAAAGCAAACACAAATAAACAACCATCCAGGCTTTTAGGAAAACATTATTACCAAAAAACATTTATTGCACAGTCAAATTTAATCAGTGCAGTGTAATTGGTTTAAAGGTACAAAGGACAGTCTTTTTTTTTTTTTTTTTTTAATTTAATAGGAAAAAGAATATCGTAGTTGTAGATATACACTGATTAGTGGGTAATTGCATGATTAGTGGGTAATTGCATCTTCCAACAAAGGGATCTCTTAAACTTAGAATTAATCCACTAAAAATCCACAGGAGCAGGGACCGACTTGTAAACTGCCATGTTGCTACACCATCTTGAATCCAGTGGTTGAGATGGACATCACCATTCTGCCTAATTGTGTTTTATGTCTGTGGCTGGAGACATAGTGCGCCAAAGGCCGAGGACAGTCAGCAGAGTAGACATGCGACACTCCACTCTCAGGTTAAACAACCTAATCATTTTAAGATAATGTTAGGCCTTAACAAAAATCACACTTTCCCACACTCTAAGAAGTTTAAGCAGTTCAGACTGATATGAGGCTATGTGAAATGTAAAAGCATCACAAGTACATTTCAGTGATAAAGTTATTTAACTGTATTTAAATTTGTCAAACACAAATAAACCCCCAAAACAGCGTTTCACAACTTGCTTGGGATTTAGACAGAAAACCTGTCTCACTGTCAGACCTCCTCCGCCTCCTTCTGGGTCCTTCATGGTCCGCCTCATTGTGCACTGCATCAGCAGAGACACGCTAATGCTGACTGAGATCACAATGCTATATTTATTTGTGGTGAGGATAATTGTGTTTGCAGATGGCTCAAAGCGCAAGGTTTCCTCGTACAAACATGCAGGATGCCTTTTCTTTGTGCTCTCCAAGTGCTCCAGGAACTGGTCATTCTAAACTGGCAGTAGGTGCGGATGTGAGTGTGTGTGCGGTGCCTCTCGTCCTCTGACAGCTGGGATAGACTCCAGCCTCCTTCTAAGCCCCAGGTTGAGTGTTTGAGGTCATGGATGGTTAATTGTGTTTGCCTTAAGAGGTCCGGTGAACACATAATTCACATTTTAGAAGTTAAAAAAAGACCTATTACTGAAGATAAAACACTCATCACTGTCTGAGACATTGTCGCCTCGCTGAATAGTGTTATAATGCGTGTCACTCAGTAGTCTCTTCTTAAAATTAGGAGGCTCATGTCCCATGCATCTTCCAAAATATACACATATGCATTCCTGGTTCATTTCCTTTTTGTTGCACAGGTTCCAATTTTGCCTTTTCTATGTGTTTCTGAAATCAAATAACCAGAAATATGTCTAAAATGTATGAGTTCCAAATGATGTGATGTAAAAAGAAAGTGTGTCCCTATTCAGATGCAAATATAGTCAATTATAATGCGGTGTATCAGCAAGACATATTCAGCAGTATTGATTGGGGGAGGACTTCTGGCCTGCTAACGAGGCGTGCCTGAACGCATCACAGTAGTCTGCAGACCGATGATGTCAGTTTACGAGATGTAGGAGTCTCTGCATCACTATGTGTGCCGACACAGTATAGGCCTACTGCTGACCGTCAGCGGGCAAGCAGTGGAGAAAGAGGAGGGGAGGAAAAGTGTGTTTACACAGACGGCAAACTGCCTGGGGAATCGTAGGAGAGAGGAAGTCAGCCGGCTCTGTGTCTGCCTGCTCCAACTTCCTGCTCAGAAAAAGAAAAAGCACAGGATCCTATTTCAGTCCAGCACAACTCCTGTAGACCAGAAGTAAGCATGGAAAAACAAGGAATCACACAAGCGTCGCCGTAAACTTTTTCGGAGGGACCAGACCGAGCCGGAGATCGCAGGTAAGGTCAAAAATAAGCGGGCGTCTTTCCGTGAACAGCGCTTTGTTGCCTGATTGGTGGCTTGTGTGTGTGTGAGAGAGAAATAACGCATGCCGAGTGGGGCGAGCGGCCGTAATTGCGTTTCAGTTAATTGTCTTGGCTGTAAACACGTTTGGTTTTTTGTTTTCTGCTTCAGCTTAAAGTCTTAAGGTCGAGCTGGTTTCTAAGTTTCTACACACGAACGGCAGATTTGGGGCCAGACAGAAATGTATCGTCTTCCGGTGCGAGCAACATCTTGAAAATGAGTCAGTGGGGCAGTGTAGTGATTCAGACCTCCGTGCGTAAAAGTGAGTGTAACTTTGCAACTGAGCAAAGAAAAAGAAAAGGGAGAGGCAAATGAAAAAGCAGTGGAAAAAAACAACAACAGAAAAATAGCCTCAGAGTCATTAAAACCTGTTTTCAGATGCTTTTTTTCTTGCGGGTCCCCCTGTTGAATTTTCCACCGCCAGTGAACAGGAAGAGAGCAGATTTAGTCATGGCTAAGTAATGTCTGCATACACCATCTAATCTCATTAGGAGTTTCCGTTCAGCCAACACACTGGATGGCTTTGTGCACACGCGAGATTTCTCGGGGCGAGCATCCCGCAACAGGGCTCGTCGTGCCCCGACCAAAACCACCACAATATTCCCCAGATATTCTTAGAAAGACTCCTAGCACTATTTCATTTGCGGTTCTCACAGTGACTAGTTGCCTCGCTGCAGAGCTGAGATGTGGGCTTTTTAAATTTCTGTTTTGCTAGGTTTAACTCTCTGTTGTTTTTTCCTGTAGTGGGTTAGTTGTACTATATTTAATAGGTTATACTCTATGAAGTTACTACTGAGGTCTGACCTGCAGCAGCAGCAGCATGCTTAGAGCAAAGCGGAATTTTCAAAGTCACACTGTCCTAAATTGCAGATCTGTCTGCTCAGTGTCCCCTCGCTGCAAGCGGAAAGCTTTACTTTCTAAAGTCGAATTGAAGGCTGGGTGTAGAGTGGGTTAACGGGTGGAGCTGTGAAAAAGGGGACAATGATGTGCTCTTTTGACCCTTATCCCTCTGGGAATTTTGTGGGAAGTGTGGCAGGATCAGGGAAGCACTCCCCTGCTGTGGGATCCCCTCTCCTCGCCATTTGTCCTTGGAAGTAGAATAGGAGGAAGTCCTGACTTTGACAGGTTTGTAGTTTCACATGGCAGATAGAAAACTCAGGGGATGGCTTGTGTCGGAAATTAGTTTAGCCCTCTCTCTCTCTGCCCGTCCTTTCTGGACAAAGATAAGCAGCGGTTGAAAAGCTTCTCCATAATCTCAGTTTTCTTTAATGGCTTGTCATTTCAATTTCATTCATATAGCACCAAATCACAACAGCAGTCATCTCAAGATCTCAAGCTTTATATTGTAAAGTACAGAGCGAAACCCCCAACAAACAAACCACCCAATTTGAACAAGCACTTGGCGACAGTGGGGAGGAAAAACTCCCTTTTAGCAGGAACAAACCTCCGGCACAACCAGGCTCAGGTAAGGACAGCCATCTCCCGTGACCGGTCGGGGGGTGATGGGAGGAAGACAGGATAAAAAGACAGACTGTGGAAACGATAATGAAATGAGAGCACAGTCCTTTCCATCAGTATTCAGACTTTATGTCAAAGGTCTGCTGTAATCATTTCCAAAAAAAGAAGCTTTACATCATTCAGTTATTTGTTGCATACTCGACTCCTCTGTTCATTCTCCACCTAAAACAAGCCATTTAACCTCCTTGTGGTTTTTTTTTACTTTAACTTTCTTCTTCTTTCTTGGCTTCTCTGCACAAACAAAAGATTTGAACTTGAGTTGGGTGAAAGTTCTGTTTTAATAGTTAGACCTTCATGACATCACAAAGAACCAACAAAAAAAAAATATCCAAATCATGTAAACAAGAGTAGAGATAATAACATGAGTGAGATTAAAACTAACGTACTGAAAATCATTCATCATCAATCACATTAAAAAAAATAATTAAAAATGGCCACCAGTTTCTCCTAAGGTGATGTCTCACCATATTTTCAGATAAACGCACTATTCATAGTGACACAACTACAGAGAATAGCAGCGCATCACCTTACAGTAACATTCTGGCCTTTGTTACTTGAACTATGACTTAACACATCATCTGCTTTATTGTCAGTTTCTTAGTAGTCATGTGATTTAATTTTTGTATTTTGAAATCAAGCAGTCATTCGAGCTCCGCTCTCGTCAGAGTTGTGGGGACAGAAACCCCCACTGCCGTTACTAGCATGTGAGCTCCTAGCAGGCAGGCAGACAGGAGCTCCGAGGCTGCACATTCCTCTATTAAAGGAATAACCCACCCCGTCGTACTTCCTCTGGAGAGAGGGCCAGGTTGAACCGCAGCATATTTCTGGCTTGAGCTGTTGTTAGCCCCCCCTCCTCCCTTATTTTTTTCTCTCCTGTGGCTCCTGCTGCTGTTACATTACACTACACTCTTGACACACACTGTTCTATTCATTGGCGGTCTGCTCTTTCTTGCACCACATGTTGGAGCTCAAACAGATCGGCCCCTCTTTAGCCAGTAACTTAATTTAGTCTGTGTGCAATAAAACACAGTGGCAAGGCAGAACTGAGAAGGGGCGGGGGGGATAAAGGGATTATATTTAGATGAAATGTTGGGTTGTTTTGTTATAAACAAGTTATAAATGGGACTAAAGTAAAGTGTAAAGAGGGACTTGCCTTGTTTCCCTCCAAAGGTTTAATTTGTGTGCTTATTCTGTCACTGTGGCACCAGGCAGGTGTTACACACGCCAGTAATTTGGGTGCTTTTTCAGTAACGGCCTGCATCTGTTAGCATGTTTGGTGCTACTCTCCACACGCTGACCTAATCATTTGTGCGTCTCGCTGCAGGAATGGACAGTGCCATCACTCTGTGGCAGTTCTTGCTGCAGCTGCTGCTCGATCAGAGTCACAAGCACTTGATATGCTGGACGTCCACAGACGGCGAGTTCAAGCTCCTCAAGTCGGAGGAAGTGGCCAAGCTGTGGGGGCTGCGCAAGAACAAGACCAACATGAACTACGACAAGCTGAGCAGAGCCCTGCGCTACTACTACGACAAGGTTAATTAAAGTGATTCTAGTTGCCTCTCCATAATAGCACAGCTAATCGTGTGACCGCAGCTGCTGTGATAGGTTAGCTGGGAGAGGAGTGTGACGCCACGACACATTCTCTGTTCTTCCCTTTAAAATCCCCTGATAGACACTTCTGCTTCCTCTTTCTTGTAAAGCGCACACACAGATCTGACTGTGATGTAACAAAGCACTACTTTAGTGTGGCCCCAAACACTCCTCTGATACTCTATGTGTGTACCTGGTTTGTTATTCATAATGATCTTATCGCGGTGAATTGTGTTTGCATGTTTTGCAGAACATCATCAAGAAGGTGATTGGCCAGAAGTTTGTTTATAAGTTTGTGTCCTTCCCTGAGATCCTTAAGATGGACCCGCAGGCGGTGGAGATGGGCCTGGCTTCGGGAAGGCTTCCCCTTCAAGAACAAGAGGCCCAGGAGCTGGAAGTGGAGGAGGAGGAGGAGGAAGCTGAGGAGGAGGCCCAGAGGAGGACCCTGGCAGCCTTGGGGGCACAGCAGTGTCGGAATGACTACCTCCACTCGGGTCTCTACTCGTCATTCAGCATCAGCTCCCTGCAGAAGCAGCCCGAACTCTTCCGTGCCCTGCAGGAGCGTCAGGAGGAGCAGCGCTCCGTCATCCGCTTCGGCACCAATGCCAACGAGAGGAGCTCTCCTCCCTCAGCCAAGCCCGAGTCCTATGTCTCACCGGGGCCATCTAAACTCGCCTCTCATTCCCCCTCCCCGTCCTCTCCTCACACTCAGCGCGGCCGGAGCCCCGCTGCTGAGGAGGAGGAGCAGGAGGACTCTGACCAAAGCGCTCAACCCCTCAATCTGTCCTCCGGACACAGAGGGCGAGCCCTGCAGCCTCCTGAAAAGAGGAGCAGCAGTGGCGGTGGCAGAAGCAGTTCTCTTAACAGTAGCGCTAACCACGGAGATGGACTCCCCCCAAAAAGCAAAAAGCCTAAAGCTCTGGAGATTTCAGCGCCGCCCCTGCTGCTGGCAGGGAGCGACATCGGCTCCATCGCACTCAACAGCCCGGCACTGCCGTCTGGGTCACTCACTCCGGCCTTCTTCACTGCACAGGTGAGATGAGCAGCAGAACTCTACAGATGCTACAATGACACTATATCCTCCCTCATTTCTAGACATGAGTCATATGTTGAGTCTCAACTGTGATTATGTGAGCACTTTGAGGACTAGTGACTCATTCATTGAGTGTCAAGGTGCTTTCCAGCATTTTGCCATCACATTGGATTAAATACGATTTGATCCCTAATTTAAGATCTAACACTTCACTCACACCTAGGATTGCACTCTTCATCTTGCTACAACTTTCCCTTCTCACGAGCACTCAGTCGCTCCCTTTTTTCCCCTCTTTGTGATTTAACACAAACCCAGTAATCTCACTCCCTGCCAGACCACAGCTGAACGATACAGAGCCTGATAATAATCAGTCTCAGAAAGACGATATTTCTGCCCGTGATGCCATCAGTGCCGTCCCCCCTGAGTGGTACTGTGGCTGATGATTGAACACCAGAGTATGACATCAGCGTCCCCAAAGCCCCTTATAGCGCTTTCTGTATTTAGTCGTGACTTCAAAAAACAGAGAGAGCGGGTGTTAAAAGTCACAAAGAGGTTTTTGCGCAGTTTAAAACATCATTAAAATATTTGTGTGATGTGTAGACCAAGTGCCGCATTTCTGTGTGGCAGTAATGTTTTGCTTTCGTCTGCCTGTGGAGCCATTGTTTTTTGTTTTGTTTTGTTTTTTTCAAATTTTATTTTCTGCCACAAGTTTAGAGCCAAATTCATCGAGCTGTAACATTTTTGGGTTATACCAAAAGATCATAATGGCCCACGTCTCCGGCACAAGCACCAACTTGAGTTTCATCATCTAATTTAGTTAATCGCGTGTTTGTACTGGAATTGTTACAAAGAGAGAGAAAAAAACGAGCGCCACATCAGAGAGGGGTTCGTCCACGCGTCGAGGAAGACTTCGGAGCTACGCTCACACCGCCCGCTGACAAGGGCTGCGTACGATGAGATCAGAGGAGAGCGAGCGGTTTACGCAAATCTTCGGTGAGTCCAACCTGCGAGAGGAGGGGAAGAGGCCCTAAGCGATGCCATATGCTCCAATAATTCCGTTAATACTCGAGCAGCAGGGCTGGGTCCCCTCACAACACTGGCTCACTTCTCTGAGGTGACACAGGGGAAAGTAGGGGAGGAGGGGGGGAGAAGACTAGGGGAGACGGAAGGAGGGAGGGAGGGAGAAATTGATTTCATATGTTTTCTCTCTAGTTCCAAGTGCTTGACGACCACTGCCCCCCCCAAATCAACAACAGCCCCCCCTCCCCTCCTCCTCACATCACCCCTGTATTCGGGAGTAGAAACCACAGACTTCCTTCCTGCTTCGTCAGTTTGTTTTTCCAAACGCTGATACATGTCCGTTCACCGTTTTCAGCATGTTGTGCATTAGCAAAACCCTCAGAGCAACATTCTCAATCCGCTGTGAGTTTTTGTTTTTTGTTTTTAATTTTGTCCCCACTAGTTTGTCTCATTTATATAAAGCCTCCCTCCCTGTGTGTTTACCCGTCAGACTCCCTCGGGTTTGCTGCTGGCTCACAGTCCGCTGTTGTCAGGCATCCACTTCTGGAGCAGCCTGAGCCCAGTCGCTCCGCTCAGCCCCGCCCGGCTGCAGGGCCACAGCTCCCTCTTTCAGGTAAGAAACACATACAGGTGTAGCGGAAGACAGAGGGACAAAAATAGCAGGAGATGAGAATAGAGGGTGTACTCAAAGGATTATTTACTGGTAGCGCTTTAAGCAGAGGAGGAAGTTGGAGAGGCTGCTGGGGCCAAATTAGTGCTTCTGCAAAAGCCTCATTGTTTCCAGCGGTTGATAAAAGAAAAGAGAGCAGAAGACCAGGGCAGGAAAAGCTTTTAGAGAGGGCGATTCTGTGAGCTAGGTGAACCAAACTTTTTATTAAATGATTTCTAATGCTGCCCGAATGTTATGCAAGTATTTACCTAACAGGAAGCAAGAAAACTGTTTTTTTTTTGTGTGTGTGTGTGTTATTTGCAAAGCAGCAGTCACAAAGGGTTGTGAAACTAGTTGAGACTCAGTAAGCAGGTCCTGCAGAGGTGTCCTGTTTCAGACCTTGTGAGAGGGAGAGGAAATCCTGTGAATACTTCCTGTTTGAGCCCAGGGGAGCCAGTCTGAACAGGGTGGACTGGTTTGAGAGCTGCTCCTCATTTATGAAACACACACACATTATACCGGATTCATTGTGCGTAAATAAGACGACTTCTGTTGTAGAGTTGGAGGGGAGAGAGACAAGAAGGAAGCGGCACAATGAATTAAAAAAACAAAACAGGAAACCAGAGCAGTGACAATGCAACAGTTCCTTACCGGAAAGCGGTTTTCATAGAGACTCCATCCCCTCCCCACTAACTCTCAGTCCCTTTCTCTTCCTCTGCAGTTCCCCAGCCTAATCAACGGACACATGCCTGTCCCCCTGCCAAACCTGGAAGGAACACCCTCCTCCCTGCTCCTGTCTCCCACCACTCACAAATCCTGATCCAGGATCTGTGGAAAATGCCCCAAATTCATCGTTCTCTTGTTGAAAGTTTCTCATCATCATAATCAGCAGCAGCAGCGATCTCTTATTCATGATGTCAGATTTTGTCTCAGAAAAGCAGAGACAGTTATGTGACCTCACCTTTTTTTTCTCTTTTTTTTTGCACTTGACTTGCTTCAGATTCTGAGTGGTTGAAAGCACTTGGTAAAAGCCATACGCCACGATGTCTCAGAGACATCTGGCCTCTTTATGATAAAGAACAGCACGTTTCTACACTAGCCTGTCCGCGACGGACAGAAGCGCAGCTGCGAAAGGCTAACCAGCCACTCAGCCTGCGCAGAGCCTGGTTCTTTTAATCTTTAGAAAAAAGAAACAAGTCTACTTGTTTTCCTTAAATGTTAACAATGTGAAACTGATCGTTTCACTTAACGTGGTATTGTATGTAACGTATGCACTATGCTTCTCAGATAGTACCGGCTGTGCCTTGTTGTCCTGTTTTTGTTTTCACTTTATTTCAAAATCTTTTAATGAAGACGAGATTTCAAATGAATGAAAACCTTGTAACACTTACGTTCTTGTTTTTTGGTTTTTTTATACTGGACTTGGTAATACAATATGTATTCTGTATATTTTTTTTGTATTGTGAAGAATGTCATTTTCAATAAACAAAGCATTGAATGCTTAAACAGAGTTGAAACTTTCTAGAGCAGCTGAAACAAACAAAAAACAAACACTTTTGGTTTTAAACCTTTAGATTTAATTTTTCTTTACTCTGGAAAAAAAAAACTGAAATATGGGAGGGCATCTGCAATGAAATCCCACACCAACAAAAATTATTCACAAATAAAGAATATCATACAAAACATGTCTTGTAACACTGTTAAATAAGGGCAGGACTATAGCTAACGCTTCCTGAATTAGGGGTTCGGTGGCTGCTGTGTGCTTCCTCATAGAAAAGAGCAGGCATGCACTACAGTGACAGAGGAGAAAAAAAAAAAGATCTACTTTTACAGATGAGGGAGATGGGAATGGCAGACAGGTAAACCATGGGCAATGCACAAACAGGGCACTGCAGATTCCAACAGTGGGACCTCATTTTTGCAGCTCCTCTTTGTAAGAGTGGAGAAAGAACGAGGACAGGAGGGTGATCAGTGTATTTCGTAGGTGTAACTATTCCTGTAATGCCCTAGTTGACAATCTGTGTTGCTCTTTCCCTTCTCTCTCTACTGCATTTGTTCATTGGTCACGGCAAAGACCGGAGCATCCCTGGAATGATATGCCAGCAAGTTGTTTGTTTTAAATGCACAGATCTGCCAAGTTTTGTGTGCAAAAACATAATAATGTCAACAACAACAACAAAAAAGAAATCTCACATTAATCTCCGGCTGGGATAAAATGATTAGTTATTATATCAAAGCTGGCTTCGGAAAAACCTTCAGAGTAAATGGTCACATGTGATTTGTGCAGCTGAGTACAGCACCATGGCAACAGAGACAAGAATATGAAACCCCTTTGAGCTGCTACAGAAACCTCCCTCCGTCTGTGTGCCTCACACACCCACACGTCGTCCAGGAGCTTCGAGGTGGAGTTTTTATGTATGAAAATGGAAACGACGACCAATAAAAAAAAAAAAAAAAGACACTAAAAAAAATATATCACCCACTTCAAAAAAAAGAAAGAAAATTAAAAATCTATACACATTGCATGTTCTCATTAAAGTGACTGAGCCTGTTAGAATTCTAGACAGTAGTTGGATTTAGCAGCAAATTCACTTGTCAATAAATATAGATGTACAGTGTACAAATGTCTCTCTGGAGCCAGTTTCAGACTAAACTTGGGACGGGGTCAGACCGTGGATAGCCCCCCCACCTCGCAAAAAAAAAAAAAAAATTCTGGAGGGGGACTGAAGGTGACTACGACGTTCCACGCCAACTCTCATCTCCAAGTTCTGATCCAGCGGCAAGACTGTACAGCCAGTATATCGTTCCCAAATAACCGTATCCAGTCCAGAGATTTTAAAACAGCATGCTTTGTCTTCTGCTTTTTCCATTGCCTGATGGGAAACAGAAAAATAAAGTCTTTAAATATCGATTCAGCTATTTTAAATGACAGAAATCTGCATTTCCCAACTATTCCGGGCTATTTGATAAGCAAATTGGAGAAAACGACATCCAAATAACAAGGTTAAAAAGTAACTTACTTATCACAGTGACTGCGATTTAACCTGTTCGGTGGGTTTGCCCACACAGAAATAAACAATGGTATACACATTTCATTTTTAAATATCACCGTTATCGTGACATCTCTGCTTTGGTCATATAAATCGGCAGGTTCCAGGTGCTCTGCGGTCATAAACAGGAAGTGTAATGTGGGCTACAACTTGAGCCTTTGTTAGCCTGTATTTGTTCACATTTCATGATCCTTCACAGGTCTTTGCACTAGTTGTTTACAGTGTACAAATTTTACAAATACAGTGGTTTGTTTTGTTTTTTTAATTTACATGTGAGCATCAGTCTTTGAAGGACAGCATAAAATTTCAGGAAGTAGAATGTAACAAAATTTACAAGTACATGTTTAATTATACATGTGGCGCTATGGCGGTTTAATATAGTTAATCCTCATAATGAGTTTATGCAGATTGTGGCAATTATGTTAAAGTATCTCAACTTCCTCCATGAGCTGTGTCTATTTGGCCAATTGAGTGGGCCGGGCTACAAAACCTTACGCTTGCACTTGTCTCTTTTCGCTCACTCAGTTTCTGTGCTTCCCACTTCCCCTCTTCTCGATTCTTTATTCCTCACCTGATTCGGGGTATGATGAGTTCCGATAGCCGGGATCTCTCTGCAGCTGCACCTCCTTCAGTGTGAATATGGATACGGCTGCCAAAGACACAGTCAGTCAGTGCAACAGAAGAAGAAGACGTGCCGGGTGAACAGTGTTTCTGTTACAAGGCTGTAAGTGATCCTCTCTGTACACTGCAATACCCTTCAAGTTGTACTGAGCGGATCGTGCCAAGTCTGCATTACTGCATTCACCGTTTCATTACTCACTCTCTGGCAGCGTGTGCACACGTGGCCCCAGGCTCCTGAAGTATGGCTGCCTCATTGCTTCATCAGCAGAGATCCTCTTCTTCGATTCATACTGAAATTTAGGGCAACAAAAGAAAAAGTTTCAGCCATTAAAACAAAAGAACTGGCTCAGCAGCGTGCAATCGCATGCGAATGTGTTGGCACGCCTTCTTTCCAAATACACAGTCCTGACATAGCTGCGAAATGTGTCACATGTTTTTGGCGTCTCTTTAATACCTGGCAGATATGGCGAGACTTACTTTTAGGAATGACATCAGCAGGTCGATTCCATCATTGTCCAACCTGTGCGTGTGGGGGAGGGGTGGGACAAGAGTTTGGAGGTGGAAAAAAGAACAGGAGGGATGGGGGGGGGTCAGTAAAGGTGGGCTGACTCATGGATAAAGGCGAGTGTTAAGGAAGTCAAACAGAGTCAACTATTCCACAGGATTTCCTTACAGGAAATGATAAAGAGCACACGCTCCTAACTACACAAACCTCCAACACTCGTGTCTAACTAAAAGCTAAAACAGCTCTGCTTACAAGCTCTCCTCTTATATTTGTGTCTCACAAGAAACACTTTTCCACCTCCAGTCATCAGACAACCAGGCAAGAGAGGTGAATGGAGGGGTAACGGTAAGGTTTATATAACTGCTCCATAAATACCTGAAACAACCAGCAGCAACACAGCCTAAGCTGGGACATGTTGCATCTGGTGTAAAAGTAAAGTTATTAAGATAAAATGAGAGAAAAAAGTATCAGGCTTACCTGGGGGCATGATTAATGAGGGACTGTGCCTTGTACTTGTGGAACTTGTAGGACTTGAACTCATCAATGGAGGATATTCCAGGCCAGCTGTCTTCTGTAGGAGTGCCTGTGGAGGGACATTTAATAGACCTTGTTAGAGCCCGCGTCAGCTGGATGGGGCTTTTTCATGGAGCCGCGGAGGGGGGACAAGGCTACATGCCAGGGTTAATGCGATTAAAGGCTCTGGTTAAAAGTCTGAACGCTCCTCTGTCAGCAGAGGGCAGCACTCACCTAGCAGCCTGAAGATGAGGTGCAGCTCATCCTCCACTGTGGAGCCCGGGAACAGCGGCCTGCCTGCAGCCATCTCATAGAATATACAGCCCACACCCCTGACAGAATGACACAAACAGGTGGGAAAGGTCACAAAGATGCATCTGACTGAAGCTTAAACAGCAGCCTGACTCAACAGGTGTTCCATCTCTAAACCAACCCTGACGTTTCTCTCAATTGAAGATCGGGGAAACCATTTACAGCTGCATTGTCTTAACAGAGAGGCTGTGTCCATCAGCAGCAAAGTCTCTTTACACTCGCCTGCTCATAAGGGCGCAAACTAAACGAAATGAGCTCCAGACACCTGTGCCCGTTCCACAAATCACTGAAGTGGCAATTTCACAACAGAAAACCAATCTGAGAGGATCACATCGGCCTGCGCCGTCGCTGTGCAGCCATATGGAAATAAGAGAGTAACCACGAGCATCGTTAGCGTTTCCTAATAGTTGCAATCCCCCCCCCGTCGAGCGAGGCCCACTCACCACATGTCGATCTGTGTGGAGTACTCGGAGGAGCCGAGCAGCACGTCGGGGGGCCGATACCAAAGCGTTACCACCTCGTTAGAGTACGTTTTAGTGGGCACAGACTTCGCCCTCGCCAGGCCTGTGGAGCAGAAATATGGACATATTGGAAAAATGTCATGAAATTCATACAAAGGAAGCCATTTAGAATACTCCAAATATTCATCGGTTTAAAAAAAAATAGCTCTGTAGAAACATTTTAATGTAATGTATTGATTTTTTACCAAAGTCAGCCAGTTTTAGTTCTCCTCTGTCATTGATGAGCAGATTTTGGGGCTTCAGGTCTCTGTGGAGAACTTTCCGCCTGTGACAGTAGGCCAAGCCTCGCAGGATCTGGAAGAGGAAAATCTAAAGGAAGAGATTTTCTCGATCAGTACATATGATCGTGTTGATAAAGTTATTATAAAATAGTGATGATCGAGCCTTGCTGCGTGTGGAAAGTTGGAGGCCAATCGCTCACACACATTTTGGTCATGTGCCAAAATACTACGCGCTGATACGAGATCACCAACAGTACTGAGGTCTTGTATTTCTGTCTACTTAATGAGGATGTGGTTAACAAAAAAAACGACTGGTAACTGAAATTACTGTTAGCCAGGAAGAAAACAATTAGAAAAAAATTGACAAAAACCAGAATCACCAGGCCTCAAACGATGGATCCGCACCATCGGTGATATATCTATGCGATGGAACAGGTGACCTTTAGCCTAAGCTCACTTTACTTAAAAGTGCGAGAATTCATAATACATCAAGTAAAATTATATGGACCCAAATATATATGTATGCTTAGTTGGGGTTGTTTTTTTTTCTGTCCATGAACTAAAAACTCTAAAATAAAGAGTTAAAAAAACAGTGGTGATCAGCAAAGTAATATATTGCAGATGCACAATCATGAATGAAATTCTTTAATTAAATACTCTAAAAACAGCGATGTTTAAAGAAGGTTGCAGCAGCCCATTTTACTTATCCCCTTGGGCCTACACTTCTCCACCAGGGGGCACACTGACAATGCTTCTTGCACCCACACCAGCAGCTACAAACTCTTGACAGGTGATGAAGGTGCTCAGGCCAGCAGGCAGCCTGCGGAGTCTCACCTTGACATTCTGCATGCTCAGGATGTTCCCACAGTCATCCATGTACTGCTTAAGGTCTTTGTCCTAGAAGAGAGGAAGGGCGTTAGAGCGGGGACGCTACAGGCACACAAACTGCAACAGTTGGTAAGCCTTCATACTCCGCACAGAGTCATGAATAATAATAACGTCGAATATTTTAATCTAAGCATCCCTGCAGAGAACATCGTGAGTCATGCAGGAGGGAGGCTGCAGAAGTTTTGCTGGTCTCACCAGGTATTCAAACACCAGTGTGAGCGACTTGTCTGTGTGGACGATGTCGTGCAGCGTCACAATGTTGCCGTGCTTCAGGTCCTTCAGTAGAGACACTAAGAACACACACGCAGAAAAAAAGAAGAAGAAGAAGAAGAAGACAGCTGTTACAGCGAGGGTGTGATTACACTCAGCTTATTTTCTATTCTCTCAAAGTAACATTAACCAACATTTGCTTTACTTCTTGCTCTGATGCCTCTGTGTTCACGCTGATTAAGCCAAGAGAGGTTTATTTATAAATCCTTCAATCTTACAAAAATGTTTGAGACTTACAAAGAAAGCTTATCTGGCTCAAATTAATCAACAAAGTCTCAAAACAAGAGCGTGCTGCCAACACCGCTCTCCATATAAGGTCGCATAAAACTTGCAAAATAAAAGAAGAAAATGCCTCCAGTTCAACCCCAGTGAAGGATCCACATAAATCGAGCGATTTTCACAGATGACAAACTCAACGTTTTTTTGTGAAACGTGCTAAACCTGGTGATGAAGAAACTTGAATAAATACATTTATCCATCTAAAAAAACAAAGCACCGTCAGTGAGCGCAAACTGAATTTACTCAAGCTGCCAGAAGATGACACTGAAATACAGTGCTTTGCAAAACTCTTAAGCCACGGCTCATTTCTTTACATTTGGTAGGAAACTGGGAAATAGGTGCAACGATTTATTAAAAGCATAAATGGAAATGAAGCGTATAAGGCATAAAGAAAGTTTGTAGAATTGTAAATAATCTTCAGGAAACGTTCTTTTTGAAAGACATTCAAAGCTCTTCTTTGGATGTTGGCTGCCTTGTATTCAATTCTTTGTCAATGCTTGAATAAAGCCGAGGTCAGTCTGTGACTAAGTGTCGCATTGTGTGATTTTCTGTCCAGGTATGCTTTCACTGCACTGGCAGAAACAAACACTGCCAGTCAGGCACTGCACGATCAAAATCTGACTTTATTTGCATTCGTAATTTCACCAATTTTGACAAGATCTCCAACATCGCTGTCTGAAACGCAGCCCTGATTCATGGCAGCGTCTCCAGTGTGTTTTACAGATGGATGCAGACACTCCTGACCTTCTCTGTACATACTGACAACGACTTGAACCAAAAATGTCAAATTTGGTTTCATCACTTCGTAAGACGTGTAAGTCAGTGATTTTCAGTTCACTTCTTGTGTAATGTGGCATGCCACAGCATTTTCTCACTATTCTTCTTCTTGACAAATAGCTTCTTGATAGCTCTCCCTCCACTGAGACCACGTCTGATGAGGCTTCAGCAAACAACAAGCAGGGCCAGATGCATCTCTCAGGTCATGTGACAGGTCTTTGCTGGACTGTTTTCCTATTTCTTAAGGATATGACTTCAAAATTGAGTTCATCTGTTGTAGACACATTTTTTTAGGTCTATCACTTCGTTTGTCAATCACTTGTGCAGTTTCCTCAAATTTGTTTTAATCACACTGCACACCACATAAAGAGTTTTAGGCTAATAGCTCTTTGGGAATCACCTTGTTGGTGCAAAAATATTATTTCAAGCATGTTAAACTGTGTAATCTTTAGCTAATATCTAAGTGTAACTAAGTGGATAGAGATACGATTTAAAATCGGTCCTCGCTAGGGATGGGTACCGGTATCCGGTGCCATGATGGCACCGGTTCTGACATAAACGGTAGTAACCAGACCGAAAAGCAGCGCACATTTCGGTGCTTTATTTCGGTGCTTTTTTTCCTGAGATGTCATACACTTTGGATTCCAGCCAATCATTTTACATTTGCAAGCGTAGTAGGCGGGGCCAGGTACGTAGGTTCTTTTAGAGCAGAGCTACAGATTAAAAATGCCCAAGGCAAAGCGGTCAAAGTCTGGCTGTACTTCACAGCAAAAGATGCAAACTCAGCAGCCTGCAACAAGTGCTTTAAGGTGATACTGTGCAAAGGAGGTAACACCTCGAATCTGATGAAACACCTGGCGACGCATAGCGTTTTTGTTAAAAGCCGAGAAATGCACCGTATTTGATAGCTTGCTGCGAGACCTCACACCGAGCACATCTACTGCGGGTGTGGTGCCTGTTATCGGTCCCGGAGTCAGCAACATCCCCCAAGAACCTGAAGAGGAGAGTCCTGGCCCCTAGCCCTGCCAGTGTAGCAGAAATGATGACGGCTGATGATGGCAGCAGCAGCCGTTCTTCTCTGCGTGAGTAGCTTAATGTTGTTCGTGTAATTTACGTTGAGTACGCTAACCACATTATTAAATTAATGCATGTAAGGTGAACTAGCAAACACCATCATAGTTACATGCGGCTGTCTTCTTGTTTGATGGCAGATACTCCCTTCACCCTGGCCAAAAAGGCTAAAATAACCAAAGAAAAAGTGGGAAACAGCTGAACATGAGAGGTTTTTGGATAAAGTTTTTTTTTTTTTTTTTCAT